>NC_138224.1:12060160-12660160 GCF_964197995.2 Scardinius erythrophthalmus | reverse complement strand
ATTGATAGATACGTGGGTGTGTTGGTTTGTAATTTTGTGTTGTAATTGCTGTGAATCTTGCGAAGCTGTGCTGATGGGTAGAACAGATCTGTAAATGGATTTCATCACTGAAGTTTGGGCAAAGCATGTTGAAATAATCCCAGTAATCACCACAATGAGCTTTATAAATATTGATATAAACATACAGCAAGAACATGTCTCATTCAGTTTCCATATATCCATTATAAATGTATTTACTGTCATTTTTGCATTTTTAAGTCATACTAACACTTTTATGCGAGAAACAGACCAAAATGATTCCACTATGTACTGATCATTGACCCTTCAGATAATTGTTAATAACTGCTGCAACCAGATCATTGATTGGGTGTACTGTCCTTTTAAGAGCAAGTAACTTTGTCATGAAAACATTGTAACAGTTAGGGTAAACGTACCTATTAAGCTCACCAAAATCTACATTGAGACATTTTTAGTGCACAAGATATTGGTTTTAGTACAAGAAGTTATTTTAAAATAAAATATTAATCTCTCACACTATAATATTTCATTTTATTTTAAATGACAAAAGTATTTCAATTAAGATGTACATCATTAAATATAAAAAGTCTGGCTGTGCTTAATGGGTACGTTTTGTACCCTTTAAGCACACCCCTGTTCCCAATAAGCTCACAACAAGTTTTATTAAAAATTCTTGTTTATTTTAAACAACCTTTTTAAGGAGTAATTGAAAAAAGTTTTATTTGAAGGTACAGAGTCAATCACAAAAAAACAGAACACTAAAATCAAGCAACAAGGCATTTAATTTGATCAGGTAGCCTATCCTATTCATAGTGACGTGTCATTCAAACTCATTGCAACATCTAGACTAGTCCACGTTCAGCTATGTAACCCATATTAAAAAATCAAATAACAAAACAAACCAATGTGCTCCTTAAAGGGATACTCCACTTTTTTTGGAAATAGGCTCATTTTACAACTCCCCCAGAGTTAAACAGTTGAGTTTTACCGTTTTCGAATCCATTCAGCCGATCTCCGGGTCTGGCGGTACCACTTTTAGCATAGCTTAGCATAGATCATTGAATCGGACAAGACCATTAGCATCTCTCTCAAAAAAATGACCAAAGAGTTTCGATATTTTTCCTATTTAAAACTCGACACTTCTGTAGTTACATCGTGTAATAAGACCGACAGAAAATGTAAAGTTTCAATTTTCTAGGCTGATATGGCTAGGAACTATACTCTCAAAATCGCACCTTTTCATTTTCCGTCCGTCTTAGTACACGATGTAACTACAGAAGAGTCAAGTTTTAAATAGGAAAAATATCGAAACTCTTTGGTCATTTTTTTGAGAGAGATGCTAATGGTCTTGTCCGGTTCAATTCATTATGCTAAGCTATGCTAAAAGTGGTACCGCCAGACCCGGAGATCGGCTGAATGGATTCGAAAACGGTAAAACTCAACTGTTTAACTCTGGGGGAGTTGTAAAATGAGCTTATTTCCAAAAAAAGTGGAGTATCCCTTTAACTCTCTGGGTCAGAGCTT
This sequence comes from Scardinius erythrophthalmus, assembly GCF_964197995.2. NCBI lineage: Eukaryota > Metazoa > Chordata > Actinopteri > Cypriniformes > Leuciscidae > Scardinius > Scardinius erythrophthalmus. The sequence goes on along the minus strand of NC_138224.1, from coordinate 12,658,618 downwards.
TCCTGTCTACTCCAAACTTCTTGGACAGATACGACAGGTTTCTGATGGCTCCTTCTTTGTATGACATGCCTCTTTCATCTTTGGGCATACACTATAGTTTCGTCTAGCTTTTGTCATCTTAAGACTGTGAAAATAAGTTTATTAATCATTTTTTTGAAGATTAACATAGTGACAACCATCAGTTAATATTTAAATTCTGATTATTAAGTATTTACATAGACGTTTAATGTGGGTGAGCTTAAAGGGAGCACACACTGTGCTTAATTGGAGCAAAAACATTTTTTAATTAATAAATATTAAATTAAAATTTAAAGGAAAATATTTAGCTAAATTAATAATCTAGGTAATGTATTAAGTTTATACCAATTTTAATATGAACAACTATTAAAGACAATATCTATGAAATTATGCTTTTTCTAATTGATGTCACACTGAAGCTGTGTGATTGTCATAGTAGTGCACCCTTTAAGCTCACCTAACAATAATATGAATTCTTTAAAAATTACAGCAGTTTAAAACCACAGACTATCAATAAAATGTAAAATTATAATATTATGGATTTAAAAGTACAAGCCATTAATTCCTGTGAAGTAATATATTAATGTAGCACACAATCTTATACAGCTAGTAAGCTAGCTATGTTTGTAGCATCTGGGCTATGTTGCTAAAACTATCTTTTAGATCTAACTGTAATTATTTCCCACATCCAGGTTCCAGGTTATAATATTCAAAAGTCTAAACATTAATCTCTTAATTTTGCAATAAGAAGATGTACTTCTTCAAAATAAATGTTTAAACATATAAAAAATGAACATCTGAGGGGCTCCTCTTCTGGTGAAAGTTTTCAGACAGCTTTGAAAATAGCCGCCAGACAGTGTGAACACATGGACACACATATCTCAGTGTGTAATGGTCTGATTGGTTTAAAATTACAGGAGGTATATAGTAACAAACACATCAATTGGTTAATACATCAAATAGGATAATACATTGCTGTTTCTTTTTATAATCTGAGCTCCAAGATGGTAGTGTGCTTAATGGGTACTTGAGCTTAATAGGTACGTTTACCCTACTGATTACAAAGTACATTTCTGAAAATAATTATATGGTAACAGACCATCATACACTCTTAAAAATAAAGGTTCTTTATTGGCATCTATGTATCATTTAGAACCATTAACAGACATGGAATTGCACAAAAGGTACTCTATAGTGGAAAAGATTCTTCAGATTATTAAACTGAACTTTTCACTGAAAGTATCTTTGGGGAACCAAAAATGGATCTTCTATGGCTAACATACTTTTAGAACCTTTATTTTAAAGTGTGTAAATCATTTTGATCAGTTGCGTTAATCTGTTGGGCAAATATGTCACTGGCAGACATTTTGTAAATGCCCTGTTCTTCTGTTGCTTGTCTATGGGTGTGTGTGTGTGTTTGTGTGTGTGTAGTAATTAAAGCAATTACCATGACTAAACCCACAAAAACAATGTCATCTGGGTCTCAAGTGTTAATGAGAATGCGACACACAACTACACACACTCACACGAAAACTGCATAAATACTTACCTGTCATTGCATCAGATTCCTCATTGATTCAGATCTGCTTCCTAAAAACAGCAGCAGATGCAACCCCCATGCAATGCCTTGCAGTACTGTGTAGTGTGCATGTAACATTTTGTATGTTGCATTACACTTCATGCATTTATTCACAGCTACATACTAGTGCTCTCGCTTTGAATTTATGATGAGCCTTTTATACACATATATATATTGAATATACTGAGTGCACTTTTTATACCTCTGCCAGTAATATACTATATATTCAAAGCACAACTTTAACAGTGTAGCATTTACTTTATTATTTATGGCAGTATACTAGCTCTCACATCTCATGTTACATACTTGGCTGGGCAAATCACAGTCTGCTCTGGGTTTATCATGTCTTAGTGTAGGTGATTTAAAGTGAGATTCTGAGCATATTAAATGTTGTTTTGTTCATCTTGTAACAGCTAGACTGGCTTCATGAAGGATATATAAGTTGTTTTCTAGTCTGGGACACTTTAGCTAGTCTGTGAATGTATAGGGTTGAGTGGTTGAGTGTTTTCCACCCCAGTGAATTCAATTATTTACTTTGAGATCTCAAGAGACATTTTAATAAATAAAATGAGTAAAAAAAAAAAAAAAAGATTTCATTTTGTATATTAGATCAGAGTATAGTGTTATATTTTGTTTAGTTTTTTGTATTTATTTTTTAAAATTATGCTTTTGTTACTGTATTTGATTTAATTTGCCATTTCCACCGCTATCTCTCAAAGCCCTAGCAGTTCCATCATGAACCCCTAGGGAATGGGGTCGGAGGGTTGTTTATGGATGTGTGTTTATCCAGACATGTGGTGGGAGAGACCACACAAAACACATTACTAATGGTTGTGCTACAGTCAGGCGAGAGACAGACATAATCTCCAACGTCTGATTCAGACAGACATACTCAGACCATCACTAGGGGAGAGTGGGCTATGCTGTGCTGCTTTATGCCATGTTGTCCTCTTGGCAAGAAGAAATTAGATAAATGAATATGCCTAATTATATTTCAGGGTTTCTCCATATCAACAGAGAATCTATGAAAGCATTTATAATGTGTTTCTACAGAAATAAGAAATAAAATAAAGATAAAACCTGTTTTTTTTAAAATATAATAGTAGTAAATTACAATATATTTAAAAAATATGTACATATTTAATAACAATACAGTAAAACCAGTTAATAATACCTGGATGAAATTTACAGACCTGTTTAAAATTAAATAAAATAAATAAATACAATTATTATTATTACCTGTTTTACATGCAAAAACATAACAAAATGTCAGTGTAAAAATAAAGCATTTTCATATTATCCTCTATAGGCAACTTTGTTATAGCCCTTTTCTTTTTTATGATTTGTATTTTATTGATTTTCTTATTTGCAAACAAATAATTTGAGCGGACTCGGGGCAGGAGCTGACACTGAAGCAGACTCAGGGGCTTCTCTCGCTGGAACTGACTCAGGAACTTCTCTCACTGGAAGCATTGTGACTATTTGCACTGGTAATGCTGTAATCCCTGGAGCGGGAATATTTCTCACTGGAACGGACTCAGGAATTTCTCTCACTGGAACAGACTCGGGAATTTCACTCACTGGAAAGAACTTGAAGATTTCAATCCCTGGAATGGACTCGGGGATGTCAGTCTTTGGAACGAACTCAGGAATTTCACACACTGGAAAGGACTCAAAGATTTCAATCATTGGAATGGACTCTGGAATTCCACTCTCAGGAATGGACACAAAGATATCACTCACTGGAACGGACTTCGAAGTGGATTCTGGAGTGGACTCATGGACTGGAGCAGACTCCGGAGTGGTCTCAGGGGCTACTGGGAGGAGTTCTGAGACCGGTTCAGGGATGAATATAGAAGGTACCAATAGGGCTGGGATGGCTGTGACAAAGCGGTGTTGATATTGGCTTAATCCACCTCATCGACCGTGTAACGGTGAGCAACACCACCTCAGAACCAAGTCCAGATACCGCTCAAGGGTTATATTGGGATCTCCAGCTGGTATCCACGACGTGAAGTGGGGGTCTAAACCACTCCAATTCAAAACCATCAGTTGGTGATCACCCCAGGCAGTCAGATGGCAGTGCTGTATGAACTCCTCAACATATGATTCAATATTATGACCATATTGAAAGATGGCACGCAGTACACCACTCGCTTAGTCCATTGTTGAGTCTTTGTTTCTTGGGTCTTGCTTTCGGTCATGGTCGGTGGCTGTAATGAAGCGCATGATGAAGGAGATACTCAAAATAAATCTTTAATTCAAGAATCAAAATAATAACCAGGAGAATAACTCGGAGGAAACACAACCATGACAGTGATGACAGTTCTAATTAACAACCTAAAAGACTGACCATGAAACTAAAACAGAAAACAAGACATGAAAACTGAGCAAAAGCAAACTCAAAATATGACAACTAGGAGCTATTTCATATTTACAATGACCATTATTTTTGTCTTGCTACTACTCTGGATTGCAGAAATGCACAATTTTTCTCCATTTATCAAAATATATATTAATAATCTAATTCAGACTATAGGAGTTTTTCGGGGGCTGCCACCCACCCTAATTCCGAAAGCCACTCGGAGCCAAAATCGGAGGCCTTCCGGAAGATTTCCAGCTTTTCACAATCACACGTCTGCCCAACATGATCCAGCTGTGTCTGTATCCACTGTGATTGTTTTTTTAAACATGTCTTAAAGGCAGAGGGTTACCAAGAATGTATAAACTAGGACAGAGATCATACTGAGTCGGCATAATCATGCACCTCTCTCCAAAAATACTGGACTTCTGAGCATTGCCATAAGACATAAAATAGGTTTCCCTCCTCTCTCTGGCTTCGCCAACATTCAGGAGTATCCTTAAAACCCCCTTTAAACAGCCTTCTAGGTGTCCAGTAAAATCTGTGTAAAATATTGTATGAGATGTGTTCTAATATCTCTAGACATCAATTTTAAATCCCCAGTGATCCTCCCCCATTTTTCATCTTCAAATGTGAATCCCAAATCTTGTTCCCTAAATTATCTTAACCACAGAGCTAATATTTTCGCCCATTTGACTAATAAGTAAGGAATAATATTTAAATGTCTGGCCAGTACCCATGATATTCTGGATCATCTTGAGAGTGTTTTTACCCCTGAGAGCATCTGTAGATATCTCCAGAAATGATCATTAGGCAGAACATGATTTCATCAAGTGCAACATGTTCCTGGATTAACATCTTTGTTGATCCTAGAACAACATTCCTTCCAATCAACCAATCAGATTTGAGTGACAAGTTTACAGTTTATGTCAAGTTTAGGCTTATAACCAGGGTTAGGTGCTTCTTGTCCATCATTTCCCTCTGATTTTAGGGATTTCTTATGGGTAGGGTAGTTTTAGGGGTAGGGATATGAAAATATAAAACAGAAAATATGTTGACCCAGGACATATATTACAATTTTCTGTAATTTTCATGAAAATGCTGCTGTTCACTCTGTAATTTCCATGCTTGTGAAGCATTTGTATGTTCTGGTGTGTTTACTGTAATTGTTGAGAGATATGGTCTGTCTGCTACCTGAATGATTCCTGAATGATGGACGGCACTGACTCCCACCTGTGTGCTTCAAACTCACATACACACACCTTTGTACAGCAAACACCTTTATGCTTGCTTTGACGTCAGTTCCAGTGTCTGTTCATATCCTCTCCTCCCCTTCTCTCTGCTCCTACGCTCTGATGCACTTTTGAAAAGCTCCCCTTGTGCAAAAGCTTGATCTAAGTCTTTGTGAGGAGGATGCCTTTTATCTGAGCCACACATGGGCTCGTTCACAAAAGCTGCTGAAATGCCATACAGTAGACAGACTGTTTGGACTGACGCCCCCTTTGCCTTTGTTTTACACACACACACACACACACACACACACACACACACACACACACACACACACACACACACACACACACACACACACACACACACACACACACACACACACACACACACACACACACACACACACACACACACACACACACACACACACACAACACACACACACACACACACACACACACACACACACACACACCACACACACTTTCTATGATGGTGGGGACTTTCCATTGACTTCTGTCATTTTTTTATACTGAGCTAAATATATTTTCTATTCCTTAAACCTAAAAATAACCCTCACTGCAACATTTCTGCATTTTATATTTTCGTTTACATATTATTTAGTATGCCGATTCTTTCTGGGGACCAAGCCTTAGCGTTTTTTGTCTATACAATGAATGACTTTTGTTGTTGGGGAAAAACAGCTGAAACATTAAAAATATATTCTATTCTTTTTTAAAATATATTCTTCTGTGTTTAGCAGGGGAAAGTTTTACGGGGTGAGTAAATGAGTAAGAGTCTCCAATTTGGGTTGAAGTACAGGTCCTTTAAGACTTTTTAATCAATGTGCTCTCTTTGTTTGACTTTCCAATGCATTTACAGCACATGTTTACGGAAAGAGGAGCAACGTCTGGTTGTTTTAATGTGTTTGTGCAATTACGCACTTGTGTCCGTAATTCTGATGATATTTGTATTTGGAGATGCCAGTGTGTGACTTTCCATTGACTCCAGTTATTTTGTATACTGAGCTAAATGTATTTTCTATCCGTTAAACCCTCACAGAAACATTTCTGGATTTTTACACATTATTTAGAATGTTTATTAAGCCCTTTCCTCATGGAGACCATGTCAGAGTGTTTTTTTTTGTCCATGCAATGAAAGTCAATGGAGTCCAAAGTTATTTTGGACACTAATGATTTTCATTATATGGACAAAAACAGTGGAATCATTCTTTAAAATAAGAACTGTCCCTTTGGATGATGCATTATGATGCATTTTGCGCATTTTATTTATTTATGAATGCGCTTACAGTATATACGTTTACAGGAAGAGGAGCAATGTTTGATAGTTTTATGTTTGCGTACTTTTTGCGTACTTCTGAGGATATTTGGAGATTGTGTGACCCTGTGAGAACCGCATCTGATTGCTAGTTTCCGTTCGCTGTCTAATCCACTCATCTAATCTCTCATCACATCAGTACAAATAAGCACTCTTGACAAAGCTACATGTGCGGCATTTAGCATCAACAACAACAGTACATCACTCTAAATTGTACGTTTCCATGTGAGTTACCTCAGCCGGACTGTAACTGGAGGGTTAAACTGATGCATCTGTGGTCACAGACCCTGTTCAACCACACAGAATACAGTAGCTTACCAAAATGGACATGTTTGCAAAATAGCGCTCTGCATCTTCCCTTTTTCCTCTCCCTCCCTCATAAGTGGCTCTATTTCAAATGCTGTTTGTTGGGGCAGAGGGCTTGGCATCTAATGGAGAGTTTGTATTAATCCACAGCACAAAATCAATGTGTTTTGATGAGAGGGTGAGCATTAGCGAATGCTAATGTATGCAGCAAGCCGCACTAAACGCTTGCTGCCATGGTTACAGCGAGGGCGTCTGAAGGTCGTGGCTGGCTTTTCCACTGAAGGTAGCGATGAAGTGCCCATTGCAGCATCAGGTGATCAGACCACCTGGAGGAAGACAGACAGAATGAGAGAGAGACAGAGGCTGTCGGGATTACTATGGCTGCAGTGTATAGTATGTATTCTGTGCACATTATGCTGAGCTTTGGTATGTGAATAACAGTCTCATTTTGCTAAAATGAGAAGTATACGACCAGTGTCAATGTTAAATAAAACTATTAAAAATCATTAAAATATAGTTTAAATATTAGGTTAAAAATGTTTACTTAAATCTTTTTTTTTTTAAATGTTGCCTTGGCAGCTAACTGAAATAAATAATAAAAACTACTAAAACTAAAACTGAACTACAAGAAATGAATTCTAAATGGAAATATTTTAAAGAAAAAAAACCTAATAAAGAGACAAAAGCACAAAGCAAATTTGAAAAATAAAGCAAGGCAAATAAAATGAAAACTTAAAAATAAAAACAAATTTAAAATATTCATAAACACTATTATAGCAAAACAATCAATTACAGACTGTATACCACAATGCATTGCACTCAACTTGCAAACAGTGCTTTATTGATTATTTCAACTGAGTGCCAAATATTGGAATTTTTACACAAAATTGCAGAATAAATCATCACTCGATTAAATAATCATGCAATATGATGAGGTCATAACGTGATGTATATACTATATAAAGAGACACTCTCTAAAGAAAGAGGGACCGATAAACAGAGCGAATGAGTGCAGATGGATTCAGTACGCTTGTCCGCACATTGTCCCAGAAGGCTGAACAGAAGCCCAGCAGCCTGTTCAGGACATACACTGAACATCACCCAAAACACCCCCCAATGCGCTCACCCACACACACACACACACACACACTGTAGCTGATGGAGGTGTTCATTAAACTTTGCTACATACGACTTTTCTATGATTTTCTGTACATATGCATATGTTCATATGCAAATACTCTCAGTAAAAATCCTTAGCACTTTTGTGTGTGTCTATGTGAGTTCTTGAGTATTAATGAATAGAGTCAATTATTAGAGTCCTTCAGTACATGCACACTTCCACAGACGGTATTTCTGTTCCAAACCACACGTCCAGCCATTTGTGAAGCACACCCTTTTTATGATAACAATAAATGTGATTTGTTAAGCTGGTTTAAAGCGGCTTCTGTTCACTGAAAACCCTTGTGTCCTTGGCTTGTACTGGTTAATTAAGTAAATGCAAATTGTGTAGTCAGAGCAGACGGCAATTTTTCTGTCTCTGGTCTTTCTTTGCAGCAGCATTTGGTGGCTTTGATGTTCTGTAATTCATTCTGTCGATCGATTTAAACAGATGTCTGTCCCAATAGACTAGGGTTTCCATTTAGAATAAGGCAAGTGGGGGTTAAGGGGAAATGGGATGAGAATATTCTTGCATTATTGTCAGTCTCAATTTCTTTTTTGAGAAATATGGATTTACCCAATAAGGATATATTTGTGCTATATTTGCTCAGGTAAAAAAAAGTAAAGTGTACAATAATATGTCAAAATAAAATCAAATAAATAATGCCGTAAAATAAAGACCAGTTTCAAAAACAACTACAAATTGGTTCCGACAAAGCAAATAGTCCTTCCCCAAAACTCATGTCATTAGTAATGCCACAGTGTTTACTTTTTCGTAAAAAATCAACCTGACTCCAGAATAAACTGCGAAAAAGTATTTAAAGACTCCTTAAGGCAAAATTGAAGTTGTGTGGAGCTATATAGTGATGAACGTTGACAAATTCATTTTTTTCAATCAAATTTAAACTATTTCAAATGTTGTGCGAAAAAAAAGAGTAAAATATTGATGACTCATCCTGCACTACACAGATTTTTGTCCAATCAGGTGCACTTTTGAATAATGCCCCGCCACCTAATACTACACAATGACTATCATGTAGCAAATGATGTTCATGTTTGAGAATCTTAAATAAATTATCTTTGATATATTCCACCCAAACTTCCTGCTTCAATAGGATATACATCAAGACAGGAAATATGAGCTTGTCAGGCTTTTTTAAACATTTACACATTTTAGCTGCATGCAAATCTAAACCATGACGCGTCCTGCATCGCTTTCCATTCTTCATTTTTCTTTCTTTCTTTTGTTGAGTAAATTCCTTGTTGTCCCCCACTAATATCTGTCAGCTTTTAGTGAGTAAGTGATTGCTTATAAGCCACTGAACTTGCACTTATCTGTGTATGTCTGCACCAAAACTAGGTCACTGTCTGCAGAGACTCCGTCTTTTCTGCCCGTCTGACACCCTCTTTCTTCTGCCGTGTGTCCGCTGGGGGAAGGCAGAGGTTACTATGTGCCTAGCATGTGGAAATGTTGGACTGGAAATGCTTTTTGTCATATCTTTGTGGGTGATGAACAGGGTTGGTAAAATCCTCTGTGACCTCTTCATGCCCCACCACCCAATCACGAGAAATTTCAAGAATCCCTTTGTAGTTTGTGTACTGAATGTGTTAATTTAACACATTTATAGTGTTATTTGAACTGACACTGTTTTCTCACAGGGTGATTGTGCAGTCAGCGTGACCACAGTTCACAATCAGAAAAACAAACCGAATCAACTTAACACAACCTTCTCGTCTTACATTCAGTGACAGTCACATTGTGTTTTCTTTGTTTGTACAGTACATACTTCTCTTTAAGCTTGGGTGGAGCAGCTGATTAGTATACTTGGAAGAGCCTTTATTAACGAGAAGAATCTATAGACAAAAATAACAATGTTTGTACATAGTATGTGCACATGGATGAGTTGGGTACATTTGTCTGCTTGCCTTGTGTATGTATGTGTGTATGTTTTGTGCCTATTTGTGATTAAAGTGATAGTGTGTGTTAATAATTCAAAACTCCATTACTTTCTCCCCAGTGGACGAGCACTCAATGTGAAAACCACCTTTGTTATCTTGAAAATGCTAATGCTAATGCTAATCTGATGTTCTTGATCTTTACTGAGAGGACTAAGTAATTAAGGTTTCAATATGGTTACATGATTGGTCGAAAGTGTTGAAAAGGCCAGGGTGAGAGAAATGGAGTGAGAAAATTATTGTTTTACTTAAACAGCAATGCGATTAAAGGGAAAGCAAATACTTCAATTTTGTTGTCAATGAGCATGATTTGATAATTTCTGCTAGCTTATGTCAGGTATTGTGGGTGGGGCATTTGATTTGCAGAAAGCATTTAACTGTACAACAATCTGTAGTTCAGGATGTGTCATCAATTGTACTGTTGCATTGGAGTGTAGATTTTAAATGCGAATTTAATTTTGTCAGCTTGTAGGAGTATGCTAATATAGACTTTAAAGCTAAATAGAAATGGACTTAAAGTCACAAAACTCCTATTTATATTTTGTAGGGTCTTTAAAATGTCAATTTGGTGAACAGTAGCTGTCAGGTAGACGCAGTCTTTGGAAAGTACACATACCAGAAAACACTCTTTTGGCCTTTAAGGCGTTCTTTTTCAAACATTCTTTTTCAAATGGAAAAATAGCTGCGCTTGATTCGCAGTCGGTGTATGGTTAGTTTAACAGCAAGAATGTGGGGAATGGAGTATTAGTAGGTGAAGATCTGTAGAGATCATAGAAACTGTACGAAGATTATTCTAAGTAGCAGGAACTGGTTTATAAATGGAACTGGTTTATATTTATATATAAACCAGTTCCTGCTACTTAGAATAATCTCCGTACAGTTTCTATGATCTCTACAGATCTTCATCTACTAATACTCCATATATATATAGTTTATATAATAATTAAATCAATACATTCATCTTTTTCAATTAAAACAATTGAAAACCTATACAATTCACAAATTTTAGTTTTTTTGACATTTAAAAAAGATTTTAACATCTAGTCCTATTTGCTTTAAAAATTTTAATTGAAATCTAAATAGCTGAAAATCCTATGCTATTTAATGACAGGTTCCCATGATTGTGAAAACATTCCCCATATAGTGACATTTGGATAAAAGCATTTGTAAAATGCATAAATGACATCATGCCCCATTCAATTTTTTTTAATGAAGTGTATTTTTTAGGTGTATTTTGTTTTTTCATAGCAAAGACTTTAAGTTTTGTGCCTATGCAGAAACCTACTCTAGGAAATATTTTCTGGTCTAAAAAGTGTGACAACTAGCCCCAGTAGTAAATCCATGGTGTAGAGCATAAAGTATTTCACTATATCCTCATACTATTTCATGGTGTGTGTTTCTCTGGAAATGTCTGACAGCAATCTTTTGTGACTGTGTCTTATACAAAACAAGCTAAGGTGGAGTAGAAATCTGTAGTCACAAAGGGCCCAAGGGGAAATCAGTGTAATTTGAGATCAGAACTATTGAGCAATAAGTCACGTTTTTTTTTTTCTTTCTTTTTTTTTCTTCAGAGCTGTAGTTCCTTATTTGGAACAGGAAGGAGAGAGATGCTTATATTACAAGATGATATCTTTGTTTTGCAATCCTAACTATAGTGCAATCTGTACTGGGGAGGAATTAGTGTCCACGGATTAGATGAAGTTTTCTGACAGCTGTAAATAATCATTTCACACCACCCCACCATCCACTTTTTAACACACACACACATAAAGGGGATTTACAAGCCAAAAATGCCTTAAGAGCAGATAATCTTATCTAAAGATCTAGGGCAAGGTAGATGCACTTTCTCAAACATGTTGCAGGGTCACATCATTGTGCCAAACAGGTTTGACCTGAAGGAAAAATAGCCGAAGCTATTCCCTTTATCCATTTGCACTGTTCTGCTTGTCAAAAACAATGTATCACATGCCCATGGTTAAGATTAGATTTTATCCTGATTGACAATTCATAGTTAAGGAAGTTTTGAGATGATGATGGTGTCCATTTATTAATCTGTCCGTTAAATGGAAAACATTATATCAGTTGACCTCTTTTTACAGGACCTGGATTGGCTGGGAGTAGCAACACCTGTACCAAGGTCAGAACATGGTGAGTTATTTTAGACAGGGAAGCGTTAGTGATATGGGCTCAAGCTGACCTCGTCTTATCTCACAAGGCTGTAGGACCCTCCTTATTTCACAAGACTCTGAGGATCTGTTTTAGAATGTAGAATGTAGATTTTGGATGGTTCTTAAAAAAAAAAAAAATATATATATATACTGTATATATATATATATATATATATATATATATAATTATTATTATTATTATTTTTACTGCAAATACTGTTCCAAAACAGTAGGCAACAGTGTTATTTTAATATTATTTAAATTAAGAAAATTGAATTAGCCTTTATTTTTATATCATCAGTTTTGAATTTTTTAAAGTTTTATTAATTTTATGTGATTTTGTTATTTTTATATATTTTTTAAAGTTTTATTCAAGTAGTTATTCAACATTTATAATTTTAGTAATACGTTTTAATATATATATATATATATATATATATATATATATATATATATATATATATATATATATATATATATATATATATATACTTTTATTTCAGCTTGATTTAAATACAATTTAAGGATGCATTGCAACACGTTCAGTGACAAACCAAATTTAAGATAGTTGTCAAAGTGAGAGAACTGTTCATTATAAATACTTATTTCATATCTATCAGTACTGAAAATTATCTGTTTATAGTTCCATATAGTTAAATATGGACTATTTTACCCAATCACTGCTGAAAAAAACGTACTCGTTGCTGTTGTTTAGTTCTTTGCTGGTCTAAGTTGATCTCAGTTGGTTTAAAGTGGTCTCCCAGCCTGACCAAAATGGTGTTTATCTGGTTTATCTGGAAAACAGTTGTTCTCCCAGCTTGACAAGCTGAAAATTGCCCAAAAAACACTCAGCCTAAAAGACCATTCAGGTTAGGAGACCAGCAAACCAGCATGCATGCATTATTTATTTTCAGCAAGAATATTTGTGTGCTGTGTATTTTTTTATGCATATTGTGTTGGGTTATACTTTATTTTGATGGTCCACTTTAGACATTCTACTAAGTAACTTTGCATCTGCATGTCAACTACAAGTCATTAGAGTATTAGTAGACTGTTAGGTTAGGGTTTGGGTTAGTAGAACAAGTTGACATGTACTTGCAAAGTTACTTGTAGTCAGTGGAATGTCTGTTGCGGGAGCATCAAAATAAAGTGTTCGCAGATATTAAGCAGACAGTCTATTAATACACTAATGAGAGTTAATTGACATGTTGCAAAGTTACTTATAGTTAGTAGAATGTCTAATGTGGACTATAAAAATAAAGTGTTACCGTGTGTAAAACATGCTAACGTCATCCTTCAATGGAATCAATTGTAAGGGAAATACAGAGTTGCTGGCATGTAAAGCGATTAAAATCAGTCACTTATGAAGTTCCATGATGATCAGGTATAGACAGTTAGGCAGTGAAGCAGATCAATAGGGTTTGGAACAGTCGCCTTGTTTATTCCAGTTAAAACTGGTTTAAAGTGTTGAACTAATTACAATATTTTGGCACATTTAATCTAGAATAGGATTCAGATTGAGAAACTGTTGTGGGTTATGTAAGGATTAATCGGAATAGAAATGACGTAATACTTTTTCCTTTGTTAACCACAGGACAAAATATAAATAAATAATAGCCAGAATTGTGTAAAAACAAGGGAAAGTAGATGTGGTGTTCTTTTGCTCTCTCTAAGAAACAGTCCTTTTCTGATTTTGACCTTAATAGCCCTGGTTCTAGTCATGAGGAACTGATCACAGAAATCCTTCTTAGCTGGATGCTTGGCCTTTGGTTACACAATAGTCCAAAGTGACTATTCAACAAAGGAGAATTAAACATCTAAAGCCACATTAGCCCTGTTGTCCATCAAGTAAGTAGCGGTTAAATAATCAGGTTTAATACTAATGCACAATCATATTGACCTTGGTCATAATATTGAAATTCTCTGACTTTAATGTCTTGACCTGAAAAAAACCTGTGTTGATTATAGGACCGAACTGAATCAGCGTTTATTATATTCACACAGCAGTTTTTATTATTATTCCCTATAGTAGTTTACACATTTCCCTTAAAGTCTGTTTAAAATCAAGCTTTTATTGTTGTTTATGTCTAGTCAACACCATTGCTGAGTATTTTCTCCTTAAAACTGCAGTGAACCAAAAAAACTGAGCTGGTGTGTGTGAGTGGAGGCGGGGCTAATTTGCATATTCATAGAACTACATATACTAAATGAGGCAAGGGTGTAGAGTTACATTCAAGGATTTTTTTCAAGGAAAAAACTTTTAAATATGTAATTTTGGTGATCAAAGATGAGTTTTTGATGAGGGATACAATTATTGACTACAGGGGCACTTTAAGGGTTCCTTGTTGCACAGTAATTAAATATTATGTTTGAATATTAAAATTAATAATGAAATTAAGATTAAATAATATTTTTTATTTTAACAATATTAAGATTGAATGTTAAAATTGTTACTCCGTATTTATATTAATGTATTTTAAAACATATTATTTTAAATAGTATTATATATTTGTATATTATTATATTATTATTTATTTATTTTACATGTATTGTTTCCATGTTGCACAGTAATTCGTATTTATTTTCAGTGTGAGTCCAATTTTTCCCAGATATTAAAAGGTAATGCGGTTTCATAGGTTGAGAGGTCAGTTACACAGAGTCCAAATATATCTGTGATAGCGAAACTGTCGTTAGCTGAAATTTTCTCTGGAAAATATAGATAACACAATACACTCCATTGTGAAACACATGGCACAGATAGAATCAGTAGGGCTCAAGCACGGAAGTGCACACACACACACACAAACACACACGCTTGATTATCACATTCATGAACCTCTAATGTAGACAATTCTGATGTAAAACTCAGTATTTATGACAAATTACACTATACTCATAAACATTCCCTTATCTAGCTTAAACCATCCCTTTCCCCAAGAACGTTGTTGTGTAATCGTGCGACTGAAAAAAAGGCCTTCAGTGACCCAACGATGCGTTAAACATGGATGGCAGTCCGGCTGCCTTGGCAACCGGTTCAATACGGTTATGCAAGTGACGGGATGTAGGATGGCAGAGATCGTGTTATGAATTTCCTGCTGTGTAGACAAATCAAAAGGCTTTTCTGTACCCATTCTGAAGTTACATCACCATTACAGAAATCCCAGATAAAAAAAAGAAAGAAAACAGGCCAGTTGGTTTTTAAAAACACGATCTTGCATTTTATACAAACACACATACATACATACATACGGTCTAATCAGTTATTTCTAGGCCAGTGTGCGCAGCTGTGGGTGGTTTTCCTGTGGGAGAGGTTCATATGGACAGATTCAGATGCTTTGGTGTAGATAGTGACAGCATCTATACTACAGCCGAGCGTTATGTCACCTGCTTACATCGCAGTTTAACTCGACCCATTTAAGAGCGCGAGGCATTCTGAAATAGTCATTATGTCTTTTTTTCTGCGCAGCCATAACGCCTTAAAGGCCAAAGTAAAGTTTGGCTGATGGTGTGTGCTCTGCGTATGTCATACTAACCTCATACACCACAAAATGTGTGTGTGTGTAATTACCTCTCCGCATAAGCATCCTCAGTGTGAGTTGTGTTACAATCCTGGCACAGGCTGCCCTTTACTGACATGACAGGAAAATATATATGCGTATGTGGGTGGAGAAGGGAATTCATCTGCATCTATAATAAAGAAACCTTTCTGTATGATTAAGCCAATTACATAATCATAGTTTTTGGTACACCTTACGTAATATTGGCGGAAAATACTTTTTTCCCAGTTTTTGTATTGTTCCACAGGCTTATCTGATGTTGCAGTGCACAGCCGCGTCTTAATGATGTAACAACGGCACAAACGCTGACATCAAACGCGGCTAAAGCAGGACCGCATCAATATTCTAGTAAGTGGGAGGCAGACAAATAGAGGACAGACGGGCAGCTGTTCATACCAGCGGCAGGGTCGAATGCGTTTATTAAATACCATGCAGGAAGGCTACGCGGGCGTTGAAAGACATCTGGGTAGAGCGAAAGAATTGATAGATTGATTGAATGGAGAGAGAGAAAATATATGTGTACTGGATGTTGCATTTTTCATCGTAACCCTTCGCAGATCTTCAGTACTTAAAGAGATTCATCCTAAAGTCAAAATGTTGTCATTTATTTACTCCTCCTCATGTTGTTCCAAACTTGTATGACTATATTTCTTCGGTTTTTGTCTGAAAGAACCCTGGACACCATTGACTTTCATTGTACACTCTTATACATAAAGGATTATGGTTCCATGAAGGACATCCATGGCACCTTTCCATTTCACAAAAGGCTTTTTAAAGTGGAAAAAGGTTTTTAAAATGTTCTTCTTAATAAGAAACTGTACACTGAAAGGTTGTTTTGGTAGCCAAAAATGGTTCTTCTATGGCATTGGTGCAAAAACCAAGACATGAGGGTGAGTAAATGATGACAGAATTTACATTTTTGATGCTACAGTACACAATAGACGCCCCAGGGACAGGGTCGTTTCTAGTCCTCCTTATTTTTGATGCATTCAGCACACCGTAATCTGTTTGTGTTTTTCCTTGAACTGAATAATTCAGATAAACGCAGTGACCTCAGTTCTTAGGGACAGGATGTTCTGAACATATCCATGTTAATTCTGCATTAATGAAGGACTGTGGAGGCCAAACACACACATGGTGACACGTACAAGGACACACTCGCAAACTCAAACATGCTGAAATTCATATGCGCAGACACATGCGTTTACACTTATTCAAATATACTTGCATATGCAAAATATGCGGGAAAAAAAAACATGGGTTAACTTTTACTCACTGGCTAAAAATTGACTTGAGGGTCTTAGGAAATCATGAGCAGTTTCCCAGACTTTAGATGAAAAATAAAGCCTAAGGAGAACACTTCCGCTACAGTCACTGCACAACAGAACTGGAACTTAACTTAACTTAAAGGCTTTTTGTGTGTGTGTGTGTGTGTGTGTGTGTGTGTGTGTGTGTGTGTGTGTGTGTGTGTGTGTGTGTTTGTGTGTGTGTGTTTGTGGTTACACCTTCTCTTTTATGTTCCAGGGAGTGTTTGACATGTATACAATCAGGTGTGGATCTCTGTTCTTAAGGTTTGTTCATGTACAGGCATGCAACACATGCACTTTGGAAGAACATTCGTCACTTTTTTTTTCCATTTGAAGAGAAGTAAATCAAGGTGTGTATATGTACTTGGGGTTTTTGACAAAATAATATTAGTAAATGACAACAAAAAGGAGCAGTATGTCACTCTCCTTACAATTTCATGTAATCCTTGAAAAGTACATATTTCACTCACTGGTCATCATAAAGTACATATCCTTTTATTCCAAACATATTTTCATCCGATAATATGGAAGCTTGTTTCTGTTAAGTTAATTGCGACTTTTCCTCTCACAATTCTGACTTTTTTTCTCTCGCAATTGTGTTTAAATCTCAAAATTCTGACTTTTTTTTATGTTTTACCTGAAACATTTCAAAATTGCGAGATATAAACGTGCAATCGTGAGAAAAAGAGTCAGAATTACGAGTAACAAACTCAAAATTGAATTGTGTCAGAATTGTGTAATAAAAAAGTCACAATGACCTTTTTATTTTTTAATCCATGGCGGAAACAAGCTTCCATACAAGCGGGTAAAATTGTGAATAAAATGTCGGTGTAGGTTGGTTCATCACGCAAAATTGTCGTATTGCTTCAGAAGATTTATGAGCTTTTAATGCCGACATGTTTGACATTCCTCATTTTGTGTCCCATGGATGAAAAAAAGTCATACGCGTTTGTGACGACATGAGGGTGAGTAATGATGACAGATTTGTATTTTTAAATAAACATTTTGAATAATTTAAATGTTACACCAATATGGACTGGCAAACACAGTTTTCAGCCCACTATCTGTTCATTACTCATGCAGTGATCAGATGCAGATCTGTACATTTGTGTGATTAGTATTTAGGTCAGTTGATATTGTTCAGTCCAGCTAGTGTTGAGATGCTGGTTGGTTGTATTATGACTGTCTTTCACAAACTCACACATGCACAACCAGAGATACAGAAAACATGTCCCCCCCCCAAATCCTCTAAAAGTTGCCCGACACACAGCAGATTACTGTGATTTGACAGTGGCTGATAACACCATCTGTGTTTTAATTGAATTTGTCTCATTACAGAATACAGTAGCTGTCCACTGCTAAACACTAAACCAGTATTTGCACATGTAACCTTTGAGAATAATCACTTAAAAGCCTGCAAACAGGAGCTAATGGATAATGGAAGGCAGATAATGCAGATAATGGTTAATGGCGAATGCAAATAAACTAGTGTTATTCCATTGACTCCTGCATATGTTAGTTGCCTAACAGCAGATTTTTGTGGCTCTCGGTTGGGTTTTATTTAAGCATCAACTCTGCTTCAGATGTTTCCCCTAACATTCTTTGGGTTCATTAAAAATGGACTTTAATGAGTCCATGTTGACATGTAAAGGCCCATTCACACCAATAATGATAACTATAAAGATAACTATATTAGTGTTCACACCATGTGGACTGTTTATTCTAAGCATGCTCTGCAGTTTTGTTGTCTGCTGCTTATAGGGGCCATATGTAAAAATGTACATACAGTACACTCTCAGAAAAAAGGTACAAAAGCTGTCACTGGGACAGTACAAAAGGGTTCTAATATGTACCATTTACACTGTAAAAAGTGAACAGTTGGATCAACTTAAAAAAATTACTTCAATTGGTAACACCTAAAGAAATTAAGTTTTCTCAACTTAAATTATCACGTAAAATGTAAAACGTGATAATTTAAGTTGAGAAAACTTCTTTAGGTGTTACCAATTGAAGTAATTTTTTTAAGTTGATCCAACTGTTCACGTTTTACAGTGTAGGTACTAATATGTACACGTTTGGTACCAATATGTACATGTTTGGTACCAATATGTACCTTTGAGGGACTTAAATGCACTCTGTACAAAGGTGTACCTTTTGAAAAGGTACTGCCACAGTGACAGCTTTTGTACCTTTTTTTCTGAGAGTATGTACGTATTAATCGTTTTTTTTATTGCCAATGTTTGAAAAGCTTGCAAAGACAATTAAAAAAGGGTTTCATAGGTTGTCTATGATTTTTATGTGAAGCACCCGGGTTGTTTTTGGGAAAATCCAAAGGATGTGACTTTTATGTGTGCTCTCGAAAGCTTCTATTCTGTTCCATTCCAATCAGATGCGTTCTGTTCTACTGTTTCTCACTGCTGTCATTTTTGTTGTGTGTTTATTTTGTTATTGAGAGGGAAAAGCGCAGCGCATATTTACATATTCATCTAAACGTCGCTCTCAGCAGCACGGACGGCGTTTGGATGTTCGTTACAGTATAACGCTGAAAATTAAGGTATTTCCAACTTCTTTTTACCCCAAAGCAAAGAACAATAAAGAAATTTGGTGTCAGTATATCAGACAATTGAATCACATGATTTCAGCTGGAAATAAATCATTCTGAAAGTGATTCCAACAATATTGTTTTTCTGTGCCGTGTAGACTCTGTTATTCTTTTATATTTAGAATTACATCTTCATTATTAGAATCATAGTTATAGTCCTTGGTGTGAACGGGCCTTTAGAGTGTAGAGAGAGAGAAAAAAAGTGGATAGCTCAGCACTTTCATTTTTGTTCTCTTTTGCAAAAACTCAAGTGAGATTGAATGAGTATATGTGAGATTCAGCAGAACTCTCCATTTGCTCTCCATGTAATATCATATCTGCCCAGGAGAAACAATTAAAATATTGAAGAGTCATATCATAATTTATCCTTTTTCTTTCTTCCACACACCTTCACGACGCAGTATGTACAGTATACTATATGCACAGGTGATCTACTGCCAATGACCTTTCTTTCTTCTTGGACATCTAGTCAAATAACAATACATTTTTAATGCACAATTAGAAAAATATATATATTTTTAATTATCTGACAGTATATTTTTTGCAATGATAATACATAAAAAAAAAGTAGGTAGTATACAGTGTTAACTGTGCAGTAGTATTCCGTTCAGAACATAAACCATAAACACACATACAGTAATACTCCCTCACTTACATAATACACATTGCTCATTGAACTAAACAGGTATTTCCTAATTACAGACGACTGCATTGGTCTGTAATGAGTGTTTCTAGTTAGTGGCTATACGATAATCAGTAAGCAGGAAAATAACTGCTTGTGAAGTCTTCCAGGAAGTGTTAGTCACTGTGGGTGAGAGAGAGAGAGAGAGAGAGAGAGAGAGAGAGAGAGAGAGAGAGAGAGAGAGAGAGAGAGAGAGAGAGAGAGAGAGAGAGAGAGAGAGAGAGAGAGAGAGAGAGAGAGAGAGAGAGAGAGAGAGAGAGAGAGAGAGAGAGAGAGAGAGAGAGAGAGAGAGAGAGAGAGAGAGATATGGCTAACTAAGTACATGAAAACTTTCTGGCAAGATGATCAATAATAGTTGTGTTTGACTGTTTCTTTTTGTTTTGATTCTTTCCTTATGTTAGAAGTATTTCTCCACACATGTTCGTGTGTAGCTGGGACTTTATTTAAGTTGCTGGATGATAAAAGAGCTAATGAAGGATGTGGGAGGCCAGAGCCACATAAAGGAAGCAGAATATTTCAAGCAGATGCAAATAAGACACACACACACACACACACACACACACACACACACACACACACACACACACACACACACACACACACACACACACACACACACACTAATCTAAAGAGCTACATACATTTCTTTATAATGTGCAGTAGGGAGAGTAATGGGTTGGAGAAGCTTGTTTGTGTAGTTTTGTTCTTTTTCCGTTGAGCGATCTAGCATCTGGTTGAAAGTGTGTGTTATGATGTGTTGTGTATAAACTTTGGAAGATGCCTACACACTAAAACATGTTCATGTACCCACAGGAAGACTGTGTGTGGGTCTGGTCTTAATGCCTAAATTGAAGGGACCAAATGTTTCCAAAGTAAAACCTGATGTTACCTGCTTTGTGGGGACCACACAAGGAAAATGGTTTAATAAATGACCTAATAAAAATCTAACTATGGAAAAGTGTTGTGTAAGAGAAAATACCATAAGCTGTGTTTATGTATTCAGTTATAGTATAGAGACAACTTTATTTGCGGCCATTTTGTGGCATTCAAAATTGTTTGAATTAAAAAGCAAATATATTTTTTTGTGAGATGTAAACTATATGTATGTAATTATATGTAAAAAGAAAATATATATGTATATATATATGATATTGTGTATTGTTTTCTGTTTTCAAATTTTTTTTATGATTAACTCTAACCATAATACTATATACATAAAGAGAGAGTTTGTAGAACTTCATATCATTAACATAAATCATAAAACAAGTGTATGCAAGTGCTTAAACTATTGTTTTTTAAATAAAAACGATCAAATCTTTGATATTTCCCTATTTAGATAGCTAAGCAAATGTTTAAGTCAGTGTTTGTGTGTATACCAGCGTGCAGAAGGAAGAAGGTTTCCAGACAATCCAATTTAATCCACTCAAAAGACTGGATTACTACTGTGTCTGTACATAAACAGACACACATATACAGCATTATAAAATTACACCGGCTTTATATTTCCCCCCAAACTGGCACAGCTCACAGGAGATTTGAGGGTCTGGTCTTCACTTTACCACACCATGATGAGAAGGGACAGCCTGCGCTCTCTTCATTTTAAGTGGATTGTCTGGGGTTCCTGGAGCAGAACAGACTGGCCCCTCAGTTTCTGTCAAGACTGTGTGTAAACAAACTGCCGCATGTGGAAGCAGTCTTATGTTATTATAGCATAATTGTTTTAGTGAATCGGTTTGTTCGCATGGTTTGTGTAAATGAATCAGATCAAAATGAAATGATTCACTTGTTTGAATCTCTGTGCACAAGTTCAGAACAGCAACAGCAACTTAACATCCTAATCTGGCCATATCTTTTTTGAGGGGGGAGTAGAAAAATTGGCACATTTTCCATCGGTGCAAGCAAACAAGCCAAGGCTCTACAACATTAATCATCAACATGTCAGCCGGTGGTTCGATCTGAGACAGGTTGACATGGAAACACAGTGACTTATCTAGATTGAGACTGAGAGACACTCTTCTAATTTAAACACCCTTCAGGATGGGAAGAAAACAGCCTTTCTTAAGGGACAAACCAATTTGACAGTGTTATTATTGAAATTCTCTCAACAGGGTGGATTTGACAGTTATTTATAGTTTGTATCCAGGGTAAAAGACAGTAGATTGGTTGTGGTGATGAGTTTTGTTCAGGAAGGTGTCAGTACAAGCTTTAATATGTGTACATTTCAAGCTGAATGGGCCCTTTGTCTGCTTGCTGAATACTGTGCTGTACTGACCTCATCACCTAACATAACATTTAAATAATAAATAATAAATGTCATGTGGTTTAACCATCAAATAAAAAGTAATAAGTTATTATTTTTTAGTTTTATAAATATGTATATTTTTTAACAAATGTTATGAATAATTAATTCAGAAATATATATATTTTTATCCAGGAGTCACACCACATGACATTTACAACCCGACCTAACCTTTGCTTTGCCATAAAAAGGTCAAATTAACTGAAATTTAAAGTTGTTTGGACCAGATGACTTTTGGATGCAACACATGAATGTGTTTTATTCTTTAAAATATTAATAAGCAGTGAAAGAGTTTTATAAAAAAAAAAAAAAAAAATCTAGGAAACTTTTCATTCTTTTAATGAGCCTCCTTTTTACAGTTTGATATATGGGCAGTTGATACCAACTTCAGCTGATGCCAGTTCACCCTGACATTTTGTTTGCAAATCTCATGAATTAATAGCTAAAAATGTGTACATATAGTTTACACATGAACACAAGAGTTTTCTGGACACTGAAAGGGTTAACACTGATCTTTCCTAACCCTCTGAAATCAGTTTTATATGCTCTTGCACAGTGTCTGTTCAGCCTGACCTAAAAACATATCATCATCCGAGCGAGAGAGACACAAGCTTATGAAATGAACATCTGTCTACGGCAGACATGCTCCTGTAAGCCGTACCCAGACGTATTGTTTTCAAAGTTTGCAAGGAAAGCTTCTAAAATGAACCCTTGGGAAGGGAAATCTAAAGAGTGGAAGAAGCGTGAAGGTGGTTTGCTTTTGAAAATGTGCGTTTCAAGCTCTATTAACTTGCAAATATGATCTCTGAACTTTTGCGTATCTCCTTTTGTGAAACGCATCACAGCACCTTGAGAAAGATGAATCGTCTTTTGGGAAACTCAACTCGACAACTCAAAAACCCCTCTCTCTCTGTGCGTCTCTCCTAATTTCGAGAGAGTGCACTTTCACACAATGCTAAGCATCTGTTTTTTTCCCCTACTCAAGGGACTGCATGATTGGTTAAAAGAGCCACTATGCAGCCAATGAGAGGTCTGTTGTCATGCAGTCTTGGTCGTCTTTGCCGTCACCTATCATGCCCCCCACAGCCAACCTCTTGCCTCCCCCAAATCACACACAAACACAAGTTTGCCAATGAGAGCTGTCATGACATAATAATACGTCTCGCCAACCTGACCCCCCTGCAGATACACACAGTTTAAGCCTAGATCTCACCACCAGACAAATCAGCAGTGTCTCTAGAAGTCTGCCACATGTCTTTCCTCTAATGCGCTCATGGGTGGCCCTTTACCCTTGTTCTCTTAAAAGCACTCTGCAATATTTGGGATATATATTTATATGTATATTTTACAAGTTATTGTATAATTTCTGTAGTTATGTCATGAGTTTTCAATTTTTTTATGCCACTAGCTATGTTTCCATCTACATAATTGTATGCACATTTTGGGATATTTCATAAAAAAGCACTGGATGGAAACGCCAAGAGGCGAATCAATTCTAAAAATGTGCATTAAAAATGCATGGGCTCCTTTGAGGTGGATACATTTTTTATCAGTTAAGAAGAACCACGATGGAAACACATTCACCGAATAATCCCTCGATGCGCAACCTAAAACTCACGTGACTTTGTGGACTAAATAGTGGATGTGAAATGCCTGAGCCAAAGTCTAGCATCAGAATGATTTGGTAATGACTTTACAAAAGAGTCTCACACGATTTCTTTCCCAAACACCAGCATCCAAATGCAAGATTTCATCTGCGCGCTCTGAGACGCAAGTCATTTATGATAAAGAAAAAACGTAGATATTTTGCGCCAATTTCCCAGGAAGTGACGATTTTGTTCTTTTGAACACATGAGATGGACATGCTGCCTTATGTATTAAGCAATATTCCAATTTTGCGCAAATGCGTAACTTTGAATGAAACATAGCTTCTGACACTTTCTGGTAATATGATGCTAAAATGTATAAAGCTTCAAGCTGTAGCTAAAATATGAAGGAATCTATTTATTTTCATGTATAAAGACGGATTTATATTAAAAATTGAAAAATAAAAATATTATAAATAGACACAACACTTGTTTCTACCATACTATTAGATAGATACATTTAAAAATAAACATAAAACTATGACTATCTGTAGAATATCCAATCCTTAGAAAGTAGAATTAAATTGTAATGCTGTCAAATTTGGCAAATGTTTATGGTATTATACTTTGTGTGATTTACATGTAAAATCTTATAGTTTTATTAGATCTTCCCCTCTGCTATAGCTCTTAAAGGAGAACTCCGGTCAATTTTAACATTGAGCTCATTTTTTTGTAAATTTGGAGTGCTGTCAATACAGAGAACAATGACAAAAATCGGTGTTGCCTACACCGTGTTATCCTCTTTTTAAAATTTGCACCCTGTTGACTTCAATGGGGCAAGTTTTAAACCAGCTTTTAGCCTCTTAACATCCTTAATGTGTCATTACAAGTGCACAGCCAATGTGAGTGATTCCTTCAGAGTGATCACGGGTGAATCTGACTGCAGTAGATGTGAAAGATATTAATAAAAATGATGTTATTTCAGCCAGCGCTCATACCTATTTCTTCCTGTTTTCGGTCAAAGTCCATAGTAATCGATTGTCAAGTTCACACGCATAGGTTTAGTTACCCATGATCACGCGCGTGAACTCAACAATCGATTACTGTGGACTTCGACCGAAAACAGGAAGAAAATACAGGTATGTGCGCTGGCTGAAATAACATCATTTTTATTAATATCTTTCACATCTACTGCAGTCAGATTCACCCGTGATCACTCTGCAGGAATCACTCACAATGGCTGTGCACTTGTAATGACACATGAAGGATGTTAAGAGGCTAAAAGCAGGTTTAAAACTTGCCCCATTGAAGTCAACAGGGTGCAAATTTTAAAAAGAGGATAACATGGTGTAGGCAACACCGATTTTTGTCGTTGTTCTCTGTACTGACAGCACTCCAAATTTACAAAAAAATTAGCTCAATGTTAAAATTGACCGGAGTTCTCCTTTAAATCAAAGATGGTGCAATTAGACGCATTGTGAATTAGAATTGCATCTGTTTTTAGTGCATATTTTAATTGTTGTTATTGCACTCTGGGATTGTGTGTGCGTGTGTTTGATTGATCGGGAAATGCAGCATTGATACATGCGTCATGAAGCATATGGTGTGCTTTAAAGTACACCCACACGCACACACACACACACGCACAATCTGTACATATGGTCCTCTGAATAATCATGCAGTAGACTACAGCCAATTTTAAAATCACAGTCTAACTTGGCAGGCTTTTAAACAGCACTCTAGAAATCTGTCTCCCTCTCTCTATCTTTGTATTTTGCATTATCATCAGAATATCACCAGCTGCGTCTTAGTCTCTAGCGTCCTACATATGTGCACAAATCAATACAATGCCTATATGTGTCTGTCTGTGTGCATGTGTTTAATAAATCCACACAGATAGAAAGCTCCATTATATAGATTGTTCTGTCTTTTACATCAGTCTCATTCTTACATGTTAAAGCGGAGTCAGGAATGCAACGTCCCGTCATAGACACAAACTTAATCAACTCTGACCTTAATGGTTGTCAGATTTGATTTTGGGTAATTTAGATCATATATATTTCTTGTTTTAAGCATAAATTTCCCTAAATGTGGTTATATTCTTAACAAGTTGCTATTCCCAAGAGGTAAATAGATACCTGTATATAGTATTTTGAAAATATAATGTTCTCTGACCCTAATGTTAGGGGGTGAGTCATAAATTTCCCATTCGTCAACAACATGACACATGTATCTCATTTTTTCTTTCAACACGTCTCCTCGCATTTTTATTGCTCTCAGTGCTTTCCAAAGAAGTCGAGCTCCTCTCTACACATTGACCGACCCACATGTCCAATGAAAACATGAAGAGGGCAGTAATATGCTGGGATATTCTAGGCAGGGTTAAGACAACAGAGCAGGGGCCTGCTGGGGCCCCACTTCAGACCTCAGATCTCATGAAAGAAGGATGAATCCGTAAAAATATGTGTGACTGGCAGCGCGCGGTCAGTTTCCGGTCATCCAGGACTAAAGTGAAGTGCATCTCGAGATCGTTTGCTCAACTTCTGCTTTAGAAACCTTCTGGTGATCGGCTCTAGGTTGTGAGACCGAGCCAGAGTTAGCGGTGAGCTGTGATTAAACATGTACACAGGCTTTTGTGTCAGAGACATGGGCGGCAGACAGATTGTCCTGTAGTTAGTGACATCAGAGAGACAGACGGTTGATAAGGTTTTATATGCGTATAAAGATAAGGCAAGCATAGAGTTCATTTGCTCTGTACTGTATGATACAAATTGATCACTCTCTGCGACCTATGACCTTTTAAACCCCTTACCCCCAGCAGACAGATAAAATGGCAGATGTCTTTGGTTGAGGGGAGGGGATATCCTATTCTCAGTCAATGTCATTGTGTTCTCACTCTGGCTCTTCTTCCTCTGTTTTCCCTTCTGTTTTCAATAGAAGCATCACTAGTTTCAGCAGAAACTTGACCATTTCTATTGAAAATAATACCACATTCCAGTCAGGTTGTACACAAAACCAGAAAGAACTTTCTTGGTTGGTAAATTACTCTGTGAGAGACCCAGAACCGGTGGGCAATTCTAGTTTAAATAAGTATGTTTTTATCGGTCATAACTTCTGTACAGAAATAGCAGACACCAGACAAAGATGAAACTTTCTTGTGCGCATGTGTTTGCAACAAAACTGAAGTATATTTTGGGTTTAGGCGTTTTGCTGTATGCATACGCTAAACGTTTGCATCAAAACTGAAGTATATTTTGGGTTTAGGCGTTTTTCGCTGCATGTATACGCTAAACGTTTGCGTCAAAACTGATTTTTTTTGGGTTTAGGCGTTTAGCTGTATGTATATGCTAAACGTTTGCCTCAAAACTGAAGTATATTTTGGGTTTAGGCGTTTTGCTGTATGTATACGCTAAACGTTTGCGTCAAAACTGAAGTATATTTTGGGTTTAGGCGTTTTGCTGCATGTATACGCTAAACGTTTGCGTCAAAACTGAAGTATATTTTGGGTTTAGGCGTTTTGCTGCATGTATACGCTAAACGTTTGCGTCAAAACTGATTATTTTTTGGGTTCAGGCGTTTAGCTGTATGTATATGCTAAAAGTTTACGTCAAAACTGAAGTATATTTTGGGTTTAGGCGTTTTGCTGCATGTATACGCTAAACGTTTGCGTCAAAACTGAAGTATATTTTGGGTTTAGGCGTTTTGCTGCATGTATACGCTAAACGTTTGCGTCAAAACTGATTATTTTTTGGGTTTAGGTGTTTAGCTGTATGTATATGCTAAACGTTTGCCTCAAAACTGAAGTATATTTTGGGTTTAGGCATTTGCTGTATGTATACGCTAAACGTTTGCGTCAAAACTGAAGTATATTTTGGGTTTAGGCGTTTTGCTGCATGTATACGCTAAACGTTTGCGTCAAAACCGAAGTATATTTTGGGTTTAGGCGTTTTGCTGCATGTATACGCTAAACGTTTGCGTCAAAACTGAAGTATATTTTGGGTTTAGGCGTTTTGCTGTATGTATACGCTAAAGTTTGCGTCAAAACTGAAGTATATTTTGGGTTTAGGCGTTTTGCTGCATGTATACGCTAAACGTTTGCGTCAAAACTGATTATTTTTTGGGTTTAGGCGTTTAGCTGTATGTATATGCTAAACGTTTGCGTCAAAACTGAAGTATATTTTGGGTTTAGGCGTTTTGCTGCATGTATACGCTAAACGTTTGCGTCAAAACCGAAGTATATTTTGGGTTTAGGCGTTTTGCTGCATGTATACGCTAAACGTTTGCGTCAAAACTGAAGTATATTTTGGGTTTAGGCGTTTTGCTGTATGTATACGCTAAAGTTTGCGTCAAAACTGAAGTATATTTTGGGTTTAGGCGTTTTGCTGTATGTATACGCTAAAGTTTACGTCAAAACTGAAGTATATTTTGGGTTTAGGCGTTTTGCTGTGTATACGCTAAACGTTTGCATCAAACACTTTAGGCTTTAATGAATTCACATGAGCCTAAATAATCTTTTTAACCTTTAGCGTACACATAATAATGTGCGTAATATGCGTAATAGCGAGTTGTTGTGGAAACTTCATTGCAGCGGTGGATTGGTTATTGAGTGGATTGATGAATAAGTGTTTATGTAGCCTGCACACACTCACACACGCACTCAAAGGGCCGTCAATTAGTCCTTTTGAAAGCTAAAACATTTGCTTTTGTTTCAGATCTAAACTGTCGATTTGGACAATCAACCATGAGGTTTCTATTAGCTGTCTTTGACTTCATCACTGTTCGGGTAAAATACAGACTGTCAACTTTAATTTTAGGATATTTGCATTCATAAACAACAAGCCGTGTTGAATTTACAGTCCTTTAAACAAATGTAATTGGACAGCTGTCTGTTCAGCTGTCTCCTGACCAGGTGTGCGTCATTACAGCGTTAGCACGTGCACACAGGAGAGTTAACAAAAGCTTTAGTGTTGAGTCTAGGTGTGTCATGGCTGTCTTTCAACACGTGAAGTGTTTACCACTGACACCATCTTAAATGAGTAGCAATACTGGTATAAGGCCTGCAAATACAGCGTTCAGATATATTATATCATATTCAGCCCAAATATAAGCTCTTCTTGAGAGTGCATGTGAGATGACACCCTTCCCTGTTGCCATTTTCCAAACAGTTGATTGTCACTTTTCCCATACAGGTGGTTTGTCCTGAACAAACTGCCCCAGGTTCTTTCCTCATCCCAGGAGATAGCGAGACTAACACTGTCCTGTCTCTTCCCGAGTCTTTGTCGTTCCCTCATTCTGTCCATCTAGAGCTCAGGGCCCCTGCGTCAGTATGATAGTATTGAAACATTTCTCAGTGTCCTACTGTTTTCTATTTTTATGTGTGCTGATGCCAGTAGCACTTCATAAACAGGTAGCTGGAAAAGTTTGTTGGATAAACAATCCGCTTCTATATACAATTCTGACCTGAATTCTTATGTAACACAACAGAGCGGTCAGTCTTGGTGAGCGTTTGAAAAGTTAAACGGTCCTCTACCATCCCCTTGTGGTTTATTGTAAGAACTAAATCCGTTTTTTTTAAATACCTATTTTTGTAAATGTTTCCTATTTTTTATGTATATACAATTATTATTCATAATTTTATAACATCTTTTTTACTTGTATTTTAATATATATAATTATACTTCACCCTCTGCTGTATTTTAGGTGGTGTGTGTGTATATAATGAAGTATTTTAGATGTGATTATCAGGTGTGGTAGCTTAAACATCCTTAAAAAAATTTAGTGCAGACCCGCTGTGTCAGCCTTTGTGGGGCTACACTGTTGTCCACTTATTAAGTTACATAGAAATACTTGTCTTAATGGTTTATACTTGTCTTAACGCTTTCAAACTATAGTCAAGGGGGCCTCAAGGGGGTGCTAGGGGGCCTATGGAAAATGTCAGAGAAAAAAAAACATTATTGAGAAATTAGTCAATATTCGTTGTGAAACGTGTTATACAGATACATTTGATTAATAATTATTTGAATTAATAATATTGTTCAGATAATATTTTATTCATATATGTTGTCTCTGTATTTGCCTGCAAGCTCACACGCTCCTCTCCTGCTGCTTGGTGGTGGCAGCAAACATCTTTTTTTAATCGTATTTTTATTTTCTCACACTCTGGATAAATCTGCGTCTGATAAAGCTCCACTGGGACAAACAGTGGGAGTCAGAGTTAGGCAGTGGTTTGCAAAAATGATCCCAGAAAAGTGGAGGAATTTCTGACAAAAGGTTTTGCACCATTTGTTTGCACTTAGTCTCTTTGTTTGATATTTTAAATCTATTACAATTTTAAAATAGTGGTTAAACAAAATGGTTTTTACAAGGACAGATTCTTAAACTTTTACATTTGAATTCTCAGTCTTAAATATTTGGTTATGCCCTTTAGAAAAACAGATTAACTTTCTTCTTCCAAAAGTTTTGTCTCACCTCACACAGTTAAATATGAACCTAGTGAAAGGTCAAATGTCACAGACCTTTTAGGGAAACACTTGTCATTGTGGTGCCAGTGGGTCGGCACTGGTGTCTGTGAAAGTAAGGCAAATAGTGTGAATCTTAAAATGAATCCTGACCTTTGACCTCTCTAAAGTAAGTCTATCTCCGTTCCCCTGAAATGATCCGTTAGATTTTTCTGGATTTAGTGTGTGAGTGAGAAAATTCCCGTAATGATAAGTGTCTTTGAAGAGAGCTTTTACTCAAGAGTGTTTCATTTTCCTGAGTGTGTATGTGGAATTGCATTAGGGAGAAGGAGAGTCTTTAAATGCGTCCATTAGTCTGCATCCGCATCTATTTGTTTGTGTATGTGTGTACTGAGTCAGTCTCGGTGGTGTAAAGACAGTCTGTGCAACACCGGAAGCCAGCATGTCTTCCATATCTGCTGAAAACAAGGACTTATACATCTGAAGGACGCCACATACTCACCTTGAACACACTCCAGGTAAGCTGTGCCTGCCAGGCAGATCTCATTAAAAAAATCTTCAAGATCTGGATTTATTGCTCACGATTAAATGGAAGCCGTTCAGATGCTTCCTGGCACCTTTATTTTGGTTGTCAGCCATTTCATGTGGGTAGCATTTTTATTTCAGTCTCCAAGTGCTTGGTTTATCACGGCAGACAAATAAATTTAACGATCAATTTTTCACATGGTAATTAGAGAATTGTTTTCTTCTCCTTAGCCATTTTTAGCCAAAAAATGAAGCCTCCAATGCTGCTGTTTTGGATTTTTGCTGTGCCTGTACACACTTTTGTGCTTCAGCCGAGTAAGTGTTCCTCAAATTTAACTCATTACTTTTACTTAATATTTTGTTAGGTCTGTGTTTTAAGGTTAAGTACAGAATTCTGACATGCACTTGGACTAATAAACATGCATTATGTTCAATTCATATATGTACATTTATTTGTATTATGATTTTTTTATTTTTTTTGTAGTTTGTCAGTAATATCCCTAAATAATGACTAGTGCAATTATTTAATCATGTAACGTAGATTGCCCAAATTATCTTTCTATTTTAAATGTTTTATAGTTGGACATGTCCTAAAAGCAACTGAATCATTTATTTGTGAGGGGTAAAGTGTTTGTAAAGTTCTCAAAGGTGTATTAACTCTTATAGGTGTAAATGTGACAGTCCTGCGGAATGTATCTGTAGAAGGTGATCTTTGGGCCGAGCACAGACTTGATCAGTTGATGGAGGCTCTCAACACTGGAAATGAGAAAAGAAGTGAAGAAAAAGCCACAGTCCAAGGGGTGGATGAAGAAACAGACAAGGTTCACAGTAAGAGAACTGAAGAGCATGATATAAAGAAAACAGAAAGCGAGAAACAAACAAGAGGGCACACAGAAAGTGATGTAATAAAGAAGGAAGTCAAAGAAAAAGAGGATCAGCAAGGACAAAATCTGTCGGATGCATTCTCAACCAGACCTGTCCTCACTGCATGGAATACCACCTATTTACAAGAAGTGGAGGGTGAGGAACATTTACCTCCAACAGTCAATCAATACACCACTCCTCCTGCCATGGCCACTGCCTTCCAACCTGTCCTGCACTTGCTTAAAGAATCAGTTACTCTACTTCCATCATCCCCCTCCACATCACAAAGACAAGCAACTGCTGAGACCTTGGCTATCATAACCAATAATGCACTTTCATCCAAAACTACAGTTGAAACCACAATACTTCACACTGTAAATTCAACTGTTGAGGCAATGGGAACCACCTTACTAGTAAATGAAAGCAGCACAATTGATGACCTCAGAGTGGAACTCCACGTCACGAATGGCTCTAAACTTCACCCACTGGAGGAAGTGACTGTTGATGTCACAGCAATGGCAGCAAGGGCAGGACCCACTGCAAAGACCCCTCTGAGTACTTTCATGGCAAAACTCCCAAAAAAAGCAGCAGGAGCCAAACTTAAAGACAATACAACACTAAAAGCGAAGAAAAAAAAGGTGATCAAAGGAAAGGTGAAGAAGACAACCAAAGTTTTGAAAAAAGCAAAGAAAGTGAAAAAGTTCAAACGAGAGCGGAAATTGAAGCCAACAACACCTTCGTATTTTCCCTATTTTGAAGATCACTACTGTCCCTCAGAATGTTCCTGCTATGGGAGGTATGTTTCGGCTAGGTCTTAAAACAACATGCTTAAGAATTTCCCTTATGCTACTGAGTATTGCTTCAATTTGACATGTAATACGATCTCTTGTTTTCCAGGGTTGTGCAGTGTTCTGACAAAGATTTGGGAAAAGTACCTTATGGAATTCCATACAACTCCCGTTACATCCTCTTAATGAACAACCACATCGATAGCATTCAGTTGAACTTGCTCTCCGAGTACGACTCCATGGAGTTCCTGGTGTTAAGCAACAACCGTTTAACAGATGCGTCGATCGAGGGTGCCTTTGAAGGGATCCAGAGCCTAAAGAGACTATACGTGGAGCGGAACCTTCTCCAAAGCATTCCCACCGACCTGCCAGTTACTCTCGAGGAACTACGGTTGGATGGGAACCAGATAAGTGTGATGTCTGACGCAGCCTTCAGACGCTGCCCAGGCCTTCTGATCCTCAGCCTGAGCAACAACAGCCTGGGGAACAAATCGTCTACTATCCCTCCTGGAGTTCTTCTTCCTTTGGGCAAACTTCGAACACTTACACTTTCCTACAACCAGCTTTCCTCTGTTCCGCTGCAGCTGCCCCTCAGTCTTCAAGAACTCTATCTCAGAGGCAACCGCATTCAAAGTCTTCAAGGCGACATGTTCTGGGGTGTGGCAGAGCTGCAGGTGCTGGATCTAAGTGCAAATAGATTGACCAATAAAGGACTTGGGAAAGAAGCACTACTGAATGCCAGTAACCTTGAGAGTTTAAATCTAGAGGGCAATTCTTTGAAGCAGGTTCCTCCCAATCTACCCTGGACCATAAAGACCCTCAACTTGGAAGGAAACTTCATATCTAGCATAACTAAGGATGCTTTTATTTCAATGCCTCAGTTGGAGCACCTAGGACTAGCTAGAAACAAGATCACCAAGGTGGCCCTTGGGGCCTTCCGAGTTCTTCCACTTCTGCATCAACTAGACATGAGTCACAACGCCTTACAACAGGTTCCACGGCAGCTCCCATTGTGGCTGCACTCTGCAACATTTGCGAACAACAAGATCCATGCAATTCCACGTGATGCTTTCTGTTGGGGTCAAGGCAACGAGTCTCCCCTTAGCCGCCTGGTCAAGGTGGACCTGGAATATAACATGATAGATTTGGGCCACCTGGACACGTTGGCATTCCGATGCCTCCGAGGCTTTCAGGTGGTTCACTTTTACTAGACTAAACTGATTGGGAAGCCCTGGAAATGGTCATCAAGTGAAATTGACTAGTTTTAGCTTGTCTGGACTGAAGACCTTTAACAGAGCCAAGCGGCATCTGGTAGGTACCGTGATGGAGAATTATTTTTTTTTTGACAAGGATGAAGAGTCTGAAATTTGCAGTTAGTGATATAGATTGTAAACGTCATATAGGGCACGAATTATATCCAGGCACTGACCTTACAAAATAGGATTGTGTAGTGTGTTGCTTTCGACACATAAAGAGCGGTTGTGCTCATGGGGACACGGTTTTAAGTCCAACCTGGGTCACCATCCATTCCTGATGTCCATTTCCTGAGACCTTCCTGTTGCTGTGTCACTGATTTTATCAAATAAAATCCCAAAAATAACTGAATTTTAATGTCTGTGTCTTGGGGGACTTGACTTCCATAAGATGCATTGATGTTTGCAACTGTTACTGTTACAAATGTGACTTATTGAACACCAGAGAGAACAAGGCTGTTTTTGCTAGGACAAATCTCAAGACAGTTCTTTTAAAATGATATTGATGTTTCATAAGTGTATTTCATAAAGTGTATTACCTATTAAAATAAAACACCCATTTTCTAACTTGGCAGTCTGCTTTATCTATCTCTCTCTTGTCAATGTTATATCAGCACTGATTTGCCAAAGTGGTTCTTCATGACCTTTCATAGCTCAAGGGCACGCTGCAAAGATAAACTCTTCTAAAATTCATCATGACAAGTAGATATAATATTCTCAGCATGTTTTGCATTATCCCTAGTAAAAAAAATTCTCTGAAAATTGCTTGTTTTATTTTTCTTGGTAAATGCTTGGCAGGGTTTGCTGCTTGGCTGTGGTGATTCTTGCCAGATTTGAAGAAAAGCACATTATTCAGAATTTGGCCGGGGTTAACTTGGCTGTTTCTTTCTTTCTCTCACTTGGGACTTACACAGTCCATCCACGCCAATGCATCCAATATGCATGTGTGTGTTTAGGAAAGAAATCCACTGCAAAACAAACATGTTTGGTTGAAAGTTTTTTGAGTGTCCTCTTGCTCCAGTTTATGCACACAGGATGAGTCCAGAATTAAGGACAATACTACATTGTGAGAGACACTTGTACTTGGTTGTATTCACCAATAGATGGCAGAAGAGTACATAAAAAAAAAAAAAATGCTGCACGATACAAAACTTTGAATCATTCTTTTTTTTCTCTTCTCCTGGTTATTCTAAAATGAATTGCAGTTCTATTCATATATTCTATTAAAATATTTGAAATCTGTTTGCAGATTGTATACGGCTCTGCTCCCCCCAATAATCATATCAGCTGTAGATCATTGTTAATGACTGTTCTTTCAAATTTTTACATTTGCCCCCAAAATCTTGAATATTTGTGGACATTAATTTAACCTGACCTGTTAAAACAGATATTATGTGCCTGATCAAAGATATGACTAGGCTTTTTTGACACGGCGCTGCCAAAGTCTTGAGGTCTTTACTTTCAATTATGTGAGACTTTTTAAGCAAACCATATGAGTGTGTGTAAGTGGAGAATGAGTCAGGGAATACAAAGAAAGAGAGGTGAAGAGGGGGAAGGGGGTGACAAAGTGAGAGAGAAATGAGATGGAAAGAAAGCAAATAGCAGCTTCATGTGTAGGGTTGGTGAATTCCATCTGTCTAATAATGCAGGAAAGCTACGTGGCACTGGGAGACAGCTGGAGAAAGAGAGAGAGAGAGGGAGAGAGGGAAAGAAGGGAGGAAGACAGAAAAAAAGAAGGATTTTAGGAAGGTGAAGGACTCTTCCAGAACCTCCCTACAGTCCAGCAGGACCCTGACCCCTATAATTTATCTTTTTGATACATTTTTAAATTTTACTGTTTTTCTTTTTACTTGTTCAGTTGATCTTACTATAACCAGCCCAATGTTACTACTTACAAATAGGAGGGTGGGTAAGCTGTGACACATTTTACTTAAGTTTTCCTCTAAGCAAGGAAAAATGAGAAAGCAGACTCTCCTAATTATTTGTCAGGATGTCTTCTATTAACTAAAATGATAAAAAATCAGCTATAAGTAAAGGCTATAGAAATATGACTTCTATAGTGACACAATTTACCAAAGTGATAAGCTGAATTATTATGTAATATCTACAATATATGTAAAATAC
Source organism: Scardinius erythrophthalmus (assembly GCF_964197995.2). Classification (NCBI taxonomy): domain Eukaryota; kingdom Metazoa; phylum Chordata; class Actinopteri; order Cypriniformes; family Leuciscidae; genus Scardinius; species Scardinius erythrophthalmus. The sequence continues at coordinate 12,622,455 of NC_138224.1, read as the reverse complement.
ATTTATCAAAAAAAACAAAAAAAAAACATTGAGTAATGCATCCAATTTTAAAATCCCATTGGAAATAAAGCAACAATAATCCATTTTACCCATTTTTTTTATAAATATATACTTTTATACATTTCACATGTGTATCTGTCAATCACAGACACTGATGATAATTTATGCGCTATTTATGCTCCATTTAGTAAATCAAGGTGGCACAATTTACCGATGTGAATGAATTACAGTGTGTGACTGTGGCAGTCCTTGCATAAATGTGAGCTAAGATAGGGCATGTTTAGGAACAAACATTATTAGAATCTGGCCTCAGATTGCAGACATCTTCAAATCTTGTGAACCCAATGACTGTTGCATTGCCTGAAAATTCAGTTGCTTGAAGTAGGCAGTTCAGCACAGTAAATTTAAAAGTAAAGGAAATTCTGAAAATAATGAGGATCACTATAACTACAAAAGCCTGCCTGCTCTTTTAATGCTAATGCTAACATCTGTGATTCCAGTAGGTTTTAGTCTAGCCTGTGGCGTTTAATGAACAGAGGGCCTGAACTTAGTTACCAAAGAAGAATGTCTGCAAACACAAAGCCAGGAAATGAAACCCCACCCTGGAAAAGGAAAAGGAATAAATGGATAGAGACAAAGCGTCTGTCCAGGTCAATAAACAGAAAATCAGGTCAACACTGGTCAGGAGAACCTGTTAGATGTTGGATGACATAGAACTAGGGAGTCTTGTATGTATGAATAATAATAAAAAAAAACTGTTTGACCAATCTTTCTGTTCTCTTTGGTGCTTCCAACATTATTTGGAGTACTGCTAATATTGTTGACTCTTGTATGATACATGTATATGTATGATACATATCTAGGGTTTGTCCTCATTATTTAAGTCTCTTAAGATAAAACGTCTGCTAAATGACTAAATGTTACAATCAGATCAATGTTTTGATTGAAGTAACAAGTAAAACATCACAAGTGTGCATTTATACTTTAACCGCTGGATAAAACTCGACTGTAAATTGTATTCATCACTTTGTTTATTAAAGTAATCTAATCACTTGAAGAGCAAAAGAAAACTGTAACATGATATAAAATGGCTCACCACACATAATCTGCTCACTTAATTTATATAAAAGTATGACTTTACTAATTTGTTGTGTGGCCCTTCAGATTAAAGGGACCCTGATCAAGTGGCCACTATACAATCTAAAGCTGAGTGACTCTGCTATTACTGCAGCCGAAGTGAGGTGGCGCTTGAGTCAGTGGAGAGGAAAAGGAGAGAGAGAGACAGAACAGAGGGAGGAGAGAGAGAAAGGGGGAGGTGGCAACTGAGCAAGAGAGTAAGAATCGAAGACAGGACCATGGGAGCCAGACGGACCTCTATACACCCACACCCACACTTGTACATATGGACACATGTATGTATTTGAACTTACAGCCCCCTGATCTCTCTCACCATCACTTTTTCTCTTTTTCCCTCTATTTTATTTAACCCTCATTGAGACAAACACTTTGGACACAACGTGTCTGCGAACCTGCAAAGTCTCTCATTTAAACACATACAGGCTCCACCGCGGTTCACATGCGGTTTCACATAGAATATATACAAATGCATGCAACTATATATGCATTTAAATGAAGCAGTTTTCTCTGTCCTGGAAAGCTCCATGCAGGAGTATGTGGTCAAGCCACACCTCTCTTCTGCACAGTGTCTATGTGTGTATGATACAGGATTGGTTCATCTCAGGTTATTTATAATTTTTAACTGATTCTTGCAGAAAAAACATTAAAAGACCTTTTGTTTTTAGCTTGATCATTATTATACGTTAAACTGGAAATATGTAATTGTATACCTAAAGTTCTATTATCCATTGCACAGATGGAGCAAATTGATTCACTGAGTGACGTAAACAAGGTTAAGAGCCATTAACAGTGGTATTAAGGTCATTTGACTGCCAGTCTTAAAGCTGAAAGGTCAAAGGTCAGTATGCTTTTTTTTTACACCCTGCCTGGTTTTATCAGTAAATGTTCCCTGTGAGGTCGGATTACAAGACCCCTGAGCATTCAGGTGTCCTCTTTAGGGTCTTTATGAGAATTCCACGTTCCTACACTTTATTTCCAAAGCTTTTTTTCTATAAGGATGCCATTGTGAAGAAGAAAAATAAAGAAAACCAAGAAAAGGTACTTTTCAATATAAAACCGATCAGGATAGGGTTTTGTCTCACCATATTTGTCTTGTTTTCTTTGTCTCTTGTCTTTTTTTTAGATATTCTCCCCTGCTGTCACCTTTCAATCATACAGAGACCTTTTAACATGCAACACATGGTGCTCGCTAGGTAAGAATCACTATTACAGTTACTTTTTTACTATTCAAACAGATTCTTAATCTTAAGTATTAAACTTTGAAACATGATGTGAAATGAAATTGAAATTGTACAGCTTGTTGGGGAAAGGTGTGTTTTTACTTTTTAAGTGATCGACTTACAGTTTTTCCTCAAATTTGGACTTGGGCCAGTAAACAATGACCTAGCAAATACCCAAAACATCCAAGCAACAGCTTAGCGATGTGCTAACAACCACAGTTAGCAGCTACAGTAGCAACATTTTGGTAATAAAACAAAGAGTTATAAAATAGTCTTGTGCAATTCTTGTTTTCCCATCCCTCTCTCTCCCTTTTTTTGTTGTTGTTGTTGCCGTGACTGGACAAAAAAAATGTGTTGTAGAACAATATGTTTCCTCTTTGAGCAGACATTACCTAAGCACTCCAAAGCTGATGCTTGTCCTCCCATTTTTCTGTAATTTCTTCCTTTTAATGCTGTCTTGCGTACGTCAGTGGGAATTAGGACGGTGGCTTCATTAGCTGAGGGCGAAATGCTTGTGAAAACGCTCAGATGGTTTACCGTTTTCCACTAGGAAGTTGATGCGTTCATGACGCAGCTTTTTCTAGGCCTGTAGACGTTCAGTAATGTGATCTCCAGCTGTGGCAGACCAGTTTGTAAACTTCACTGTGCTGTTTGCTTGCGAGGAGGTTTACCGCACTGCACATCTAGTGATTCATATCACTCCTCACAACTTTCAGCTTTTAAAACTGTAAAGTTATAAAGACGAAGCCAAGAAATCAGAGACTTCGTAAACACGGACTCATCAGCGACGATCACTTTTTAATGGTGCATCCAAAAGTGTATTAGAAGTCACAAGACGTGTCTGTTTGGGCAAGTATGAGGCCTTCAGAAGAAAGCAGGATGTGTTCTTGGAGATAATAATTGTTTTAATGTGTTTCCTGCATCTCACTGAGGCAGCCTGGAGGGATCTTCAATAATTGTGTGTGTGTGTGTGTGTGTGTGTGTGTGTGTGAATAAGTCATGTTATTCACACAGGCTTTGATATACCATCTGGCATTTAAAGGTGATTTTAGCAGACTCAACATTTTTCATTTAGCTTTCAGACCTCTCAGCATGATCCATCTTGAATTTTTGACTCTCCTGTTTTTAAGTGCACCCCCCTTTTGTTTGTTCAATAATTCAGTAATAGAGACTTTACCATTCAAAAGTTTGGGGTTGGTAAGATTTTTTAAAATGTTTTTGAAAGAAATCTCTTATGCTCTCTTTTTTAAATATTATTACAATTTAATTAATTTCCTATATTTTAAAATGTAATTTATTCCTGTGATGTCTAACCTGAATTTTCAGCATCATTACTTCAGTCTTCGGTGTCACATGATCTTTCAGAAATCATTATAAAATGCTGATTTGGTGCTCAAGAAACATTTCTTATTATTATCAGTGTTGAAAGCAGTTGTGCTGCTTAATATTTTTGTGGAAACCATGCATTTTTATCAGGATCTTTGAATGAACAACGTTCATTTGAATTATTATAAATGTCTTCACTATCACTTTTGATCAATTTAAAGGGGTGGTTGATTATGATTTCACTTTTCTAACTTTAGTTAGTGTGTAATGTTGCTGTTTGAGCATAAACAACATCTGCAAAGTAACAACGCTCAAAGTTCAAAGCAAAGGGAGAAATGTTCTTTTAAAGAAATTGCTTTTTAAGGACTACAACAAACGGTTGGTAGGGACTACATGACATTCCTCCCGTGTTAATGACATCACTAACCCTAAAATGTACATAAACCCCACCCCCAGGAACACGATTTATAGATTATCATGACAGAATATGCTAATCAATGACTAGAAGATAACTACATAAACTACATAAATTCATCAACAAACCATTCAGAAATGTCCTGTTGCTTCTACATGTTGTCACTTCTTCTTGAGTCTCTCCATTGACTCCAGTTTGAACATAAAAGGCTAAAAGTTTTTAAAATTTCCAGTGCATGTCTGTGTGAGGTAAAAGGACTCAAGCGGTTGAAGCTCCGCCCTCTGTGCTGGGAGCAGCAGCTCATTTGCATTTAAAGGGACAGACACAAAAACGGTGCGTTTTTTGCTCACCCTCAAAAAGTGACAATTTTAACATGCTATATAAAAAATATCTGTGGGGTATTTTGAGCTAACACTTCACATACACACTCTGTGGACATCAAAGACTTATTTTACATCTTTTGGAAACGGCATTATACCACCCCTTTAATGCATCTGTGCTGAATCGAAGTATTAATTTCTTTAAAAAAAATGTATGGATAGTATATAGCAAACCAAGGCCTGCTATTGCAGTTGCACTGCTGTGCTGCTTAAGTGCTGCATATGCATGCAGTTCGAAACAGACCTTATGCTTGAGCTCCTCCATTGCGGACAGGAAGCCACATCTGTTTACCGTTATCACTCATTAGGATCATATAAACATGTGATCTAATGAAGCTGATCAGTTCATGGATCAAGTGTCTGTATTAAAACATGTTGAGCTGAACCTTTCTTTGTGCTGCTTTGAAAACTCTAACACATGTTTGAATACTAAACGCATGTTAATTTAATCCCTATTTTGGCTGCAGCCTTAATAAGAAATTGTATTAATCAATATTTTTGTATTAACAAGATTTACACGCAATCACATAAAATATTAAGACTTTTCAAACAAGACTCAATTTTGATTACAATATGATTTTTCTTTTTGCAGCACAGAACAGTTGCTCAGATGGAGAATTGAACAGAAGCAGATGTGTTGTATGTCGATATGAGATCAGCCTCAGGAAACAGAGCCAAGCGGAGATGAGATGAGATGAGATGAGAGGCAGAAGCGCTCTTAGGTAAGCAGGCACTCAGACACGCCGCTGGATTCGTAGTGGGTAAGCAGGACAGAGTTCACACACTGATCAGTTGAGATGCGAGTAATACAAAATGAATGAGCTGGAACACACACATGCAAGAACACGGTCTCACATATGCAGATTGAAACTGATTCATGGTGATGTCAGAAACAGCAAATCTATGATCCATCAGTCAGCAACTTGAATTTGCAACTCAAAGTGTCAAAAATACATACACACTAAAATAAAATTGGGGTACAAACAATTTTCAACAATTTTCACATATTGTGCTAGTAAATTTCACACATAATTAGAAACAGTAACGCATTTAATTTAACATGACATTTTGAAGTAGACAGGGTAAAAGGGTACTCACATTGGATTTTGCGAACGCCAAAAAAGTGATTCATTTTGCAGAAATGTTACTCAGACATAATTTATAGACCTTATTCAGAGCAGCGCCATGACAAGTATGAAAGCGAGGCTGTAAAGGATAGACTTACTGTGTTTTCAATGTAAAAAAAGCTGTATAAAGCTCCTAGATCACTTATTATTTTCCTCAGCTCATGTTTTCTGGAGTTTTTTGTCTACTCAAATTTTTTTTAAAGATATTTCTGCAGTGTTTAGTCTTCAGAATAATCCAAAAACACATTAAATAACAGTACAACCACTGAAGAGATGTACGTCTATCCCTCACAGCCTCGCTATCATTGGCTGTGTCCGAAATCGCATACTCTCTTGAGTAGGTTCTTATTAAAAAAAGTATGTTCTATATAGTATGAGTGTGGGTAGTATTAATGTAATCTGGACATACTACATTCGCCATGTTGTCATCATGTATCAGTTACGTCGCTTCACTGCCATTCATAAATCCTCTCCCAAGGCCTCATGGGATAGTAAAGTGTCCATCGTATGCACACTTCAGAATCTCAGCCGGTGTAGGTGGTCATCTGGGTACTTTTTGCCTACTCTTTTATGAGTGCTGTAAATTCGGACATACTTCTTTTGTCACATACTGTTTTTTGGCTACTACTGTATATAGTAGGGAAGTATGCGATTTTGGATGCAGCCTCTCTCGTTAAAAATCAAAGATGGCGCTGCTGTAAGTAAGGTCTATTAGCAATTCACTAACACCGTGTCAAAATAAAAATAAACAAAATAAAATACAACCCATTATAATCAGTGATGCTGTCTACACTGGATGCGGCGCGACACAACACAACAGATTCCTGACAGTAAATTGATGCCCTGTTCTATTTCTGACATACTTCAAACGCTCTCTCTACTTCTGATTCGAAGAACAAATTGATTTGCAATAGACGCTTTGTCGCATCCAGTGTAGACATCCTCAAGCTGTTGCGACACGACAGGACAACTGTCAAATCCGGAGTAGGCACGGTGTAAGGCTGCTTTTGATAATTCTTTGGTTTAGGGATTCAAACCGACCCCTAGAACACCACTCACAAAACTCTTAAATTGTTGTGGCGAGTTTTACTTGGTGAAAACCTTAATTTTTGAAAATCTAGTTTTATTAAAGTTAGGATTCATCTCTGCTTCTCAGGCTCTCTCTCACTCTTTTTTTGTCACACTCAGTGTGAGTATGGATAACTCATTCTCTCCAAAACTCTTTAGTGGCAGCAGAAAGCAAGCCACAGGCACTTGATCTCAGTTATGAAAATGTGAAGCATTCAGCCCAGAATATATGCAAACTGTAGTGCAAACACACGTACGTCCAAGAGAAACAGACTGGGCTGCTTTTATATTCACTGGAGGATGATGGGAAATCAGCACCACTGAGCATGTGGAAGGATTCACAGTGACATCAGGATTTCATTCATCCCAGATAGACTTTGTTCCCCAAAGGCAAATTTATGGGTGACAGCAATGTAGGAGTGTGCGACACTGACAAAAAATTATATCCCGCTGTTTTCTGGGAATTTGTTGATAACGATAATTAGACAATATTTTGTTTTGTTTCGTTATCTTGACTGGTTTAGGCCTGTCAATGACAGCAGATTCGCAAAGCCTTTCATATTCTGACAGAAATGAACTGTTACATAACCATTTCATACTTAAAATGTTTTCAGAGGCATTTTTTTTTTCATCTTTTATGTACAAATTCTTACATTTAATCAATACATTAATTTAAAATAATAGGAAATGATTGGCTATTAATGCTAATGAAACAACAAAAATCCATTCAACAAGATCTTTGACATTGCAATAGAGGCACATCTAAAACAACATTTATATGTATTTACGCTGCATTTACAAATGCATAAATAATGCTTTGGGATTTATGTTGTTTGCAATTGATTTCAATTGAGCATGTTGCTAAGCTAACAAGCAAACTCTAATAAGCATTAAAAAAACTTTACCCAACACACAAATGTTGGAAATCATGGCGCGGAATTGAGTTGAGTTAAATTTGTCAATAGCATTTTGCTAAGCTAACAAGGAAAAACAACAACAACAACCACCAAAACTTTTGGAACGGATTTTGATGCCTAAAAATGCTCCCTCTTTTTTAGGCATCAAAATCCGTTCCAAAAGTTTTGGTTGTTGTTGTTGTTTTTCCTTGTTAGCTTAGCAAAATGGTAGCTCACTAGATTTTGGAGCAAAACATTAGTCAAATGTATTTTGGACGGAAACTGGCACCCATAATAGAGAAAAAATAAGAAACTGTCTCTTTATGTTCTCTCTCTCTCTCAAATGCACACAACGAGGTAAAAACAGGCATAGTGATGGCCAGGCGCCGATGCCTGACATATACAAAGGAAGTGTTTCGTCTGGCAGTCAGTGTTACTAGGCATTCTGGGCGACGGTTATAGAGAAAGGCTGAAAGCTCCACATTGCTCCATTCAGAACAGAGTTGAAGAAAGATGGCTGACCTTCTATTCAGCCAAACTCCCCGTCAGTCATTCGGCTGGCTTACGATGCACTAGCCGTGACGGTGGGTGGGTGGGTGGAGAAATACTCCCATAATCTTGTTGAAATGTTTTTTCTGTACAAGTTAGATATTGGTGCTATCTTTTGCCTTTCATTGTAACATATTTTTGCTTTGCGAAACTGCTAGTTTAGATTTATCTGAACTTCAAAGAGGTGTTGGTGTGTGATAAGGCCAGCATATTAGAAAGACCAGGGAAGGATAAAAAAAAGAAAAAAAGAATAATGGTTCAAGATGTCTGGGGCAGAGCAGGGGGGTTTGACCGTTTATTCAAACTTTAGACAAGAGAGCTGAGCCAAGGCCTCGATAAAATCAACAGGATTGCAGAGGTCTGGGAACAATAAGCTGATGGGAACGTTCTTTCGCAGCAGACTCAAAAAGCAACAACATGACAAGCAATCACTTTAAAACACAGTATCTGGAGAAAGACAGTTACATGAAGGAAATATTTACTTGTGTTTTCTAATGGCATGATTAATTTTGCATCAAGCCAGGAGGAGCATCATGCTTTCTTCTGTTTTTCGGTGTGTGGACTCTAGGCTGAATCTTTTTTCCCCTCATCCCGCCCTTTCCTGACCAGCCAGACTCCAAATCTCCCCTGAATTTGTGCATTCCTCCGGTATTGCCTAATACATTTTCTTGTCAGGGTGTGTGTGCATAGTATTGTGGACTAGAGTATGTGTGTATTGGATGTTGTTTGGGGTGTGGGTGTGTTTTTGTGTCATTTGTGTGCGTTCGGGGTGGAAGCATCTGTTTATGTTGTTATCACTGACATTTTTTCGGTGATGCACTGCAGACGTTTGGCTCTCTTGGGTTTCTTTAAAACTTCCATCTTTCAGCTGCAGAGGAGAAAAGGCTTGCTTGTTTTTACTGTATTTTACTGATCCAAAATATGAATGTGTTAGCTGGTGCTGATCAGTTAAAACAGTGAAAAAATTGTCACTGTGTTGTTACCACATTTTTTCAAATAGGTATTTAGTCTTGCCTTTGTCCTAAATACAAGATCAATTTAATTGAGAAGCAACACTGTGCAAGATATTAACTTGTTTTCAGATAATATATACACTCACCTAAAGGATTATTAGGAACACCATACTAATACTGTGTTTGACCCCCTTTCACCTTCAGAACTTCCTTAATTCTACGTGGCATTGATTCAACAAGGTGCTGAAAGCATTCTTTAGAAATGTTGGCCCATATTGATAGGATAGCATCTTGCAGTTGATGGAGATTTGTGGGATGCACATCCAGGGCACGAAGCTCCCGTTCCACCACATCCCAAAGATGCTCTATTGGGTTGAGATCTGGTGACTGTGGGGGCCATTTTAGTACAGTGAACTCATTGTCATGTTCAAGAAACCAATTTGAAATGATTCGAGCTTTGTGACATTATCCTGCTGGAAGTAGCCATCAGAGGATGGGTACATGGTGGTCATAAAGGGATGGACATGGTCAGAAACAATGCTCAGGTAGGCCGTGGCATTTAAACGATGCCCAATTGGCACTAAGGGGCCTAAAGTGTGCCAAGAAAACATCCCCCACACCATTACACCACCACCACCAGCCTGCACAGTGGTAACAAGGCATGATGGATCCATGTTCTCATTCTGTTTACGCCAAATTCTGACTCTACCATCTGAATGTCTCAACAGAAATCGAGACTCATCAGACCGTGCAACATTTTTCCAGTCTTCAACTGTCCAATTTTGGTGAGCTCATGCAAATTGTAGCCTCTTTTTCCTATTTGTAGTGGAGATGAGTGGTACCCGGTGGGGTCTTCTGCTGTTGTAGCCCGTCCGCCTCAAGGTTGTGTGTGTTGTGGCTTCACAAATGCTTTGCTGCATACCTCGGTTGTAACGAGTGGTTATTTCAGTCAAAGTTGCTCTTCTATCAGCTTGAATCAGTCGGCTCATTCTCCTCTGACCTCTTGCATCAACAAGGCATTTTCGCCCACAGGACTGCCGCATACTGGATGTTTTTCCCTTTTCACACCATTCTTTGTAAACCCTAGAAATGGTTGTGCGTGAAAATCCCAGTAACTGAGCAGATTGTGAAATACTCAGACCGGCCCGTCTGGCACCAACAACCATGCCACACTCAAAATTGCTTAAATCACCTTTCTTTCCCATTCTGACATTCAGTTTGGAGTTCAGGAGATTGTCTTGACCAGGACCACACCCCTAAATGCATTGAAGCAACTGCCATGTGATTGGTTGATTAGATAATTGCATTAATGAGAAATTGAACAGGTGTTCCTAATAATCCTTTAGGTGAGTGTATATGTTTTCAGATATATGCTGGGTTTCCATGTTTTATGGGGACTTTCCATTGACATAATGGTTTTTATACAGTATAAATGGTATATTCTATACCCTTACACTAACCTTACCCCTAAACCTACCCATCACAGAAAACTTGATGCATTTTTACATTTTCAAAAATGTCAATTAGTGTGATTTATAAGCTGTTTCCTCATGGGGCCCAAAATATGTCCCCAAGGGACAAGGATTTCTGGTATTGACATCCTTGTGGGGACATTTTGACCCCATAACGTACGGTTTACCAGGACCACAGACACACACAAACTGCAGACATTCCATACTACGCTTGCAAGCTTGACGAGACTGGTAAAGACATCACATTTTACTGTCTATCAGGATTTTTCCATAGAAATGTTTCTCACAAAATACACTCAAATACAAACTCACACTAATGATTTTATTTTTCTCAGAAAACATATTTGAGCCTATTAGTTTGGTTCATTTGATATTCTCACACACTTAAAACATTTAGACGACAATCACCCCATGCAGGAAAATTGGAGCCTTAGAATCCAGCCAACCTGACACATCACATCTTTTGTATTTGAACACAAAATTACCAGATAAAATCAATTCAAGCATTTTTAAAAACAAACAAAGATAAAAAAAAGTAGATGAAAGTGACATTAGACTGTGAATAATTCAGGCTGTCAGGCTGTTTGAATCTGTCCTCAAATCCAACAAAAGACAATATTTCACATAATTCATTCATTTATTCATGAAAAAAGACTATAGTAAAACCATATGTACATTCAAAAAATTTTCCTGGGGGGAAAAATCCTCTAACCAGTAACACTCCAGTTTAAAAGAAAAAAGACATTGTGGTGAACTGCAACAAAAGCAAAGTCTCACATCATTATAATTGTTTTATTTTTTTATTTGTTATTGCTTTGTAAAGGTTTATTATGTGTTTTGTTTTCTTGTATGTTCTCGTGTACAAGGATTTCTTCGGGTCTCTGGGTTCTTTTAGTTAGGGACTGTTGGATTTATAAGCAGGTTTGTGTGGGGTTCTGCTGGGTTTTGCCTGGTTTGACATGGATTTTATGGCTCTTTTTGGGCTCTTATGACTGAGTTGGCAGCAGTAAAAACTGTTTGGTGTCTGATGGAAGCTATAAATCAAAACCAGACTGAACCAGAGAAACTGACACTGGATCAGCCCACTTGAAGAAAAGCAGTCTGACTCTCACTCGACCACCAACATACCAGATTTTAAGTAATTAATTGCATGAAATTGTAGTTTAATAACTGAGGATAAAGTTTAGTGGTTTGTTAAATTGGTAATTGAGTTACGTAAATAGCAATGCGGTCTGTCATCTGTCACATCTTGGCCCTCTTGAATTTCAGTACAACAAATATACATTTACAAAGATGCCAAGGAGATTACACACATCCTGCACACAATTTGGTTGTAAAATCCAATTGTACTGAGTTTGGCAAGTCTTGCTAATAAATGTAAAGCTTTGAATGCTTGCTAAGTATGCTACACATACAGGCGGGGATATAATCATACAAATAATAACAACACAAATCTAAAAGAAAGTGTGTAGACAGGAGGTAAGAGGACATTCCATACCGCCCATACTTCCACAGCTGTGTTTTGTCTTAAGGCCTTGACTTCAGATGTGGGGTCTGTGTGCTTCTCTTTAGTGATTGTGGTCGGTGATACAGGGATTAGATTAGAGGAGCTTTTAATGACAGCCTTCATCCGTTTCACAAAACTGATAAAAAAAAAAAAAAAAAATCACATACACTGTAAAAAATGTCTAACCCTCCCAAATCAAAAATTTCAAGTGACCGATAACATCTAAATTTTTCAATTGGCCCAAGTGAAATTCTGTAAATTTCAATTGGCCCAAGTGAAAATCAGTAAATTTAATTTTATAATTAACAGAATTTCACTTGGGCCAATTGAAAAATTTAGATGTTATCGGTCACTTTTTTTTCAATTTTTGATTTGGGAGGGTTAGACATTTTTTACAGTGTATAAATCAGTGAACAAAACATAGCCTTAAACTCACAAATATTTCAGCAGTGGCGTGTAACGCAGTCACTCCTATTAGCCACTTTGGCGGATTGAATTTCACATATAATATCTACATTTTTCAATTGTAGTCTTTTTTAAAAAAAAAGGCATCTGAAATAATAAACTAAGTGTAATGTGGTGTTAAAAAATAATGATCTTTCTATACATATCGTTACCGAAATTTCTGAAACGCTTCTAATACAAATTTTTCGCAGAATAGATACACAATACCAACTGCGTATTTGTTATGCTTTTTTTTTGGTCAATACATAATTCACATACTTTTTTATAGTTTTGATTTGATTGAATATCTCTTACGAAGTTGGTTGTGTTCATATAGAACACTCTTACAATGTTTTGGGTTGCAATACGTTCTTGTTGCAGTAGTGACATTTTAAAAAAAAATTCATTCAGTCGAATGAAGATGCATATTTCTGACAATATAACATACATGATGAGGAGAGACAAGAGGAATTTTAACATTCATAAATGAGTAAAAGCAAAACAAAATGAGTAATTAATGTGTTTCTCATCCGTGTTACTGGACCCTAAAGCAAGACTTTACATTGAGTGCTCTTAACTAATGACATTGTATTGTTTATTGTACTGTAGTGGTTTATTAAATTATTGGATTATGTTCGGTGTGTCAGTGACATTGATTGAATGTTGATATCTTTTGTCTTTTTGTTATGTTTTTCTTTTTTCTCTCGCTCCTCATCTTGTTCCAGCTGTTCAGCGGTTCCAGAAGCAGAAAAGGCTCAGATTTCTCTTCGCTTCTCCGTCGTGGTTTGGTCAGGTCTCTGCCTGCAGGTTCTGATGATTTTAACAGACTCTGACCTCCCTTTTCAGATGCATTCATCACGTCTCTCGTCTGGTCTGCAGATCGGTATAAATGCCAAGCATAAGGCAGACAGAGCTGCTTCAATCTTGCCACTCTTTACTTGAACCAGTTCTGAGATTGAATCCAGATTGCTTGCAAAAAGTTGAGTCATAGGTCCCGATTACACTTTGCATTGTGTAACTAACCTCTGAATGACGTGGGATCTCACACAACTTACTTTTATAACAATGATTCAAAGCCTTTGTCAGGTCAGGATGTCTACAGGAAATTTGAATGTGAGTACATGGTTTTCACTGGAGCAATTTATGGGTGGCTGACGTGAAATATTCTTTGGAAAGATTGCATGTCCTGCAGTGTGACATGCTAAATGGCATGTAAAACTATTTTAGATGCTTAATTTAACACTTTATATCATGCAAATATATATATATATATATATATATATATATATGTGTGTGTGTGTGTGTGTGTGTGTGTGTGTGTGCCTTTTCCCCTTTGGTCTTAAAGCCCAGCATAGCCAATAACTTCCACTCTTCCTTTTGACTAATAGTGTAATAGTTTCCACATTAGGGTTTATAGCTTGTGTGTGTATGTAGACATGCAGCCAAACATCCATTGAGACCAGCAGGGACCCTTGTGTCAACTATCCTTTAGAGAGTACTGGTGGTGTTAAAGATAAACTCATGCAACAGCTGTAACCTGCTTTGATCCCATTGGTTCATTATGAAATAGACTGCACAGAAAGAGAAATCAGATTTGCAGAGGGTCAAAAAAATCACAGTCATTCATTCATTTGCCAGCAAAAACGTCCCATCAGTTAATATATTTAGCATCATTAAGTGCAGCGGTTCTCAAGTGAGAAGCCGTGACCCAAAAAGTTTGTAGAAAGAAAGAAAATCATATTTTTTGTTGTCAACGTCAAAGACTTCAAACTTTCGGCGCAAATTCATGTGTCACTTGGTAGAAGCTCTACAAATTAAGCAAATGCAATATGATCAGGTTGCGTGACATGTCCTCATTCTCAAAAACCAAGAACAAAACTACTCAAGGTAAAAGAAAAGAAAATCCAGACTATATTAAATACAGATTCATGTGCGGTGAGCAAGGGAGAGGAAAAGAGCGAGAAGGACAGAATGTGAAGCGGGTAAATAGGAGGGTGTGGGTCACACAAAAGTGTCTGAGTTTTATGTGGACATTTGGCCTCAGGTTTACTGGCCAGATCCTCTGACTCTGAGCTCAACCCAAGGCAGATGGCCGGAGGAGATGATGAACAGGTCATCATCTGCATCCTCCACTGATCTGACGCCACATCACACTCTCCAGCTTTCCGATAAATGATCACACAGTGTCTACCTATTATAGCTGACAAATAGCTCAGGGGTCAGTCAGAAGAATTTTTTAAAACCATAGTACTTTTTCAGCACAGATAAAGTGAGAAACAGTCTGGTCCAAACTCATTGGTGATTTTAGACCTTATTTAGGGGTCTTGATGAGCATTTAACGATATCCGACTAACAATTGTTTACATATTGAATGAAAAAATATATATAATTACATGAGCAATAACAACTATTGGCAATTGACATTGATAATTGTCATATTAATGGATAATTAATTAATTCCCATCCAAAATGTAAATTTTTACCAGCAGAAAAACCTGATTCTTTGTCACGTTATTTTTTACTTGAATTATATCTAATTTGTGATCAGATCTTCATACGCTTTTCAAATGGCCAGTAATGCAGGGCATCCAGTGCTGTGATAAAATCGCTGTCAGTGTGAATGAGGCTTGAGACTGAAATCCTAATCACCCCTTTCTAAAACGTACAGCTTATCTTTCCTGTCTCCTGAAAATGTGCCAGAAAAGCTCAAAAGCTGATTTAGGGGAATTGACTCATATCAATTCAGCAGTCGTTCAATTTCGACAGGAAAAAGAGAGAAAGTCAGGCAAGTGTAGAATAACCGAAATAAAGAAAGACACAGAGAGAAGAAAAACTGGGTCTTGATTTCAGTAACTAGCTGAACTCAAGCCAACTCCTCCTTCTCCATTCTGGGTTCCTCCATTTGCACATTCAATGCTCTTCCATGCCTGTTACTCAGTACAAATAAACAAGCTTAATAAGGATTTGGAAATGCTGTACGTGTGTATGTGTGGTTGAGGTTACGGGTCACTGAAAAAGTTTCTTGTTTCAAAAGAAACAAAAGTATGGTGGGTGGAAAGGAGGGGAATGTTTCCACCACGCAAAAAAGCAGCGTGAAGTCCGCCGAAAGGGTACGCGAGAGGGAGGGAGACGCTTTTGTTGTATCCAGAACTCCCTATCTTTACCAGATGACACAGTATGGGAGCCCGCCAATGCCTGTATAGTCCCAGCCTCTCGTCTCCAAACTTTTTTCCCCCTCGTTCCAATTGCTTTTGGATCGCTCCAGACCGGGGGAAGTTCTTCTCCAATTGTCTCATTTGAAAGGGACGAAGAAATCAACCCCTCCCTCTCTCCTGTTCTTCCCTCCCTCCCTCCCTCCCTCCTTCCCTCCCTTCACTCGTCCTCTCTCTCTCCCTCTCTGTCCTTCTCTCCATCCCCTCCCCCCTGACAGAGCACACCTGCCTGATCTTGGCTGCAGGCGTCCACACAACGATCAGCCCTCGGCCTGCCGCGCTGCACATCGGCTCCAGCCCTCTCTGGATTTGCGGATCTTCGTCTACGTCTACGCTCCTGTACGTACAGGTAAGATCAGCTCACCGCAAGCTTTCCTGTTAACTCCTCTGAGTGCTGAAAAGTAGGGATTGTGATTAAGATAACAGATTGACCATCTCATAGAGAGGTTGACGGTTTGCACTGATGAAATGTGGGTATAACCCCTCGGGAAACTGCGGTTTGGTGGTTTCTGCAGATCATTAAAGGTTGGTGCAGAAATGAGGACTCTGCATTGGTTTGGCTGTTTGCTTGAAGCTTTTAAGTGAAGTTTTCAATTCATTCTGGGACATTCTAGATTTTATATTTCAGATATAGTGCAATTGAGGGAATACAGAAGTGTGTTTATGATTTCAAAAATACCTTTCTTTTGAAGCTCCCTGTATATTTGTACATTGTTAATAGCTATGGATGGTTTGCATGTGGATTAAGGTCATGTTTGCATTCTGATGAGAAAACCGGAAAAGTGTATGTTCATGCAAATTGATTTGATTTGTTGTTCAGTTTGAGAGGACAGGACATTTTCTGTCTTTTCCAAATTGCGACAAGTTTCCCTGCTCTGTGAAATCCCTCACACACACTCACTGTTGTGAAAAAGCCATCTTTTCGTGTGCTCTAACTCTCACTGCTTCGTCCTGACTTTTCCATCCCAGTTTTTCTTCCTTTTGTGCACCACTTGGCATTTAGAGAGAGTTCATGTAAGGCCTGAAAACATTAGAGGATTTCTAACAGCGCTCTCCTCGGATAGACCTGTCTGGAGAGATGTTTTGTCCTCTGGCCTCGCTCTGCGTCTGCTTGCCTCCACTCGCTCAAAGTCGCATCCTAAACTCTTTATTCATGGCGTGGAAGCCAAAGTGCCTTGAGCCATATCGGCTGAAGGATGAAAGCGTTCTGAAGGAGAAAAGAGAGAGATGGAGAGAGTGAGAGCGTGGGACTGGTGTCTCATTAATCCTTTAATGGTATAGCTTCCTTCCAATCGTAGGCAAGTTTGACAAGGCACTTCCTGGTAATCCCACCACAAAATTCCCAGCTAACTCAAAACATTCGAAGGGGGGAGAGGTAACCGAAGGTTTAGACGCATTCAGTGTGCGTAAATTGGGACACTTTGTGATCTTGAGATGACACTTTGTCTAAACTATCTATTCGTGGGTGCCATAATAATTAAAAACTTCATTTGTCTTTTGTTGGGTTTAGGGATTGGGACTAGGGTTAGAAAAAATGTTACTTCTTTTTTTTGGCTTACAACTTTTCATTAATTGTGAACAGAACCCACACAGTTTGTACCATGACAGGAAACCCTCTCTTCCTCCCTTCAAAGACAGCATCCTCAGGCCATGCAATAAGTATTCTTTGGAAGCCAAAGGTCTCCATTGGATTCAAACTATGTGATGTTAGAAAGACAGAGTCAATAAATGGTAGCCATGCTGGTCATTGTCTGCTTTTCCCCTCTTTTATTTAATTTGAACCCTTTGAGGAAAGGAAATGGGAGCTTTGGACCAAACTTAAAGCAGTTGCTTTGGAGGAAGTGCGAGGATAAGTGAAAGAATGCTTGTATGTAAATGTGAATGAGTCAGAGAGTGGGATTGATTAAATTGTGTTGTCTTAGACAATACAATTTGTTGTATTTTTTTATTTTTTTCATTCATTTTCTTATTAGCATTTTCTTATTCGATATCTGACTTTTTTTGGCTTTCGAGGTAGGTTCTTTTGAAGAAGAAACTTTTTTGATGGGTTTAACCATGGTTTTGATCTGTGAGAAAGTCTAATTGTGTGGCAGTGGCTTTGGAGTTTGGTTTAGTGGTCTGGAACCAGTTTGACCGCAGAGAGCAGAGTGGTAAAAACCCTTGTATGCTGGTGTAGTCCAGGAGTGCATTTTGTTGAGCTGAA
The DNA here is from genome assembly GCF_964197995.2 of Scardinius erythrophthalmus. Classification (NCBI taxonomy): domain Eukaryota; kingdom Metazoa; phylum Chordata; class Actinopteri; order Cypriniformes; family Leuciscidae; genus Scardinius; species Scardinius erythrophthalmus. The sequence continues at coordinate 12,604,546 of NC_138224.1, read as the reverse complement.
TAATAAGTCCTCATATTTCGTTTTTTGCCCTTTTTTGTGCTTTTGTTTTGATATATGACTCATTGGAATGAGCAGATAATTACATTTCTGAAACATTATCTCGGTGTTTGGGGAATTCTGGGTATTTTAGAGCTTTTAGTGGGCGAATGCTTTCATAAATAAGAGGCAATTTTCAGGGTGTTTGATAAGATTGGACCGTCTATGTTTTTATGTTTTAAAATGGAGGGAGCAAGGGAGCACATATGTTTTAAATGTCCTGTAGCCTGTAAATGCCTTTCTGTGAGTTATTGCTGAAAGGAGCAGCAGGTCAGTGTGTGTGTGTGTGTGTGTGTGTGTGTGTGTGTGTGTGTGTGTGTGTGTGTGTGTGTGTGTGTGTGTGTGTGTGTGTGTGTGAGTGAGTGAGTGAGTGTGAGTGTGAACAAGGAAAGTAAGATAAGTAGAGCTGTATTCCATTTTCAATATGCAACTAGTATTTAATGATTTTTACTAGCAAATTAATGCACTTTTTTCTTGTTTTAGGCAACAAATCTCCCTTAATATTTATATATTTTTTTCAGAAAACAATACTTTGGAGATTTATCTTGATTTAGAATGGAATGTTTAGACATTTTGCTGAAAAACAAGACAACTACTTAGTAAGAGTTGTTATATGGCAATGCAGTTAATTGCAACAGGTAATTATAATGTGTACAAGTTACATGTTCTACTACTACTACTACTACTACTACTACTATTACTACTACAATTTACAGTAGTAAACAGTTAACATGAATATTGTAATCTGAGTTTGCTCACATGACCTCATCTCCACCACGCTATCCCATAAATCACTTGTTCTGTTTGGATAAGCCAACCTTTCTAAGACACAATGCAGTCTGAATGATACAGTACAGAACTATAATTACTGAACAAACTAATGACCCAATTCTGTAACATAAACCACCTGTAGTGGAGCAGTCTTGAGATTAAACTCAAATGTAGTGTATGTATTTATACAGTATATAAGCTATTTATATTAGCTGTGGTGTCAGTCTACACTGCCAGATTATGTATTATTATACGCACATACGTTCTATCCAAACAGGTCCCCATGTCTTTGGCTCTCAAATTTATCTTATTTAAGTATGTTTGCATACATCAAGACAAAATTGGTTGATTGAGGGAGAAAAAGCGAAAACTAGACGTTTCAACCCTCCCTTTAAATCAGACCTGCTGTGACACAACCCAGGCCTGAAAACAGAGTGAAAACAAGGACAGAAATCCATGGAGAAAGAGAGAATTTGAGAGTTAACGTGGAAATTTTCCTTTCTCCTCTTGATTATTAAAAACCCACATTTATAAGACCAGAAACAGGCCAGTGCTGATTCTGGATTCTGTAAAGCACTTCAGCTGGATCAGACTGTTGCCTGACCCGCAAACGGAGAGAAATCAAATCCGAGGGCCTATAACAGCCTGGCAGAAGCTGATAGTTAGGCACAGAACTGTGTCTGTGAAAAAGCACTTCTCAACTCAGTCCTGTTAATTGTTGACACATTGAGCCTTTCCATTGGTTCCTGCTGAGAAGATACAGACATAGCATCCTTCCTGTTGAGTTGGATTTCGGCTACTTTCTCTTTCATGGGATCTGCGGATCCAAGTAGAGAGTGAATTGAGCCAATTAAACCAGCCATACATTTTTCTTACCAGCTATGAATCTATTTTGCATTATTTGTAAAAAAAATGTTTTATTTTAAAATCTAAAAATATATAGATTTTTTAAAAATATTTATATAAAATTAAATATTAGCAATCACACAGAATGACACCATTATACTGATGTTGATGACATTAAACATATTTAATTAATCACATTTGGTTAAATACAATGAATCAGAAAAATGATTTCATATTCGTAGGTTTCTGAAGTTGTTTATACACAAAAATGCTTACATAAATGCAATATTAATAATTAATGTTTGTGTGCTTCAACCCCGATTTACCTACGAATACCTCCTACAGTATTTTTTATGAGATCATGTTCACACATTGTGATGTTCCTAATATATTTGTTTTGGTGGTTGGCACACGAAGTTTTATGTTGAAGTTCCTTATAAAGTTACCAATTTGTTAGTCTTGCGTAGCCAGACTTTCAGACTAATGGCAATAGGTCTCCATCGAATCTTCCATTGGCCAAAAACCGCCCAAGAGGACGTCTGACCGACATATAAAGTTACCAATCACAGTTTGTTTTGTTTCCATGTCATGTTTAGGAGCGTGAAAATAAAAAGTTGATGTCCCTACAATAACAGACCGGCGTGCAACAACTAAATTATTCATTTCATAACAATGGCGCCGCAAAACTTCACATACTTTTGAAAATCCAGCGTTTAGTTGATCCTTATAAGCGCTCATTGTCACAGTTGTAAACGTGATGACCTTCTTTTTCCATGAGGGGGTTTGGCATCACAACAGCTTTGTTTTACGTTAAAGCTACACTGTGTAATTTTTTAAGTTGATTCTTAGCAAAAAACACTTTCAAAAATGTTCTTTCAAAATGATATGTGCTCATTAATGTGTAATTAGTTCTACCAACTAATCAAGTATTCTCGTAAGCGTAGAATCTGCTATTTAGAATACATACGAGCAAGTCGCTCAAATGGCGGCCGCCATGTTGCGCCTCCATCTTGAAAATACATTAGCCAATACATTTTAATGTATTTAAAATACATTAACAAAGAGAGACATACCTGGAAATTCAAGCTTCGCCTTTCGCGTTTTGACACTCAGTGGCACCGTGACGAATGCGAGGGGGAGATTACTCGCGACTGCCGGCAGATTTGAAATAATACGGCCACCGTAGGAGTTAAAAAGCTCTCGGAATGGGAGGGGCTAGAAAGTAATATTCAGTTGGTAGTCATAAACAATTTCACTGCTAGATGAGAGAAAATCCTACACAGTGTAGCTTTAAAGAATGCGACACACACGTCTCCTGGAAATCCTGTATTATTCAACCAATCAGATGACGACTTCTAAACTCCTGAAGTGTTTCCCATTTCGTGCGCCTTATGCATGAGCCTTTCAGCCAACGGTCCATGGGCGTGACGACTGAGACTACCAATTTATTTGTTCGCTAAAAGACAAGTTTTGTGATTGCCGCATGTGAACTTTGGACCCTGCCTGCACTTTCCCAACAACGGCATGACACCATCAATCTGTCTTGTCTGTTTGCCTGGCTCTCATAGCAGCCTGTGGTTTGTTGACAGGACGCAACTCAAATGCAGCAACAGCTTCCCATGATCCCCCTTCAAACAGAATCGCTCGTGGTGACAGCCTGTAATGCTCAAAGGGCTTTTCATTCTGCTGACCAGGACCTGAGGCTCTAAACTCTTACTATGGCATCATTCCTGCTGGGAATGCATATTGAAGAAGGGGTTCACGCGGCTCAACTGGTAGAGAATGGCACAAAGCATGGGTTCAATTCCCAGGGACGCACGTACATAAAACAACCTTAAATGTAAATCTACCAAAAGCTTAAATGTTAAAGGGCAAAGAGATTCTGCTATGTGTTTGCTCAAAGCGTCTCATTGCCTACTGGGTCAAAGGTAATTAAAGGTGTCTAAGGGGATGGATATTGTATCCAGGCCTGAAAACGTAACATTACATTAAATAGCATGTCTAAATGAAGGTCAGTAAGTTGTTGTTTTGAAATGGTGTTGAATAAAACTACAATTTCTCATTGTTTCTCTAGAAACATGAATACTGGTTGTGGTTGAGCTGAAGGAACCTCAGAAAATGGTTTCACATTGCTCTCATGTGATGCAAATCAACAGTAACAAGGAATCTAAGGCTGAAGGTCACTTGCCATGCATTGCAGGAGTAACCTTTTTCCATTTTTTACTGAATAGGACTTGTAGACTTGATTAATTTTCTTAGGTTTATGAAGTTTGTCTTTTGAGACAAATGTTTGGATCTACACTCAATTTGCTAGTAGATATTGGCTATCTATAGTGACAGTGAAATAGTGATTATCCATGTTTCCAACAAAAGTCTTTCACAATGGAATGTGTCACCAAATTCATCTTCTATAGGTCTGCACTAAGATTAAATGTATGTATAACTATCTCCTACTGCTTGAGGAATTAGGAAAAGGAAGTCGTCTTTTCCCAAAGGTTGTCAAGGTCAGTTTCTGGGGTTCCAGAGTTTAACAACAGAGGCACAGTGGTTATTCACTGTGCAAGTGACGTGGCCGCCTGGAGGATTTGAACTACTGTAATTATGCTGTATGTTGATTACATGGACCTGATATGACCCTGAAAAGACAAACTGGGCTCTGGGAGTTACTGTATACCTACTTTACAATTTCCCCATCATTCAACGAAGTTCAGCTTCTCCTCAGACATATGTTTATGTGTGGGCTCGTGGACAACTTTGTGCACTTTCTCTGAGATGGTTTTATTTTTCCTAACTGGAGGCATGAATGATTTTGGCCAACCCAGGTCAACTTTCAACAGTTTTCACAAATATAGAGTGCAGGGTTGTCCTTTTAACAGTTTATGGCAGGGGTTTTCAAACTGGGATCCAGGGACCCACAGGGGGCTTCATGGAATATTTAAATCACTAAATTTCTCATTATTTATTATAATATTTTTCTGTGAACTGCAATACATTTTTTTTGGATTCTTTGCTGAATAGACCATTCTAAAGAACTAAATTTATTGGACAAAATCTGTCACTTTTGCTCAATTTAATGCATTCTTGCTGAATAAATGTACTAATTTCTTTCAAAAATGCCCCAAACTTCAGAACAATACTGTATTTTATGCCAATGTGAGGGGAGTCCCTCGCAAGGAGATCATATTTCAAGTCCTAGGCAAAAAGTTTGGAAACTCCTGTTTTATCGCATTTGATTTAATGGTTTGATTCTCTTCATTACAAATGCCAGTAGTGATTAAAAATGTATTTTTAGGAATAATTAAGGAGAATTTGAAATACTTTATTTCAACCCATGAGGTTCTGTTCTTAATATAATTAATCTTTTTATTTTATTAAATGTATAGTAATGCATTTAGTCATATACAGTCAACCATCAGTCTAACACCATGAAAAGTTGCAGCAATAGCCAGCAGAGACCTCTACTCTAATATGCCTACATTTGACCCCTGACCCCTCTGCCTAGTTATAACCCACATTGCTCAGTCACATTCATGCACTCTACATCTGTCATTTGACTTTTGACCTCTCACCATCACAGATCCAGCATATCACCCCTCACCTTTAACCCCTTCTCTTCTCCATTTTACCTTCTAGGCCTTCATCAGCAACATGAAATCGGCCTGTCTCTCCCTGCTTTTGGTGTCCGTATGCTGGGCTCTGCCCTTCCGTCAGTCCGGCTTCATGGACTTCATGATGGAGGACGAACCGGGCTCAGGAGATGAAAGATTGCCTGCGACTCGTAAACCACCCATGCAGACACCACCTTTTTTACCCGATGGACCTGATGGACCTTTCTGCCCCTTCCGATGCCAGTGTCATCTGCGAGTGGCCCAGTGTTCTGATCTAGGTAAACACTTTGTGACACTAGACTAGACTGCTTGATGAAAGCTGCATATGTTCTATGTGATTTTCTTTTAACCATTATCACTATGTTTCTGACTGGATTTGGGCAACAATGTGAAATGATCAATGGCATCAACAAACTTGTTGAATTATGAATAAACCCACACACCGGCCACAGTCCGTTTGTTATCCGTCTGATAGCCTACATAATGTTATAAAACTTGAAAGTCCTTTCTCGATCTAGCAAGCTGTAATTTAATACCCTAGCAACCACCCGGAACACCCAAGCATCTGTCTTGCAACACCCTAGCAACCGTGCAGAACACCTGATGCCAGTTTTTTCATGGCATAAACTGTCAAAGGCCTAGCAGCCATGAACAAAACCTCTCTCTTTGTTTGATCTGCCCATTGTTGAGTCACCATTGAATTACTTATGTCACTTTTTCAAAACTACTTTAAATGTTTTCATATGCTGTTAACTGCACTCACTTCCATAGACGACTAGGCATTAACCTCCAGACGGCTGCCTCATTTTCCTAATTGAATCCCCAGGCATGTGTGTAATGCTTGAGAAAGGCTGTTCTTTTATCAGGCTCCTTCCAACAATTTCCACTTCTCTTCCTGTAAAGCTGCCCTGTCCACCGAGTCACTGTGATTTACGCAGAAAAGAGCAATAGAAACAAAAGAGTGATATAGTTACACTGATCCTTCTGAATTGTTCTCTGATTGTTTTAACTAAGTTTTATTGTCTTTGTCATAAGATCTCTTTTTATTTCTCTACCCTTCTATCCCGTAATTCAATGTAATTGAGTTGCTGAAGCATGTTGTCTCTGTTAGGACAGCTTTTTCTTACAGGAAATTACTCAGAGGACTGTTTGATAGGCAGAGCGTCTGTTTGGAAAGAAATACTGTTGACCATGCAAAACGAGAACAGCAATTCTCAGAAAGGGCCAATTCCATTCTTTCGTAACATTAACACTCAACTCCAGTTGAAATGGACAGAGAAAGAACGAGAACGAAAATGGGATTGAGAACAAGGACAAATATAAAAAGAAGACCAAAGAGAAGGCCTCCAGCTCTCATCTGCTCCGCAGGTCTTTTGGCTTGAAACAGACCTGGAAAAGAAGAGAGGGAGGGAGGGAGGGAGTGGGATAGGTGTGCCGACAGGCCTGTTCTCCATCTAACTTCACCTCTTTCCAGTGAAATATGTGACCCAGTTTAACAGCTCTGCAGCTGCAGGGAAAACCGTCTAGAAATAATGCCAGAACCCAAGAACAACCAATGGCAAAATTGAGTTTGTTTGTCTAGGAAAGTTTGATTAAGAGCCTGCTTGTGTTTTTGCTTGCTAACCAATTTTTGGGACCAGTTGATATCAGTTTAGTACATGTATTTCTCATTCGAAAGTGGGTTAAGTGTACAATATTCATTAGGGGCTTTTGCACAAGGTAGTTATAGAAACTAAATGTTCCCCTAGGGCCAATTTCCCGGTTGCATTCACACCACCAGTAGGAAGCGACCGACAACAACGTCATTTAAACGCGGCATTCAACAGCATCGACAACTGTGTTAGCCTTTTGTTGTGTCGTGGGATTCATGATAATTGAAATTGAATGTAGACGTATAAGTAATGCGATGGAAAGGGCAAAAAGGAGGGCTAAGAGGCGAAATCTACTATCACAACTTGCTAAATATCATAGAGACTGAGAAAACGGCGGCTTTAAAAATGGCGGCTGCTGTTTCACATGGCATGTGTTCGACCAATCAACGTACACTTAAGTCACTGGTAGTTCCTATTGTGCTTGGTTAGTCCCTACTCTGAAGTAGGAGCTAGTTTAGTTTTCCCAAAAGGCGTTCCTTGTAAATTCGTTCCCAATTCCTCCGATGTGAACACACCAAAAAGTGCGTATGAATAACTAACTATGAAAAGGTTCCTCTGGTGCAAAAGCCGCTATTTTTTGAATGTTCACGTTTTTTAGAAACATGGAAGTGTGACTTATTTTGTGGATTAAACAGCATCTCATCTCATCTCGTTTTTATTCTTCTCACCAATATAAGGAATGAGTTTAGCATCCGTGGGCCTGTTAACGATGGCTTTGTGTTCTTCTCTGCCTTTGATTTTGATTCAGTTGCTGATTTCAGTGGTTAAATAATATTTTTAACTACAGAGGACTGTTTTCTTTTAAATAGTTTCATATGTCTGTCCCATAAGGGTTGCCAATTAGCTGCACGTTCTGAATATCTTATTGCCATTTGGGTTTAATTTTAAAACGGTTAACTCCGATTTTGATTTTCCCCCAAAGATTTTATGATGTTATTTTTATTGCTTTTTGGATTACATACTGATAATACACTCCATAATAAAACTCTCTTTGACCTACATTGATTGCTGTGATTTTAGCTGAGATGTGTAGCCACTAGAAAATGAGACTAAACAGAGGAGAACGAAAAGAACATGTGTGAGACATCTCGACAGCATTGATATGTCCAGCTGTGATCTCTGGGTCCTCTGTCCTGTGGTTATATAATTAACAGGGACATATTCTTAAAATGTTTATACACATGCACTGATGAGGAAACTCACCGCAAAACAAGACCAAACAATGTTTGTGTGAGGTTCTGCCTAAAGAGCTTTTAGAGTTGGTAAAGCAGATATATTTATGTTTATGTATGTGGATATGTGTTTACCTTATTTTTCCTATGTTTGAAACTAAAAAGCTTTTGGACTGTAAATGTATGAATTTAATTTGTTAATGATGCCAAGTTTATGAGAATTTTTTTTATTTTTTTGGAAATGTTTTGATTCAAACAAAGTGTGCTATTTTCGATATTTTTGTTATATAATGCAAAGACATTCATAAATATTAAAGTGTGATTTAAGTGTCTAAATACTTTTTGTTGGTTCCATGTAGCCTGGTCTGCTGCACATTAAATGAAAGCCGAGTCATGTTGTCCAATGTTGGCAAAATCAAATCCCCCTTTTGTGGAAATGTTATGTCAGCTTTTGCAATTGACAGCATCATACAGCATGTATAATCCTTCCAAGAAAAACTGTGAGATATCTGGCATAACAGCTGTCTATGATTAACTCAATGAACCTTCAGAACTGTTTCGAAACACTAAAACGTATGTGAACCATCATCATAACTCACTGATGTGCTGCACTTTTTTTTTTTTTTACTGTGTTACTTATGCTCTTGCCCTTAAAATTGATTGGTCCAAAGTCCAACTGCACATTCATCATTCAGACTTTTTAGAAGTCTATAGAGCCCTCTTTTTCATTATTTATTTTGGTTCAATGTTTAAAGTGCTTTAGTACTCACTAGACCTGTCTGCTCTGGAAATTATTTTATTTTTTAACTTTTTTGAGAATAGAAATGTGGACATAATATTGTTTATAATTCTTGGTCCAGACATTTCTTAGAAACGCTTCTCTTATTACACATGTAGAATGGTAGCTCATAAAAGTTTCTCTAAAAATTTCTATAAACAGTTTAATCTATACAATGATGGCTGAAGCTCATCGAAAACCAAGACCAGTCCAGTCCAGCGTTCACATTCTTTCTGCCATTTAGTACCAGAATTTACTCTTGAAGAATGTGTTGGTGTTGGACCAGGATTCATATGTCCACAGCTGATTTGATTTCAAAGTAGATTCTAGCCATAAAAACCCAGATTAGCTCTTATCCCATTTCATCAGTGTCGTTTTTCTTACTACTTGCGTTTTGTGTTTCTCAGGTCTGAAGAACGTTCCAGAAAAAATTCCACTTGATACCACTCTCCTGGATTTGCAGAACAACAAGATCTCAGAGATCAGAGAAAACGACTTCAAAGGCCTGAAGAGTCTCCAAGTGAGATATTCAATTACTCACTCTCTCCCTTGTTCTCTTTTTTGAACCACATTTTCTTTAATTCCCTAAATTGGATCGTAGAAGCAATGACATTTCTCAATCCCCCTTAAAGTCCTCACCGGACAAATCCTATTTAACTTTGATACGGTTTAAGACCAATTGGCTACTCTCCTCCTGATAACTTGAAATGACAGCGTGATGTTTTTTCCACAACCTTGAAACCAGCTATTTAACACAAGGAACATATGTCCAAATTTTCAAATCAAAGCCATTTGTGAACCTTGTTTCACATAAAAGAAATTCTACACTTAAAGCAATTCTTTTCCCAAAAAACAAATGCTTGAGCAGCGCTGAAAAACACTCCAGAGAAAACACTTGAACACTGTTTATCTGCCAAAATGTGGAACTGGGTGCTAAAACTATGCGTTGCAACCACAGCGATCTTTGAAGGCAAATATCTGCGCCTATTTTTCGAAAACACTGCAAAAATTCTCTGGAGAACTTCAGAGACACTTTACGAAATGCCGCTTGGGGGGAAACTTATGATCCGGAATGTGAAATCCTCTGTGTTTCCAATCCATCCTCTCCAGAAAACAGCTCTCAGTGTGAAATGTGTCATTCCCAGGTGCACAAGTGTAATGATTCACATTTGGAGCGGATCCATTGTTCAGCCTCCTGAACTTCAATAAATATACAGCCTCCCGTCGAGGGCCCTTTGCTATTTCTCGCTTTCCAAGCTCAACATTCACATGGCGCCTGGATCTGTTAGGCGCCAATGAGCGATGAATGCAAACAGAACAGAGAGTGAGAAAATGTTGCCAAAATGCTATGTGAGCCGTCGCCATTTAATTATCACAGTGAAAATAAATGAAGATTTTTATGTGCTGGAATGTACTATAGATTATAGCAAGCAGCTAGTGACCTTTTTATGACTGAATATCAGGGGTGAATAGTATTTGTCACACAAACACTAAAACAACTTTAGGTTGATCAACTGAAATTGTGTGCATTTAAACACTAATAACTATAAATTATAATATTTGCAGTCATACAAATGCCATAAAGTTCCTTTTTTTTCCCTTCAGACACTCATCATGGTCAACAATAAGATCACCATTATTCATGCAAAGGCCTTATCTTCTCTGATCAATCTGGAGAGACTCTACCTGTCCAAGAACCTTCTGAAGGACGTTCCTGCAAACATACCGAAAAGCCTCCAGGAGCTGCGCATTCACGAGAACCAGATTAACAAGATAAAGAAGACCTCCTTCTCCGGCATGGCCAATGTCATCGTCATGGGTAGGAATTTTTGTCTGTGCTGCCTAGAAAACCATCAGTGGAGTGGCCTTTTTGTTATATAAATTAAAACATCAATCATCAGTTTTATAAATATTATGTATGCAGTCTCAGTTTTATTTTATTTTATTTATTATTATTTTTTTATTATTATCCTGCACTTAAAGGAAATAGCATGTAACGTATAAAAGCATCAGTCACCATCAAATCAGCAGTGTAAAAATTTTACATGTCTATATGTAACTGTGAACTAATGCACATTTTGACTCTGTCCCATTCCAGAGCTGGGCTCTAACCCTCTGAGTAGCTCTGGAGTTGATAATGGTGCTTTTGCTGATCTGAAGAGGGTCTCTTACATACGAATTGCTGACACCAACATCACTACCATTCCCAAAGGTACAGAATCATCCCTATTGTGAATGATGATGGCTATCCCTTTCACTTCAGTGAATCGATTCAACACATTAATCTGTGTCAAAAATGTCCAGGTCTGCCCAGCTCTCTTTTTGAACTTCACTTGGATGGAAACAAGATCACTAAAGTGACCGCAGACAGTCTGAAGGGCCTGAAGAACCTGTCCAAGTAAATACACCTTTCTCCTTAATACATTTCTCATTTGTTGTGCAAACAACCAGTTTAATTTCTTGCATGGCAGACTTGAAGAGGCTGGAGAGAAACAGCTAAAAATGGCTCTGTATAGCTGAAAACCTGACTCAGGAGGAAAAGCGTGTGATACAGGGGAAATAATAATTCAGATTTCATTTGGTGTGTTTAGAATTTGCATGAGAACAGCTTAGTTGGAGGTGATGGTTGGCTCACACACCTTGTGAGACTCAAACACCATGACATCATTGCATGGATCAGTTTGCTTTGGAACACACAGAAATAAGAACATTCATTACACAGATTTTCCACTGTTCATGCCGAGACTGAATCACAGCTGAGTTGTTGTAGAGTATTGACTCTAATACTAACCGCTGAATAAGAGGACTGGAAGATTGTTTTGCAGCTTAATTGAGGGAAATCAATAATATAGGTAGAATTGTTTCTTTAGCAAAACAGCACTGAGAATGTATCTGTGTTTTCTAGTATGAAAGATATTAATACTTTTATTCAGCAAGGATGCAATAAACTGATCAAAAGTGAAATTAAAGACATTTATAATGTTACAAAAGATTTCTATCTTAGACAAATGCTGTTCTTTCATTAAAAAATGTATCATGATTTCCACAAATATTAAGCAGCACAACCGTTTTTGACATTGATGATAATAATAGGAAATGTCTCATGAGCATCAAATCATTAGAATGATTTCTGAAGGATCATGTGACACTGAAGACTGAAGTAATGATGCTGTAAAATTCAGCTTTGTCATCACAGGAATAAATTACATTTAAAAAAAGATTCAAATAGAAAACAGTTATTTCAAATTGTAATAATATTTCACGATATTACTGCGTTTTCAGACTTCTTCCAAAGAGACTTCTTTCAAAAAAACATAAAAAATGCTCAACATTTTTGAATAATAATGTATGCTACTATGTATCAAAAACTATTTATTTGAGACCATTTTTATTTTAGTTGGTTTTAGCTTTTTTTTCCCTCCAGTTAATGAAAATTTGTTTTAGCTTTCATTTTCATTAATAATAATATCACTGTGTGTTTTCAGGCTTGGTCTAAGCCATAATGAGATCAGTGTGGTGGAGAACGGCTCTCTGGCCAACGTGCCTCACCTGAGGGAACTTCACCTGGACAATAACGTGCTCACTACGATCCCGTCCGGCCTGCCAGAACACAAATACATTCAGGTGAGAGATCCCACTCAAGTTAACACCATTTCCACATATCTTTAAAGTCAGTAGAAACAGAAGTCCGCGATAGTCTTTTCTTCCCTCGTAAGATCGTATATCTGAGTGAAATGGCGGGACTGATTTTGTCCATAGGGAATTGATTGGATGGTTGTGGTTTGCTATTGCTGTATTTGATTTCATGGTGACTTTAAGTCATGCTCTCATTCCGAATTCCAGGTGATCTACCTTCACGCCAACAAGATTGCTACTGTGGGAACCGAGGACTTCTGCCCACCCGGCTATAATACAAAGAAGGCCATGTACTCGGGCATTAGCCTGTTCAGTAATCCAGTGCCCTATTGGGAGGTCCAGCCAATCACCTTCCGCTGTGTCTTCGACCGCTCGGCCATTCAACTGGGCAACTACAGGAAGAAATAGAGCGTCCAATCAGACGGCTCAGTCACTGTTTTTATCCCGCCCCTTCCTGTCTGGCCTAATCCTTTCAAGCACATAACTTAGTCTGAATGTCATATCTCAGTTAACTCGAAATAAACTACAATTCCATTTTCAACATGCACTTTACTGGACAGATATCACATGATACTTTCAAATAGCCAAATGCATATCAGTATTGTACTGAACATACATAATGTGTTGAAATTGTACGAAAAAAAGAAAATGAAATAAAGTAAAGCCATGACCACTTAGAATATCCAATAGCGCAAATCGCCCAGACGAAATGATCTTTTTCGAAGGTCCGTCTCGGATCTTCAGGACCTAAGCCATGTTCTTCTATGTTTTCCGCTGGCCTGCGGAGCGGGCAGCAAGGGGTTAACAATTAACAAAAGCTTGTATGCTAGAATGTACTCAGTTATTACTTTCCGTGTAGCGCTACTTCAGATTGTGCTGTTAAAAATCATTTGGTTCCCTCGTAATCAATTGAAATGGGAGAAAACAGGGAGCTGGGCTGTACGAGTTTCTCTTCGTCTCAATGTTTCGGTGACATTTGTGCTCATTAGTTTCCTTGGATCCCGTCTGCTCTGCCCAGGTCAACATAGCGCTTCGAGATGTAGAATACACTATTGTCATTTCCACGAAAACGATTCCCCGACGTATACGCATGCTTTTTCTACTCTGTGGTGTTATGTGCGAGTGTGTGTGTTTCTTTCTTTTTTGTGTGTTTGTTGATCGTCTGTGTTTCAGTCTGGAAGGATCGGGAGGGAGACGGCGGACATGGACACCTCCTGCTTTCATGAGAGTCATGAATGTCTCTTGTATAGACGCTGTATATAAATGCTGTATAAAAGAATCCTATCAATGCTTTGAAGCACAAGCACTTACAGTAGTTTGGACTTTAATATATCGGCAATAAAGGTAATCCCTTTCTCTCTCTCTTTCTCTCTCTCTGTCCAATGAGGGCTCCGACACAGGTGTCTTTTGAACCAAATAAACAGTCAAATCTCTCACCATGCTTTCTGGGAACTTTCACTGGGTGGTTTAATGGGCTTTTTTCATGCACAGGGTTGGTTTTCAGGTGAATGAATTTGAATGATGCCTCAAAATAACACAAGGCAAACTTTCTTGGATGGATGCTACAGTCGCAGAAGACCTTGAAAAGCTACGGTAAAAATGTCACGTTTGGGTGCTAGTTCTGGTTTCTTTCTCTACCAAAACTGTTTAAACTGATGTGTTTGTGTCATTCAATTATACAGCCTTTGCTCAAGTTCAAACACTAAGCACAAAATTATATATATATTTCAATATCATAGCACTTTTAGGGATCCATTCCAAAGTCAATCCAAGGAACAAAGGTTTCCAGAGCCTTTCATGTGGCTGTTTTACTGTCCAAAGACTTAAAACACAAGTTTTATATGGGGGGGAATTTTTTAGTATGAAAATATTTGTTCATTTTAAATCCTTTTAATTGCGTGGTTTAATTTCCTTTAATTCATCTCAACGTTCTATTTTGAACTGAAATATATTTTTGTTTTCTCTGAATGGCAGCTTTTTAAAATATCAGTTCTTATTGTGTGTCCTCTCAAATACACCACTGCAGGGTTGACCATAAACAGACTTTATGAGAAAAATAGTCACGAGTCTCTCTAAACACAGGGATTAGCTGTTAGGATGTTTGTTAAGAGTAGCCTTTGTGAAGATGAAAAAGATATTAGGCCCATATAATTTCCTGATTGGATAATGACAGCCTCTGGCCAATATATGCTTATGAAATCAGACACTTCAAAGGATGGAATGGAAATGCTGAAAATATCATAAGTGAAGATCATATTTGGCTTAGGTGCATTTTTGATCAACTATGAAGAGCACTATGTAATGGCAAGACACTGAACATTAACAACAGCAAAAAAAAATACAAACATTCAAGTAAGTAAGCCTACTTTAATACTGTTATGCATAGTTTTCAAAACTATATGTTGAGATGCAGCATACAGCAGAGGAACAAAACACACAGGAGTCTGTTTCATTCATCAATTTCATAACAAAGCCACCAGATTCTCTCTCGTTTCTCTCTGGTGCCGCCTTGTGGACTATTTTGTGCTGCACTATTTGAACTCATATGAGCTTTAATAATTAAGCCCCTCCACCACAACTCAATGTTAAAGTGCAATGTGTGTGTGAGAGAGATGGAGAGGACACAGTGTGGGATTGTGTGTGTGTGTGTGTGTGTGTGTGCGTGTGTGTGTGTGTGTGTGTGTGTGTGTGTGTGTGTGTGTGTGTGTGTGTGTGAGAGAGAGAGAGAGAGAGAGAGCTAAGTGTGTGAAAGGTGGTATATTTATTTAACTGTGGCAGTAAAGAGCTAAAATCATCTGACGGCACTGAAGAAGAGTTTTAAAACTAATGCTTTCAGAGAAGATGAGAGCAGAGGAAGCTCACAGAGGAGAATATCATCAGTATCTGTAAATAGCTATTGTAAAAAATAGCTATAATTGTCAGTTGAATATAATATTTATAATACATTTTAAAGTGGCTATCATTTTTATAAATAAAATCCAAATGACACATTTAGTCTTTGTATTGAAGGATTTAATTCACTGAATCCCGACCAGTATATAACCCAGGAGTCATATAACTCTCATCTACACAAACTGACGATATACATTCAGTATACACGGTTTTCTGTTTTATTTATAAACTAATACTTAAACTAAACCTAAATTGAAAACTGAAAATGTATAAAAAAATCTAATTCAAAATATTAATAAATACTTTAATAGTATATATATATATATATATATATATATATATATATATAATAACCCTGATAAAAAGTTGTGAAATATGAAGCTGAAATTGTTTCATAAAAAAAAAAAAAAAAGTATGATCTTAATCAGGCTTAGACTAGTTATTTTCATCAAACTGACAGCACTAAAAAATATGTCATAAGTTATGTTTATAGGGTTGGGAGTCACTCCTGTCACATTTAGAGCTGATGAATCGTGCGTCACATAATGACAGAAGTGACGTCATTCTCAGAATGGGAAACGCTTATACCGTAGTACAGGCCACTGGTGAAGCCTTGTGTCTGTGAGAGCTTTGATGAGCTCTCTGTCTCACATGCCTCCACAACATGCAAGTGTGTGAGCTGTGACATCTTAACTAGCTTGCTGGTATTATATTAAGTGGATATACTGAAGTCTGAACTTACCCTTGCAGCCACCCAGTGGCACATGCACTACCATGTGTGTGAGTGTGAGTGTGTGTGTTTGCCAATGTGAGGCTCAGCGCTGAGTCTGTTTGTGGCAGTACTGAGGTGTCTGAGGTGCATTTGTTCACCCAACACTCGACTATTTGTGTCTAAACTGCGTCTGCCTAAAAAGCCTCTTGCTAATTAAGAGGAGAGAGGTGATAGGAGGGATTTCACAAGGTTAACGTATTGATCTAAAACAGCACCAGCTAAGACATTTGCCCCAAACACCCACCCAGTATGACATAGAGCTAAATTGTATAACTTTAAATTTTAAAAATGAAAAATAATGCGTGCATAGTGTTATATATGAAGAGTTCAGATGCAAAAGCCTCTAAGTGCCATCTGAAATTTTCTTCTAAAATGATCATTTCTATCAAGCTCGTATATTTAAGTTAAGTAATTTCACTTAAATGACAATTAATAGGTAATTTTCATTGCCATTTAAGTGACATTACTGAATTTAAATATACAAGCTTGATAAAAATGATAATTTTAGAAGAAAATTTCAGATGGCACTTAGAGGCTTTTGCATCTGAACTCCTCATATATTCCTAAACCTAACCCTATTAGCATATAACAAACACACACACTTACAATTTTTTTTACAAATGTTACATTATTTAAGTTTTATAACTTAGCTCTACTTCACACTGGGTTCATAATGTTGGCTATGAATTATATATTAATATTTATTAATACATATTTTAATATATTATCTATTTATTCAGACCTTTTCAGCATTTGACAATATTATATTGCATTATTTTTAATGTATTTCAAAGCAAATATACTTACAGCCAAGTTGATTCAAATGTGTTAAAAGTAAAATCAGCAGTATAATTGCCTACATATATTTTTACTAAAACATTGTAATATATTTTTGATTCATGCCTCAAATCAATCAGATTTGAGAGAAACTCACAGCTCGGAATTGATTTGTTTGAAATTGATAGTTTTAACTTCTTAATGGAAATGGATTGAACTTACCACAGTAAATAATGCAGGGTTACTTTGTTTTCCCATTTATTGACTGACAGCTCTCCTGTCCTCATGTTGAGAGAAATCTGAAGTGCGGAGGCGTTGTGTGCGGCTGTGTGAATAGGATGGATATTATAGTTCAAGACTACACTGTAAAAAGATATTGTTGGTTTAACGTAAAAAGTTAGTTACCTGGTTACCTTAAAATTTTGAGTTCGTTGAAATTTGAAAATTTGAGTTAATACAATTAAGGAGATTGGTTTCATTAACATACACTCAAAATATGATGTTATCTGAACCACATTTATTATCTAAGTTGATTTGGCAAAAGATAAAAAGTTGTGATAACAAATCATAAAAATATATTTTTTTTACAGTGTAAATGTGAGCATGCATTTACTCACTTGGACAAAAACAGATTTAATATTCCTCAAAATAAATAAAAATAGTAAAATGCAAACTTAGAATATTACGCAAACTTGCATTAATTGAATGTTAAATTAACAAATATGTATTTAATTTCATTTTATTAACCAATGCAATTACTAATAAGCAAAATGACTTTAGATAAACATCACATTTATGCTAAATTTTTTGTTGTTATTGATGAAGACTTTCTTCCCCCACACTGTAAAAGAGAACAGTTGGATCAACTTAAAAAAATTACTTCAGTTGGTAACACCTAAAGAAATTAAGTTTTCTCAACTTAAATTATCACATTTTATCGTGAAAAATGTGATAATTTAAGTTGAGAAAACTTAATTTCTTTAGGTGTTACCAATTGAAGTATTTTTTTTTTAAGTTGATCCAACTGTTCACTTTTTACAGTGCACGTCTTATTCTTCTGCAATCCAGAATGGCAGCACAACTGGTTTGTTTGAGCTGTGCCCATTACTGATCAGGCGTGAATTTGCATTTCCTTCAGCCTGAGACTTATTCATTTCACTTTTGGTGTGACAGGGCCTTTTACATTTGTCAAAAATAGAACTTTTTTGTTTTGGTTATTAAAACACAAACAAGCAAGCCCAGCCCAGCTGAGAAAAAGTAATGCAAAAGTAACGTAACACATTACTGTCCATAAAAAGTATACATTTAGTTACGCAATTAGTTAATGTAATGCATTACTTTTAGAAGTAATGTTAGCATGATTTCTAAATTTAGCATAATCTCAAAGGGCTTTACTGTTAATAAAACTGGTAAAAATGAAGCTGACTGACTATCACAGTCTTTTACAGGTTGACCAAGGTTTGTGAACTCACTGTTTTGCTACTGTGTTTCAATGTAAACATAAGCCACCCTGCAAAGTTTTACAGTGTTTTCTTTTGTTTTCTTTAGTCAGCTCTCCCTGCGTTTTTGAAACCAATTGAATTGTGTGGCTAAACACAGACATGCATTGAAATGGGAACCATATGAGGTACTCCATTTATTATAATTAAATGAGTATCACGACTTAGTATGACTGGAGCAACCCGATAGCATTAGGATTTTGCCAGTAAAAGTCATTTGTAAATGTCAGATCAGGTAGAAACGACGCCCTTAAACCAGGAAGAGGAGACCCTGTAAAGCTGTTGACAACATCTGAAGAATCAACATTAATTTTGTTAGGTTCGTAATATGTGGTTTAATTTAGTCAGTCTACAACAAGTTTTGTCTGTCTCCAAAGCGTCCGGGCCAGGAAAATCCTGGAAATTAGGAAACTTGACTGGAAGTGTCTGGCGCTGTTAGAAACCAAGCTGAGGTTGTAGACTTTCCTGTGCGTAAACAGAGGGAATATATCCATTAACGTCACTGTAAACTCATGTAGGTGAGATGAAAAGAGGAAATGATACTCAACAGAAATCTTCAAGGAGACAAATCTCTCAGTAAACACTTCAAAGTGGGTCAATGCTGGAGCTGCTCATGGAACTGGAGTCGAGAATCTTTCCAGTGATCTTCAGGATGCTGAGGTTCTCATTTTCCATGTGTCCAGACAGGAAAGACAGAGAGAACACAGCTGGACAACAGAATACTTACTGTATTATACAAAATACTTAACGTCACTGCTCAAGTCGGGCTGGAAATAGTCAGGCTTGGACACTGGCTTTGTGGTCAAATAAATAAATTTGTACCATAAAACTGCCAGCTGTATTTGTCAGAATTTTTCTCCAAAAAAGAAAAATTGTGATAATGTTATTGGTAACTGTATATTTGACAGTTCAATTAATGTCATAAACAACATATAATGTTATAAAAAATACACATACATTTACAAAAGTAACTTTTAAAATTAAAATAAAACCCAAACAAATATGATGGTTCTGGGAATGACCTTGTCCCTACAAATTATGTGGCAATGTTCATACTTCTTTTACTTTCCAAAACACTCCAATTTTTTTGGAGTATTTTACAATAAAACTACATCTGTTGTTGTTTAAATACATTGCATTTCAGGGTTATTATAGTTAACTAAAACGAAAACTTAAAAACAAACAATTAAGATCCAATTCTAACTGAAATAAAATAAAAAAAATAATAAAAAAAAACGTAAAAAAAGTATATAAAATTATAAAAAAATGAGAAAAATCTTCTTTCCAAGGCAACATTTCTAATTTTTGATTTAGTTTAACCTGATGTACATAAATAACTAAAAAACAAAAATAAAAATTTATAAAAACTATAGATATTTTTTTAAACGCATAAAAACAACAAAAACATGCAACAAAATAACTAAAACTTTAAAATGAAAATATAAAAATAAAAACAATTTGAAAGTATGAATATATATATATATATATATATATATATATATATATATATATATATATATATATATTGTATCTCAGCGATATTAAAATAACACTTAAAAGATAATTACCACCAGTTAACTGAGCATTAAATAAATTACCTGCCAAATAACTATGATTATAGGTGTGTGTTTGAAATGGCATTTCAGAATGCGGTAAGCAATATGCTAAGATCGTTAAAAAAGTGCTTCTGTAGCTTTTTTTTTTTTTCATTTTATTAGTAACCCTGCAGATATAGCATTTTTACATGGTTTGAGAGCAATTGCAAGTCTTGCATACCTGCATCAGGTACAGCTGCACAGGTTTGCCTTGACCTGCCCCTACATAACTTCATACACGATGTCCAAACATGAGCTCTTGCCCTGGAGGCCTGACAGATGAGTGGAGCGATGACCTCTAGGGGACATGACAGATGAGGAACGGGTGATAAGGTCACAGCACTGTTGACAGGCATGGGCACTGCAGAGCAATTCAAGACCATTCAACTGCATCTGATCCGTGGCCTAACAGTTAGTGCACATGCTATAACATGCCATTGTGTTAAAGGATGTAACAAGTGTTTCTATTTGACTCTCAATCTCTTGTTTCTATTCTCCCATCATTTTTTATTTGTAGAAAAATTATGACCATTATTATAATTTTATATAATAAATAATAATCTTTTAATTTGTATTTATTTAGTTATTTTAAACGATGGCCATGGGCCATACACGATTAATGTTTTAATTGAATTGAATTGAATTGAATTGAATTTAATTTAATTTAATGTAATTTAATTTAATTATTTAATTTTATTTTATAATTTAATTTAATTTATTTTAATTTATTTTAATTTATTTTATTTTATTTTATTTTATTTTATTTTGAATCAACACACTGAACCCATAATTTATTTTTCTTTTCTTTTTCTTTTAGTAATGATGACCATGGACGCTTACAAAATTATTGCAATTGTGATTTATTCTTTTAACATGTAAATTTATTTGACCTCATTAATTTATATTTTATTTTTGGAATACAAATTCATTGTTACTCATGGCTTTTTTGAATTTCATATTTTTTTAAGTAAAATGATGACCCCCCCCCACACACACACACACACACGCACACACATTTTATTTATTTATTTATTTATTTATTTCCTTTTTTGGGGGGTAATAAAATGGTGACCATGTTGAGATTCTTGTCCTGTATGATTTATTAATTTAATTTTTATAATTATAATATAAAGAATTACAATTCTTTCATTTTATTACATTTTATTTTATTATTTTATTTGACATTTGGAGTGCTGATTTTATCTTGATAAATCTTTTTTGACTTTGCAGTAATCTAAGACAGTACATAATCTCATCTCCTCTGATAAACACAAGGTTTACAGAACCGACCTCTCATCTGGTTTTCTGGATTTACTGCATTCCTAAAAGCCAACGTGTGCTATTAAAGCCAAACTGACCTGCAATCAGCTCCGTCTCTCCTGGATCCCTCATGAGTTCCAGTCCACCGCTGTGTGCGAGCTGCCCATCACAGAGGTCTATGACTACAGCCAGACAGAAGCCGTCTGGCTTTTATGAGGCTTAAGATTAAAAGATGGCACACTGTTTGATGATATATAGTCTACCGGCTGTTAAGAATTGGATACACTCTCCGTTCAGATGCTGAAGATAGACAACACAGTTATGTAAGACTGGTTTGGCCCACTACCTTCTTATTTGGTCAGTTTTTCCAAGTCTTATTTACAGCCTAGTAGTCTAATAGCAGACAGCTGTCATTTCAAGTAGCCAATTTTTTTCTAGGCGATTTTCCAAATAGTTTCGTTAACCTTTGTTTTATTTAAGAATATTTATTTTTTATGAGAAATTCTTAGCATTGGCTATGACGAAACCGGTGGTCGAGGTGTTTGTTGGCTTGTTTGCGACTCACACAATAGTCGAGTTGTTTTTGGGGATTGTTTGGAAAGGATGGGTTGGAAAAGTGTGTGTGTGTGTGTGTGTGTCAGCTATACAGGTATAAATATTTTGCAAACCCTCCCCAGTGAGTCGTTGCTCCCTTCTTTGTCCCATGAAGGACTACATGTCCCAAGCTGCTTTGCTACACCTGGACATTGTTAGAATCCATATGTGCCACGATGAACAACTGCTGACATCTACACACTAGAACCGCCTGACTTCTGTTTTCTATCAATCTTGGGCGACTAAAGTCTGGCTTGAGTGTCTCTCTCTCTTTCTCTCTCTCTCTCTCTCTTGCTGTCTGCTCTCTCCCTCCCTTACTCTTTCTCTCCAGAGTCCTCGGCCCGCACACAACTCTACCTGAAGTCGTGCAAAGAGAGAGAAGCAGGAAGGTAAGGATATCTAGCATCTGAATGCTCATGCTCGCTTTTGATCTGTCTGGATGAGATTATCAGAAATCTGCTTGGCAGATTTTCTGGGGTGGACCGAAACAGTATGAACATATTGCGGATACTCGGCTTGGTAATGTTTGAGATGCTTCCAGTTCTATCAAGTACATTTAGTTAAATCATTATATTAAGTTGTTCTAAATAATTCAATTGGATTATTTAGGAATGCATGAGCTAGTAGAAGAGAATTATTAAGCATGCATGAATTGTTATGTTGTGCTTAAACAGAGAGAGGTTTTGCAGTGCTGGATTTAATTTGGCATTTTCCTGCTACGAATTGTTTTGACACAAATACCGTGTTGCAAAATTCCGTGCGTGACACCTGCTGCAATTTATTCTTCTTTTAACCTTCATCAAATATTCTTTTATTAGCCAATATTATAAAAGTACTCTTGCATTGTTCATTTACAATTCAATTTTAATTCAGCATTGCATGCAAAGACAGAGGAGACATAAGGTGACGTTAATGTAACTTGAGATGAACTTGGATCTGCACATAAGAAATGTGCGTCTAATTTGTGTGGGGAGGAACGGCTGTCTGGGCCTTTTTGCACTCTTGAGGATGAAGTCATCAATTTCCATTAGAAGAATGTCTCTGGTTTTAGTTTATGTCTGAGGTTCACAGTAGAAAGGTCTGTTGCTCTTACATTTTTTTTTTTTTTTACGTAATATTATATAACCAAAGAAACCTTCTCTTCTCTTCTCTTCTCTTCTCTTCTCTTCTCTTCTCTTCTCTTCTCTTCTCTTCTCTTCTCTTCTCTTCTCTCTCTTCTCTTCTCTTCTCTTCTCTTCTCTTCTCTTCTCTTCTCTTCTCTTCTCTTCTCTTCTCTTCTCTTCTCTTCTCTTCTCTTCTCTTCTCTTCTCCAGGTTCGATTCATCTAAGTTGTGCAACCATGTTTGCTCTGGGCTTCTTCTTATTGGCAGGACTGGTATGTCAGAGTCTGGGTCAGTATGAGTACGAAGACGAATACTACATGCCCTACGCACCACTGGAGGGAGCATCAACTGCCAATTGTGCCCAGGAGTGCGAATGTCCCCCCAACTTCCCCACAGCTATGTACTGCAACGAGCGCAACTTGAAGTTCATTCCCATTGTGCCAACTGGAATCAAATACCTCTATCTACAGAACAACTTTATTGAGGAGATCAAGGCTGGCGTGTTCGATAACGTCACCGACCTTCGCTGGCTCGTCCTCGACAACAACAACATCACCAGCGAAAAGATCCAGGCCGGTACCATTGATAAACTGGGCAGCTTGGAGAAGCTCCTCTTCAGTCATAACAAGCTGACCAAACCCCCTAGCCTTCTTACGAAGTCTCTGGATGAGTTGAAGCTGGTTGCCAACCAGCTAAGCTCGTTCCCTGCTACCACCTTGTCTGGGATGGAAAACCTGACCACTCTTCACCTGTCCAAGAACAAGCTGACTACTGAGAGCATCACAGGTGCCTTCAAAAGCCTCAAGTCCCTCGTTCTGCTGGACGTGAGCGAGAACAAGCTCAAGAAACTTCCCTCGGGAGTTCCAGCTTCGCTTTTGATGCTCTACGCCGACAACAACGACATCGACAGCATCCCTGGTGGCTACCTGGCCAAGCTGCCGCTCCTGCAGTATCTGCGCGTCTCCCACAACAAGCTGGTGGACTCTGGAATCCCTGCAGGTGTGTTCAACGTGTCCTCTCTCCTTGAGCTCGACCTGGCTTTCAACAAGCTGAAGACCATTCCAGAGATCAACGAATCGCTCGAGCATCTGTACCTGCAAGCCAACCAGATAAGCAGTAAGTCTTTCTCTGTGTCCGTCTGATCAAGCAACAGATTTTGCATGGTTTTTACTCCATTTCTTTTTTCAGAGTTTGACCTGACGAATATCTGCAAGTTCAGCTCCCCGGTCAACTACTCAAGACTGAGGACCCTGCGCTTGGATGGAAACAACATCACGCACAGCAGTATGCCAGATGACACGGCTAACTGCCTACGCCAGGCCTCAGAGATCATCTTTGAATAGGGTCACATCCCGCCAGTAGTTCATCAAACAAATTAAGGCTATTGCTCTTATTAGACACGCTGACTGACATCTGCACGTCTTTATTCATGATCCTGGCAACCACATCTGGTAACTTGCACGCTGACGACAATATTTACTCTCTAAAATGTTGATGAACACGTTTTTATGAAAAATGGGCAGCAATAGTCTGGAATCTTGAAAATCTTGCACATAAAAAATCAGTCTTGTATGATATTGTACGAAGAGTAGTAGTTGAATTTGACAAGATATTCACATCTAAAGAGAGACATATTTGTGCAAATTGTGAATATCCCAGTGTGCGCTCTATAAGAAGTTGCACTATATGTCATCTAACTGCATCTTAATATTTCCGCATGTTAAACACCTTAATCGCTCAAAATTGTAATCATATTATTAATAAGCCTGCCGGTAAGGAAATTAGATTGTTTAGAGTAAAAGTTATGAAAAATATCTACTTGTATATAAAATGGCTAAATGTGCAGCGATGTTGAAGGCTATCTAGAATTCAACTGAAACACTCAAATGAAATGAAATATTGCTGGACATTGTGTGAATTTGCTGAGGTTTAGCTAACTGTTAACTAAATCGTATGTTTGTTTTTTTATTTAACTGAGGAATTACAGTGCCAAAATGTTGTATTAATAGCAAACTAATAGCAGCTTGAATTTCTGAACACTGCCAACATTTCATATTCTACTGTATCTGCATGCAGTTCATCTTAATTTTGTAACTGTAATTGCTTTTACTTTTATGGTAAACAGCATTGATTCTTTTTGTTGTTGATGTATTCAATACAACATTTCACATCACCACAATGTTAGTCAAATCATTGAACCACAAGATTACAGTAACTTTGACAGACTATTGTAAAAGTTTTATTTGTCCCTCATTTGTTGTTCTATTTTGTTTTTTAAAAAAAATTATAAAGCAGTTTGTTGAATAAACCAGATTTCTTACATATGTGGGGGGATACTGATGGTATCAATCATTATAATGAAGTCACATGTAATAAATATATTAATATTATACACAATATTCAAATAATGTGATACATTTAGCCAAAATATTCTATTGTCAATACTAATAATTGCCACTTCATTTTATCATGGCGAATTCTCTAAAGGAAATCTTCAGTAAATATTATAAATCTTCGTAAAATCATTAATCTTATGATTCATAAACATAAGGGCATCCATCTTGATTTGTCTAACTAAAATTAGGCTTGATTCTAGCCTCTACACAAAATAGCTTCCTTTATGCATAGGCAAGCTACTCGATATTTTATTATTTTTAACTTGATTGCTGATCTTCTAGCTTGACTCTTCTGGTATGGAAAGAAACTTCCAACGCTATCTCACGACCAATTCGTACGAATTCGTACGAATGATAAAAAGTTGGCTAATTCGTACGACCTCACTCGTACGAATTTGTACGATTTGTCTAAACCCACGTGATGGGTAGGTTTAGGGGCGGGGTCAGGGGTAGGTCATTCGTATGAATTCATACGAATTGGCCAATTCGTAAAATATGTACGATTTTGCAAAAAACGTACTAATTCGTACGAGTCAGGTCGTATGAATTCGTACGAATAAGCCACCTTGTAGAATTTGTACGTTTTCCCGTGAGATCGGGCTCAAACTTCTGGTATGAATCTGTCCTCCATCCTCATCCCACTTAGCCAGACTCATGAATGGACAAAGTTCTACTACAAAGTTCAATATCGTCATGATAACAGAGCTATTTCCTGTAGGAAACATGTTCTCTAGATGTCTCTAGCTGAAGTATAGGCTGTGAATATAAATATAGTGATTGTAAGATGAAAAGGCTCTGGTAGAAGCTTGAATAGGGTGTTATTTTTGTGGCATATCCGCTGAAAGTAAACATTTAAGTTAATACTGCTTTCGAAATCATTCTATTAAGGGCTTTAGTAAGGATTATTGAAGTAGTTTTAAGATATATGTAATATTTGTGTCCATAAATCCCAGACTATTATCAAATTACCAAAAATGTCAGAGTATGTATACTGAATTTGATGGCAAACTTGATGAATTATGCTGGTGTGTAACATAAATACTACATGGCCAACTACATCTGCTAATGCCATGTTGACATTATCCTTTGATTCACTGACCTGTGATGAAGGCCTACTAGCAAAAACCACAAAAACAATTTACTTGGGCGTAAAACAAGTACAATTTAGCCCTGCGGAAAAAAATTCTTGGTACTTATAACACTTTTATTTGAAAAGAGCAGCTCAGTTTGCTGTTCTACACCAGTTCAACATTAGGCCATGTGTAGTTGGGATGTTCGCATATTCAGATAGAGGGCCAGTATTTGAGTTAGTTGTAAACATTCATTCCCTTCCTCAGCTCAGGACATACCTTGGATGAATCATAAAATAGCCCAACATTTGGTCCATTCTTTCCCTTTACCTCTTCCAACCATCTGCTGATTCTGCTCCCATCTGTCTATCAATCCTGAAACACACGTTCATGACAGGCACTTCAAAAGTTACAACATATATTTAAGTCTGAGCTAGCACTAAAAATGAGTGTTTTGCTTTAAAAACAGTAGAATTGCAGGCAGACAACCCAGCATTCCAGAGGAATGGAGGGTCTGGGGTGACCATCTGATTGTTATACAGAGAGTCATTGTGGGAGTTCTTTTGTCCATGTGTTAGAAACAGATGATGGATAGGCAGTTCTGGCTTTTCATTTGAAATATCTTTGCCACTTTATAGCAGCCTGAGCATTTAAGTTCACCACAAGCTGATTTTGCAGGACCAACCACAAAAAACCTTTTGATTGCTTTGGTTTTTCCAGATTTTGATGATGAAATGCAGTTTTGGAGTATCCTCACCCTCAGTCTTGCGAAAACCCAAATGATTTTTCCCGTGGAACATAAAAAGAGTTCATTTGCACGAATGAATCGTTCACAATAGGATAAATGACATGCATTTAGAAAATTATGGTGATTTTACATGCTGATTGAAATGTCTTGTTTTATGTTAAATTCCATAACCTAACAGTGCATTGCTAGCATATGTTGCTGTGTCATATGTTTTGTGCGAGTGTTCTTGTCAGCTCAGCAATTGATGTCTTGCTAAAACCACCGCCTGTTATTCAGATTCTACTAAACACTGGAGAGACTTTGTGGGGGGAAGAGACCATTGTGATGTTTCTTAGCTTGTCCTCCTACAGCTGATTTCTTGAGAGAGAGGACACAAGAGTTTCTTGTTGTTTAGAGTATGATTGTTGACTGAATGACTGTCATGCTGTGTGAGAACACAAACACAAAAAAGCTTACAAAGTAAACACAGGTTCCCTGAAGGGATGAAATCGGTTTATTTGCTACATGTGATATAATTGTCAGAGAGTTATAAACTTGTTTTATGTTGCTCTGCACAGAGAAATGTATCTTTACAGTTGGCATAAAAGTGAAATTCACCCTATCTTTATCCAAATTTTTTGCAAAACGGAAGTAAGCTATTTTCTCTGAATGTGCGAGACTTCCGAAAAACAAAGTACTGCAAATGGTAAAACTATTTGTGCTGCAAACCAGTGTGTTTATAATTATGACAGTACATTAAAATAATAATGTATTAAATACCAGTTTGTAATATCAAGCAGCATAACGAGTTGTTTTGTACAGCTAAAAATAACTGGATACATTCAATTTATAAATTTCTGTATCCGCTCTTATGTTTTAAATAAGGTGGATAAATGCTCTGGAGAGTGTAATTATTGTATAATTAATTTATTCATATATTTTTAATACAAATGATCACCAGTCATTTTGTCCACTTAAACCCTACCCTTTTCTTACATTCAATTGCAAGCTTGCATTCAGATTTGCCTACATAAAATCAAATGGACAGAACCAGGACTCTGCCTTTTTTCTTCTACAATAATCGCTACTTTAAATATTGAGAAGCTGCATAATATCTGTAAAGTGTGATGGTAAGTCTGGCTTATTTCCATGAATTGGTTCTTTCAAACAGTTTGTTTAAAGAAATGTTTTGAGTCACCAAAACCAAATCAAGTTATTTTAATGAGACATTGGCTTAAGAATTGCTCTGGGTTACATTTCTTAAAAGGAGATCCTAAAGACCATTGGTGCCAATAGTTACTACAATCTACTTCGGCTTACAATGCTTTTGGGAAATGCAGCCCTAAACAGGTAAGGGCGATTATTGAATCGTTCAGATTGATTTTGTGAAACAGTTGAGCCAATTAATTGAAAAGATCGAACTCAAAAGAATTTATTCGTGAATTAAACATTGCTGGTGTAAAGGAAAAAAAAACACTACTTTTGCAGAGCGTTTTGGGCATGACCAAACATCTGAAAGTGCATGTGTGCTTTGATTGTGTGGGAATGTGTGAGATTTGATGGTCCCAAATACTTAAGAACAGAAATCATGAATCCTCTTTTATTTAAGACAATAGCATGCTTTCAATAGGACAAAGTTTTACTCCCTTTTCACTTATGCAATGGGACTTTAATTAGTGTCCTACCCAAATAAAAGACCTCCTATATCCCACTTTTCTCTTCTCCATCTTGAAATGTCTACAATAGGATCCAGATGTTGAAACAGATGTCGCCTGGTTACTACACACTGCCCTTTCATTCATTGTGAAGCTATGCACAACTCAAGGAGAGAGAGAGACCTACTGGGATATAGCAAGAGTGCTGGATTAACCCTCGAACATCATTGTAATTTCACCCGTTTTTTGCATTCCAGCTTAATTCCACCTTTCACAGGTTGGGACGAGTCTCCATCAGTGCAAAATGACAGCTTGATGATGTGCATTGCCCAGGGGGGCCTAGTTTAATGGGGTATATGATCCCTCAAAGTTGTGAGTGATGGAGATGAGATATGTCTATTGAAAAGAAAGACTTAAATGTCTCGAATGTCCACCTGCGTGTTTGGCTGCAAGGGCTACGAGCCCCCACCTCCCGAGACTCCACATACCCTTACTGTACAAAGAGAAGAGAGTAAGAAAAGAGAAGAAAGTGCTGTGCTAGAAATAAGTTCCCAATGCACGCTTGCAGAAAGACAACTCCAGACATATCTGTCAAACATTCACACACCCCCTTTTTCAACCTCACCAGCTGATGTCAAAGGTTTGGCCTTGGGGACGTTACACTGCAAACAATAGTAATCTAATAAGGCTGTGTCTTCTGATGCATGTCCGGACCAGAAAGAAAGAGGGAGAAACTGCAGACTAGACTCAAACTGGAGAGGAAAGCAGGCGGACCAAGAGATTGACTGCCTCCCCAAAAACAGAAACAGACACTTTTGCTTCCACCTGCACAAACCAAAATCAGCTCTATGACTGAGATGAGCAGGTAATGTTTTCATATTTTTTTTTGTTCTTATATGTGGTGGTGATGCAATAAGGAAGTGGGTGATGGGTATAGGGGGTTCATGGTTTTTCTGTTGTGGAGTATTGAGTTATTTTAAACTTATTTGCGTAATATTTTCCTTATTTTTATATGTTTCTCTGCACCTCTGCTGCAGATCTTCATATAAAATAATGAATTTCATATAATTTCATTTAATTGGGTAACACTTTATTTTGATGGTCCCCTTTAAACATTCTGTTGACTAATAGTAACGTTTCACCTACATGTCAATTAACTCTCATTAGAGTATTAGTAGACTGTCTGCTTAGCATCTGCCAACACTTAATGTGATGGTCCACCAACAGACATTCTACTAATTATAAGTAACTTTGCAAGTACGTGCCAACTTATTCTACTAACCATTACCTTAACACCTAACAGTCTACTAATACTGAACTAATACTCTGAGAGTTAGTTGACACATAGGTGCAATGTTACTAATAGTCAACAGAATGTCAAAATAAAATAAAGTAAAAAATAAAGTGTAACCTTTAACTTTAACTATTTTTTTATAACCATCATCTACAGGCTCACAAACTTGAAATGTATATGTATTTCTTATGTAGTGGTATTCACTGAGCTAACATTGAAATGGCTTGTGTAATACTAATAAAAATGGCAAAAAAAGTAACCATGATAGCACCTTGGTATTTTTTGAAATGGTATAAATCAAAATACTATTGTATATATCTGTCATCACTGTACCAGATTCCAGCACAGCACAGTATGTTTAAGGAAAGTCTCAGATGTTGCTTGTGTAAGCAACATTGTTAAAATGTGCAATTAATTATTTCAACTTTAATTGTCTTTTAGTTAAGTGATGCTCTTTCTGAATAATATTTATATCAAAGAAAGTGCAGCATTTTGTTGTAACATAACTGCCTGAGACAAAATGCCCCAAACAGGAAATTAAATGAGAGCATGTGTTTCTTTTTAGGAGAAGCATAATGTGCCACAGTTGTCTTGACCATGTTGTCATATCTCAGGCATCATTTCTTTTTAACATCTTTGATGAATTGTATCCTTGTTCTAGTCAAATATGCTTGTAAATGATTTTACTAAAGGTAATAATTAAACACAAAGGTGTTCAAATGTTGTTTAACAGTCTCAGATTTCAAAAAGTGTTGGTGAGTGAAGTGAGCTGTCATGAGGATATTCTCAAATATTTAACAATTAGCATTAGCACAGGTAGCATAAGCACTTAGCACAATGCAGTTGTGACTGATTTGATCATAGGCAACGGATGTGATTAATTAATCCCTGCTACTCAAGACAAAGCAAGACATTACAGGTCAGAAAGTTTCCCTGTGCACATTTAAGGGGTCAGTTTTGAAAAAGGCTCAAAAATCACAAACATGATTTCATTGGCTGTTGCCCATTGCTTCTCTCGCACGAGTCAAGACAATGCACTTACCTGAAGACTGGGTGATTAGAAAATCCAGTCTGAAATTTGTAAGCCGTGTCTAGTCTCACAGGTGCAGACACTAAAAGAGTTGGCACCTGCTATGATCTGGTGCTTTTGTCGCAGACTAGTCACAAACTTGAAAGGGTGACGACAAGGTTTAGTCTTGTAGTGTGATCTTGGTTTCAGAGACTCATAGAGTATAGAAAATTTCCCAATTGAAATTATGTATTAGATGTATATTGATATTGCACAGTTTGTATGCTTGTATTGAAGTCATCTTTGAAATAAAGTTTAACAGATATCCAACGTACAGAGTAATTTGACTTAAACATCTTGCAGCTAGATACAAATTGCTGCCCCAAGAATGACCTCTTGTCGTGTCCTGACACTCTGTGTTTAGAGCTCTTTTACATTCCTGTGAATAATAGGTTTTAAATTCTGTAATTGGATTAGTTTGGTGTTTGTACTCTTTGCCCTTAGACCACTGGTTCTAGAGCTGCACCATCCTTGACACGAGATGCTAATAGACTGGATTACAAATGGTCTCAACTGGAGGAGCCCATTGCAGCGGATTACAATGACAAGGTGTTGTTGTCGTCATTGGAATTGAGAAGTAATCAGCACTTGGCAGTCAAACAACGACACCATATGTGGCTACCTGTGCCAACTACAAATCCGCCTCTAAATCCAGACTAGTGCTCCCGTGGGGACAAAAATCTCAGCTCAGTTGTTTTGGTGATCTCAGAATTTTTTCATTACTGATTTTGCAACTGTTGGCATCTACAAAAATAAGGTGGGCCAAATGTCATTTACCAGTCAAACTGGGAGTCCTCATGAAGATAGATAGATAGATAGATAGATAGATAGATAGATAGATAGATAGATAGATAGATAGATAGATAGATAGATAGATAGATAGATAGATAGATAGATAGATACAGTAGATACAGTAGATAGATAGATAGATAGATAGATAGATAGATAGATAGATAGATAGATACAGTAGATACAGTAGATAGATAGATAGATAGATAGATAGATAGATAGATAGATAGATAGATAGATAGATAGATAGATAGATAGATAGATAGATAGATAGATAGATAGATAGATAGATAGATCTGATCGAGACATTTGTTTACTCAAAAGACAGGAGACAGGTGGTGTTGTGAGGGGCGATGAAGAAAAGGATGAAGAATCCAACGTAATATATAGGCCTGTATTAGCCTAATTATAACTGGGCCAAGGCTCATGTCTTCCTTTGACCAACACGCCAGTGTTCGTGCCCAAAGGATTATGACTCTTGATCTCGAGAGCCTATGATTGGCTAAGGTTGTGTCCAGTGTGTCTGTCTGTGAAGGGATCATGAGATATCATTGACACTACAAATAGGGGCAGGAGATGGCAAAATAGCTCAGTTGAGACATCTGTACCCACAGCAAAAGATACAGTAGAAGAGCCCCAAGAAGACAAAGGTAGGTCTCTAGCATAGCATTTGTGCAATGATTCTGTGCATTAGAAATATTTTGGGAAGGATATTGTCAGTTTCTTCTACCCTATAGGAGAAAGCCTCTGTCCTCCATAAATGCATACTGTGAGCTATGAGTCATTTTTACATCTGCATTAATCTTAATGGCTTTGTGTTTATTTTGTCTTGGTTTAACATAGAGGTATTCTGCTTAATTTAGGGTACTAAAGATATCAGCTGTTTTTCCTGCAAAGCCAGTTTGGAGGTCATGATTTAAAAATATTTTTCTTACTTTTTAGAGATCTTTACAGGTGAAGCTGGTTTCACCTGACCTGTTCACTAGATATCCAGAGCTTCCCTTTGATCCCCTCTGGTTTAGTGTGAGAACGCTGCCCACAGAAAATGATCTCCAGACAGTCGATTATAGAGCTCAGAACCAAAAATGTAAACCAATACCAGATGAGAAAGAAAGCTCAGCTATGAATACGTGTTAACATATTATTTCTTGAGCTTTCTCTCTCTGTTTGCTGTTTCTTTTATCCTTACATGATAAATTTAAGCCAAGAGAAATATGTGGATGTCAGCAAAGAAACTTCTGAGGGAAAACCATAATACACATTAGACAAAGTTCAAACATGCTTTTGACAGATATAAATGTTTAACTGTCAAATGGGAATACAACAAATTGAACCTGGCCAACGGATGCCTAATGTGTAGGTGTCCTCATTGCAACATGAGGGCCAGGTGTTGTTAAATTGCCATGATTGTTATACCTTGTTCTCTCTAGAAGTAGTCAGACATGCACATACCTGAAGCCTTATGTTTCCCAGAGTCCAAGAGGTAACTGTCTTCTGAATGGAGATGAGTAGCACTACGCCAGGCTTAAGTCAATTAAGGCTGACCTGGCAGCATATTCTGAGTTTAAGAGGATTACCACTTAAAAGATGAAGACACAGGAAATGATTATCTTAACTAGAGGATGTTCCTAATTTTTTTTGTCAATGAGTTTATCCACTTAGAAAGAACCTGAGGTAAATGTAGGGTGGTTTGTGTGGCGGTGGACAGCTAGGAACATTATTTCAGACCTTGTGACAAGGAGGGCAACTCATTGAAGGGAGAAACCCATTACATTTTTTAACCAAGTCCTGTGAACTTTAGTGACAGTCCTGTTTAGAACTAAAATTAAGTCTCTAATTTTATCTCTAAGAGTTATATAGTTTTAATATTGGTAACAGCTAATTTTGCTACTTCTTTTCTGTCTCTATGTTTT
Source organism: Scardinius erythrophthalmus (assembly GCF_964197995.2). NCBI lineage: Eukaryota > Metazoa > Chordata > Actinopteri > Cypriniformes > Leuciscidae > Scardinius > Scardinius erythrophthalmus. The sequence goes on along the minus strand of NC_138224.1, from coordinate 12,570,642 downwards.
CCTAGGTTAAACCTAACCATGGAGTGGCTCATGATTGCATTTGTGGCCCTAGTTTTGGCCAGCCAAGTCCGCTCTGATGAAGTTCCCTACGAGCACATGGTCTCTCAGCTCCAGGCATGTCCTAAAGAGTGCCACTGCCCTCCAAACTTCCCTAACGCTGTCTACTGTGACAACAAGGGTCTGAAACGCATTCCTGTCATCCCTCCCTATACCTGGTACCTGTACCTCCAGAACAATCTCATTGATGTCCTCTCAACCGATGCTCTGCGCAATGCCACACAACTTAGGTGGATCAACCTTAACCGCAACAAAATCACAAGTGAAGGCTTGGGGGTTGATGCTCTTAAGGATTTGTCTAACCTTGTACACCTTTACATGGAAGACAACTTGCTGACTTCCATTCCATCTCCTCTGCCTGTCAAATTAGAGCAGTTACGGCTGTCTCGAAACAGAATCTCAAAGATCCCAGCCGGTGTCTTCTCTGGGATGGACCGTCTCACTTTGCTGGATCTGCAAAACAACAAGCTTCAGGATGATGCAGTGACTGAGGTCAGTCTGAAAGGCCTCAACAACTTGATCCAGATAAATTTAGCAAAGAATCAGCTAAACAGCATGCCCCTTGGCCTACCACCCACAACTACACAGATCTTTTTGGATGGCAACAACATTGAGAAGATTCCGGTTGAGTACTTCAAGGGTCTTCCGAAAGTGGCGTCTCTCAGGCTCAACCGCAATAAGCTGGCTAATGGAGGTATCCCAAAAAACGTGTTTAACCTTTCCAGCATCCTGGATCTACAGCTTTCTTACAACCAGCTCACAGAAGTGCCCGTTATCTCTTCTGGCCTGGAGCACCTGCATCTGGATCACAATAAGATCAAGAGTAAGTCCATAACTCTTTTTTTTCTCTCTAAAACATTTAGGAATTCATTTATACAGACACGTCTCAAAAGTATCACAGTTCATACTTTGGTGTGGACAAAAAACTACAAGTATCTGAAACTTGTAACTTCATTTTGACCATGAGATACTGTATTCTGTCATTTTCATAGGTGTGAATAGCTCTGACATCTGTCCACCTGGTGCACTTGATGATTACCTTGATGAGAACGGCCCACGTCTCCGTTACCTTCGCCTTGATGGTAATGAGATCAAACCCCCCATTCCACGAGAGCTGATGATGTGTTTCCGTCTCCTCAGGGCTATTGTCATATGAAGGTGCCAGACCATCTAGATACTCCTGTCCATTTCATCTACCAGAACTGAAAATGCATGTAAACTAAAACACTAGAAAAGAGTCCAATAAAGGACTATATTTTTGGAAAGTCAGTAAAATATTGAAATCTATACACTGCTGAAAAGACCAGCCAAGACTGGAATGAATTTCCATGCTAATCCAGATTGACTCATGCTTTTTTGTACTGTACTAGTGCTGGTCTAGCTAGTGGGCCAGTGAAACTAAGCTGATACAACTTTTTAACTAGCATGATCTTTCTGGTGGAGCTTTTGTCCAAGAAAGCACATCTAGTTAAGCTAGTTAAAAAGCTGGGTGGGGATACCAGTATCCAAATTCCAAAATATGAGATATTCTGTGGGTCTCCTGTTCTGGTCTTTTCAGCAGGGTTGAGATCCATAAGGTTCATATGTGCATTTGCGAATGGTTTCTCATGGCTGTATTTGAAAACCACTGTGCCTTCCTTAATTCCATGCATATGGGAAACTAGCAAGCTCCTAAATATAATTGTCCTCATTTGCATGTAATGTCATTTCCCCATCCTGTGTTATTTTTATTTCAAACAAATCGATCTTAGCAGGTGTACCATTACCCCAAATATTTTACCTCACCACACAATTCTGGGGTGTTTTTGGACAGATGAGTTGTGGTCTGATTATGGAGCCAAATTTTCTGGTAGTGAACTTAGTACATAGTGGTGGTTTATTGTATTTTATTGAATGCATGGTAACTCTCAGTAACAGCACCAACAGAAGTTTGAAATTTGAGAAACTTTAGAAATCACAATTGTTTATTGCCTCTGTTGTAGCGATTGACATGTTCTGACATAAGTTTACTTCTACTTTTTTAAATATTTCATTACGTCTTTGTACAATCAATATTTCAATATTCAATTGATATAGTGACATTAATTTTATAGATTGAGCACTTCAGATTTATTCACTGTCATTAATTGTAGTGTTACATTCTGATTATTAATATATAAATACAGTGTAAATTGACAATGGTACTACCAGTGAACCTTCTAGATTGATTTTAAGATTTATTTTCTTCTAGGGTATAAAATAATGTGAATATTCTTTTTCAACGCACAAATGTGACAATTATTTTTCATGTTTTCATTTATCATTCTTTGCAGAAAAATGACAGGAATTAGGATTGACAAAAGGAAAAATCTAAGATGAGATAACTTTTGTTTGATGTTCCTGATTAAACCGCTTTCAATGGTCCAACATTGTCTCTGCACTGACTCATTTTATATACATGTATTCATAAAAAGATTTTGGTTACTGAAAACTCATAGAGCTTTGAGAACAAGGACCTGAAGGGTCCAAATCAAGTAGAGCAGCCAATCAGGCAACCTCATAAAGGAAGCTATAATTCACAAACAGTGTATTCATCTACAAAAATGTAACTTGTGTTTAGACTTTATTTCAACAAGCACCCAGTTTTAGCTTTTGCTAAACATTTAGTGTCAGCAAAAAGCAATTCCAGTCTTTGAAAATGGTTTGTTTAATAAGATTTTCAAACCCCTTTGAATGTACAACAAAAAATGTGAACACTTTCTTTGAATTATTTATACATATCTGACAGAGAGGAAGAACAACAGTGAGTGCACAGTATATCAGTTGAAGCAATGGCTGCATTTATACTGCAAGCCTAATGCATATATATGGTTGCATCAGTTACGTTGACTTTAGACATAACTTACTGTGTTACATTAAATCCCCCACTACACAGTGCAGGCCTGTGCTGCTCAAATTGATCGTGCAAGTAAATGGATTTGCTTGGCGCTGCTCAGTGGGTTTGCATGGCTACTGGTGCATGCCATATGGTTCAGCTAAGCACTTCTTCTGGTGCCTCTTAAAGCTCATCTATATAAAACAGGCTGCAAATAGTAGATATGTTTACCCACCCGTTAAACGTCACAATTAATCAAACAAAGCAAGATTAGTGGTTAAACGTGTCAGTGAGACTGAAACAAAATGCAGTATGTGCCATTTGCTATTAATTTGACTTGCTTGACAGTCCCAGTCCTTAACGGACTAATATTGGATTTCATGTGACTCAACAAGAAATATGATTACAGAGTCGCCAAAAAAGAGAATTAGTATGGAAAAAGAGATTGAGGCCTGTAATAACATCCCACCGTATGCCACTTCCTAATAGGTTAGCAGGTTTTCTGCAGTGTGATGCATCTAGGTATTAAGCAGAGGTCTGAGTTGTATCACCGAGTCCTGGCGCAGAGCAGAATGGAGGTCTTTACTCTTCTCAGCATTGCACTAACAGAGGAGCCTTACAGAGGGCCCATTGTGAGCTGGGGCCCTGCAGATCCCTACATGAAAGCAGAGTATGCCTTACGCTCACCTCAGGAAAAGGAAGACAAATATCTCATAGTTAGGACTGAATAACTAATATGTCTCTTTCGGAAACAAAAAAGAAAGATGGTTGTAAGGGATTAAAGGATTTTCGCAGTTGGGGGTCTGTCAGCGTGCAAATTTTGTGTCTGTTCAGTGTGTGTGTGTGTGTGTGTGTGTGTGTTGCAGTGTGGTATGGGGTGGGCGCTGCTGTAGATGTGACCAAAACTCAATTTCTCCCTTTTCTCAGTCTCATTTCTTACCTTCACACACACAGGTAGGTAGGGCACACAGGTCTGGGAGTGTGTGCACACTAACACGTCACACACCCAGAAGCATCCACATACAGATACACACTCGCATTCTCACTGTGAGTGACCTGTTGCCATTGGCCAGGCCCACCAACCCTCTGCCTGTCCGATCTGAAGAACAGGACCATTTGGGAAAGGAGGAGAAAGAGGTAAGGGTTCTTCTGTATGTTCGTCTAAATGCTGGTGCTGTGCTTTAGAGCAGGGATCGGACACAAGGGCTTCCCCTTCTGCTTCTGAGCCTCAGTGATACTTGCCACTTGGTACCTCAGTGACTCTACTGAGGCTTTCATTGGTTTTTATTGATTTTTTGTCTCGTATATGACTGGCTTTATGATATAATATACGGGTGCACTCCATGGTATTTATTATGAAATCTATTTGTAATTCTTGTAACAATAATGCACATTTGCAAAGCCACAAAAATTAAAATACACACAACCTACTTTACTGAGACTTGGATTGCTGGCTTGATGATATAATACTTCTATTCTCCATGATCTTCACGAATATTCTTATAATATTGACAGTGATTTAGAACAGTTTAAAGTGGGCGAACAGGTGACCTGTGTGGCAATGATGGCAATTCATGTGTGTTCTTTATATTCGTCAGTTTTCCATTCCTTGTTTTTTTTGGGGTTCATTTTGGGTGTGATGATGTTTCTGATTGATTTTAAGAGGATAGTTGATTTTGTTACGCTTTACAAATCTAAGAGTATTTGCAGAAAATGTGATGAAGAGCTGTAAATACTGTTACAGACTGTTGATGTCTTATACATTGTTAATGTGTTTAAGGTCAAAGGCCGTATTACAGAAACTTCCTGTTTTAAACCTTCAAATCTGATAAGTTATAACAGAAATTGCCAGGGTTACTAAACAGATAAGATATGTCACTAATATGTGTTTACTTAAGCTACAGAGCTTGTATATTTTTGCATTTTGACTTATTGGGAGATAAAAAGTCATAAATTTGCCGATATTGGCTGCACCACTAGAAAAAGAAATAGTAGAATCAATGAGCATGAGGAATGCTGTTGGGTAGAGCCAAAAACAACATAGGGATAGTTAGTTCTAACACACATACTCACACTGCAAACACTGCCGGGAGTGTGTAAAAAGGAGAGTGTGCTCTGTGTTCAGTATAGTCCCTCTTTGAGCATTTTCCTGTTGAAGCTGTCAGGCATTGGTACACTACAGCTTTAATGAGAGACGATTTTTCTTTCATAGATACAAACTGAACTATTTTTTTCGATATCACCACTATTTAATATCTATTCATGATGTGATGCGATGGCATGTGTTGATTGGCTGTCAGAAGCCCACAGGGAACTGATTTATGTTTAAAAATGCAGCGGTTTCTAGAGAGCAGCTATGCCCTAAAATAGCCTTTCACTGAGTTACATGGATGTGTGTGCATGAAGAGAGAGAGAGAGAGAGAGAGAGAGAGAGAGAGAGAGAGAGAGAGAGAGAGAGAGAGAGAGAGAGAGAGAGAGAGAGATAGTAACTCACTGCCATGCTGTCCACAAACCTCGGTGGAATTTCGAACTTGAGTGTAGAGTCAGACACTCATAAAGGGGCTCTGTAAGAGTTCTCCCTCTCTTTCTTTCTCTTGGTTCGTTCTCTCCGTCTCACCCTGAGGACCAGAACTTGGTCTGCCCATCAAGTGCACCCTTCTCTTCTTCCACTCCAGTTGGTCATTGCTTTCCTCTGAGCCTCTTATCATTCTTTTAGAGAAAAAATAACATTATAGGTTATATATTAAACATGAGAATGAATACAAAGCAATACATGTGGGATTGAGATTAAGTAGATGAATATGAGAAAGTATATGAGAACTGATAATACTTCAGTTAAATATTTCACAAATCTTTATCATAGACACCATTAAACTTTTAGAGTTTTGGTCATTGTTTGTTAAGAACTATAGGGCCATGTAGAATCGTCTCTCACAGAACTCATCTCTTCGACCAAAATCAGTACAGAAGATGGAAAAAAAGGTCTGCAGATTCTCTCTGGGCCAGCTGATGACTAGCTGTAAATTGAACAATGTGAAAACAACCATGTTTTATTGTCTTTCCATTAGCATGAATTTGCGATAGATAATTTACCCACATTCTTAAATGTTTCAGGGGGTTCTTTATGGAACCATATAGAACCTTTACTCAAAGATATAAAGAACTAAAAAAACTTTTATGAGTAAACTTTTTTCCACAATGTGTGTTATTTTTTTTCACCCACAAAAAAAAAATGCTACAGTATATGTGTCATAATTATGTTTAAAAAGAAACCTGTATGATGTCAGCCATCTCACCTCTGACCTTTCAACACACAAAGCAGTCACTGAGTGGATTCAAGATGGCCGCCGGGTTAGGCGCTGGCTTCTTGGCCCTTGTAAGTGAGCTAAAGACTTTAGAGGCTTATATTTCAGTATTACAGGCTGTCTGCACCCTGTTAATGAACACTTCTCCAACCTTACAAAGCTCATTTGTCTTTATTCCTTTGGCCACAAAACTATGCAGAGACTGTAAATGCAATGGCGGTAACAATAAAACTACTGATTGGAAATCTAAAGTGGATTGGATCTTTACTGTCATATCTATCTATGGACATGTACCCTGTTTACTTCTCTATTGTTGCTCCTCTACATGAGCATTTTAAGATCTCACTAGACATTAATCAATCTGACTCTGTGTAGCAGGAAGATGGTAACGCTGAGGTTGATGTGGGGACTCCTGGTCCTGTGTGTGGTGGCAGCCTCTCCCCCCAGATACGCCCGACAAGCAGAACTAGACAACTATGACAACAACAACGTGGACCAAAATGTGGATGGCGATTTCTATGACTATTACGATGAAATTGATGAAACACAGGTAAGAGAGTCATTCAAGGTTTCATAAATTATCATGATATGTTAATATGCTCATGGCTGTGACCTCAATAACTGAGATTTTGGGTTGACCCTATTTTGCAGCTATTCTGCAGCATAAATGGGCTTTGCATTAGCACCTTAACCTGAAGCAAGTCTTATTTTCAATTACATGTTGCATATAAGAGTTTTGTATCAAGTCTTATTTATATATGGATCCTGATTACGATTCCTCTCTTTGCATATTCATTAGTTTCCTCCACCCTGTTGATTTGGCTAATGCTCACGCATTGGACTCAGTTCTAATTGTCATGCAGGAATGTATTGCAGAAGTTTTGCTTCAGGGTGTTTGACAACTTTTCATTTGCTCTGCTGGTCCAAATGTTCCTGGGGATAATCGTATCCAGCTATGTCAGTCTTTGGTTTATGATTTTCATTTAGGAACTGGTTTTAACCCAGCTGCTGTGCTTCAGGGTCGGTCATCGAGGGCATGTTGGCCTGTATTTACTCATCCTCTCTGATTACAGATGGCTTTTCGGCTGTGCATACTAATTTTAGTCCCGTCTTCTTCATAAGAACCATCATTTTCAGTAAATTGCCTTTTAACGATACAAACTCAATTTGTGATATACTTCATTTGCATTTAAAGATTGTTTTTTGTTCTTGTACTTCAATGTATTTTGTTTAAAGAACTACTCATGGACAGAGGCATATTGGTGCAGCAAAGTTCAGTGTGTCAGACTGATTTATATTTCTTTCTATAATATAACAAATACTTCTCTTACACAACATATCATCTGTATAATGGCCAGACCAGATGTTGTTGAACGTGAAATGTTCTTCACTGAATTTTCCACTGGCACAACCTTGTTGAATGAGAGGCAGACACTGGCATTTTTACAGAACTGAAGTTCACTTATAATCAATAGTTGTACAACACAGTCATACTGGCATGTCATTATTTCACTTAAGTGGCCTTTTTTTGCTGGATGCACATTTGCATCATCAATAGTTGCTCAGAGCATCTAAATTTGCTAATGCTTACTGACTATTTGGTTGTCATTCCCAAAATTACTTTTGTATCAGCATCCATAGAGAAAATATTTTAATTTTAAAGGGATATTTTAGTCAAGAACATGAATTTGTGAATATCTGGTATTATAATGCTTAATTTTACCCATCTTTACATGCTTTATTAAATTAAATGTTGATGTTACAACATTTCCGGCCATTAAACTGGTCAATGCAGTTGGACAGAAGTTAAGCTACAGATATGAAGACATTTATTCAGTAATAAATACGATATAACGATGAAAACAACGACCAGTTAATCATCTTCGGCATGGAAGAAAGATAAAACTATGCTTGACTGGCACAAGCCAATATGGGTTTTTAGAAGAATCACATCGAAGCCAAAAAACTTAACTTGATCCTGATGTGAATGTTATGAAGTTAAACTAAACCCACAACCAAAAGCACACGTGTGAGTTACAACACATTTTCATTGTGTAATGTGCTTTAGTTTTCAGCTCTTCAGGATATTATGAATGTTTCATACTTTTTGGGGAATATTTGTTGTTTCTCACCATGTGGAAAGTTTTTTTTTATTATTACTAAGAAATACAGTTTCAGAACAGTAGTTGATTTAGATTGCTGGTAAAACTGTTTAATGTAAATAAACTGATAAAAAAATTATCTTACATAACTTGAGTGAATCTTAAGACTCTTTCAGTCTGGCTCTTGGGGTACGTTTCTTCTTTTTTATGCAGTATTAAGTTGAGGTTACTTATACATGTAAGAGTGCTTGTAGGTTTCTATGGTGCTTGCCTTTCTGCCTTTGTCTGTGTAAATTCATGTATGAACAAGAACAAATAATGTGTATTTTACACTCTCACAAGAGTTGCTGTCAAAAAGTTGCTAGTAGTTACATCTATGCCTAATAAATGCTTACTTTTTCCTATATTGCACCATCATCTTCGTTCCCAGCTTTCAGTTTAACCTAATGACCCCTTACTAACCTGTAACAGGATAAAACAAATCGTTGCACTGCTAAATTTCAACAAAACAGATTTTTTTTTCTTTCAAACTTACACAACACTTACACAATGTAAATTCCCTCATAAAATCATCTTTTGTCTACCCTTTCTCTTTATTGCTTCAGTAAAGAACAAAATCAATGTCAGCACAAGCTTGTGAGTCACATGCCTGACTGTTGTAGAAAAGATTTTGGTTGCGGTTCCAGAAAGCTCTCATGCATCCTGGTTTTTGAAATGAGTCAATGTCACTGTTTATTGCTATACACATTTGATTTATTTTAGCCATCCTTTTAGCCTTTGGCTTTGCATGTTTTACTAGTTTGGTGTATGAAAAGCAAGCATATTCTAACCAAGGCCTCCCTAAGACTTATTGTTTTACGGGCTCTCATCATGAGTAGGTTTTGGCCATTTGTCTTCACACACGCTGAATTAATAGTGTATTGCATTTTACTGCTCTATAGTTTAATTTTGTTATTTTTTTATCTCGTTTTAGTATGTTCAAGTTGACCACACTCTGAGACAAACGAGATGCGTCTCTGGAGTTAATACAACACTTTGGAAAGAAAAAGTGCAGAAATATAGATTTTTCTGCTACCATGTATGTCTTGGTTCCACAAGGACCATTTCTAGAGAATAGCAGCTGTTTGCAGATGAGACTGTGAATGGTTTCACAGCTCCCCACTCTGGATTGTAGCGGAATCAAATACAAAAAGAGAGAGAATTGGTCAACATCACAACATATGCAGAGAATTTTTTTTTTTTATGAATAGAATAGATTTTTAAAAAATCAGCACATCAGTATGACCTGTAATTTGTCTCACACCTTACAACAATTAGCAATTGTATGGAAGAGGGTGGATTTGAAAGCTTTGATTGAATAGGTCAAATACCCAGTGAAAAGCCCATTAGTCTTTCAAAGGGACAGCCTTCTGCTGAGTCACACCTCTTACTGAACCTTGGAATTGTTTCTCTTACAATCAAATGTGTCTGCAAGACTTTATGCTTTAGTAGGACACAGAAGTACTCAGTTTTAAAACAATATGAGGTGTGAATCAATTCGGTATAGCTAAAGGGTGTCCAATCCAGCTCATGGAGGGCCAACGTCATGCAGACTTCAGCTCCTTAAGACCTTGATTAGCACATTCAGTTGTGTTTAATTCGAGTTGGAGCTAGACTCTGCAGAAAGGTGTCCCTACAGGAGCAGTATTGGGTACCTTAACAGATTGAGATAATTATATTCTACAGCAGTCTTTTGACACCACACTTTCTGTCAGTGCTTTAAATCATCGGCCGTCTGAGAAAGCCATGTTTTGGTTTGTAATATGACAAAAATGAGTATTGTGTACTGACCTGAATTATTCTTGCAGATAGAGATTGACACCTTGGGTCCTGATGAGGACATTGATCCTTCAAATGGTGCCTCATTTGAAGAGGAAGAAGAGAGGGAGGAGGAGAATGTGGAGCATGAAAAACGGAGGACAGTTGCGGAGATTGACCACGAGGAATTACCCATTAAGCCTCAGCTTATTCCATCAGGCTCTGGGGAGTCAGGGACTCTGATGGGCCCAAGTGCTCAGGGAGGTTTGTACAATGCATGTCTAAGTGCACACACTACTAATAGTCATGACTAGCCTTCCAACAATTTCATGCTGTTGTTCCATTTAACTGGCAATCCGATTGGTTAAATGAGTTTTAATAATTCTTGAACTTTTTATGTGCATCATTCTTATGCTTTTTATGTGCATCATAACCAGTAAATCACTCATAGTCTTTACTGAACGAGTCCATATGGTTCTAAGTGTAATTCTAATTCTAATAACTGTTCTAACACCTAACCTTGTCTTGAACAAGAGGAGGAGCTTCGTCTGACGCCCATTGACATCCTTCAGATTTCTGGGGACATTTCGGGTTCGGGTGACTTGGGCTCTGGAGCCTCTGGAGACTTGCTCGATATCAAAGCTTCTGGTTCTGGAGAGCCTTTGGGCTCTGGAGGTTCTGGGCCCTCTGGTGACATTTCGGGTTCTGTGGACTCAGGGGACCATGTTTCTGGAGTCTCTGGGCTTTCTGGTTCAGGCATAATATTGATCTCAGGTAGAGGTCAGTACTTAGGACTTTGGTTTACTTGATATATTTACGCTGTGAGAAAGAAATGTGCAAAAATAGAATCTTTAAGGGTACAACAGGTTGTCATTGGGGCAGTATCCTTTAAGGTATAACCTCTGTACCTTTGGCAACCTTGTACCTTATCTACGCATAAAAGGTGCATATTAGTACTTTAGGAATAGTAATATGTAACTTTAAGGCACTACTGTGAATCTTTTAGGGGTAAATAAGTTACAAATATGTCCCTTCAATGGTACTCCGCCTGCGAGAAGCTGTTGTTCCCCTAAAGGTACAATTATTGCACACTTTTTTGTTAGTGTAGCTTAAGGGGGTTCTTGATTACTTCAGCATAGTATTTCTTTATGTGGGTGAGGTGGTGTCCAATGTATGGTCTATACCTGTTAGACCGCAGTGGGGAGGGATGTCCTAAATGTTTTAAAGCAAGTAACCATGATCTGTAATTCACAACCATTTATCTTTTTGTATTGGTTAAAATCTTGGTCCAAAATGGCTACCTCATCATCATTGCCAGCATTGTTGTCATGCTGTTATCTATCATCTGCTGTTGAGGACGCTAATTTCCTTTTTGCCACCCCACCTTGTCTCTTACAAGAGGAGGAGCTCCACCTGATGCCTGAAACCCGTCCACACGAGGCCTCTGGGGATTTTGGGGAGTCTGGAATATATTGGGTGTCTGGAGCCTCTGGGTTACCAGAGGTATCAGGAGAGCCTGGGGCCTCTGGGGTACCAGAGGTATCAGGAGAGCCTGGGGCCTCTGGGGTGCCTGAGGTGTCTGGAGAGCCTGGGATCTCTGGGGTGGCTGAGGAGTCAGGAGAATCTGAGGCCTCTGGGGTACCTGAGGAGTCAGGAGAGCCTTTGGCCTCTGGAGAACTTGAGGTGTCAGGAGAATCTGGGGTGTCTGGGGTACCTGAGGAGTCAGGAGAGTCTGGGCTACCTGAGGTGTCAGAAGAGCCTGGGGCCTCTGGGGTACCTGAGGTATCAGGAGAGCCTGGGGCCTCTGGGGTACCAGAGGTATCAGGAGAGCCTGGGGCCTCTGGGGTACCAGAGGTATCAGGAGAGCCTGGGGCCTCTGGGGTGCCTGAGGGGTCTGGAGAGCCTGGGATCTCTGGGGTGGCTGAAGTGTCTGGAGACCCTGGGATCTCTGGGGTTCCTGAGGTCTCTGGAAAGCCTGAGCCCATTGAATGGTTTGAAGAGTCTGGCATCCCTGAAGAGACTGAGGAGCCTTCGGTCTCTTTGGAGTCAGGAGACTCTGGGGGGACTGAGGCCCCAGACGTCACCACTGACATATTCATTCCTGACCTGTATGAAGGTCAGTACAATGATATCAATACCTTGCACTTCTATGACTTAGATTTATGTCAGAAATACAACAGTTGTTAGGGCTCTTTTTTTTATCAAGGATAGTTTAGACCAGATTAAGAAGAATTATGATCACTATTGAACTTATTGTTGCACTCATCAAGGCTAGCATTTTTTACAAATGTTATTCCCACTGGGAAACGCATGTAACTGGCTGATATTGGTTAACTGTGTGTTCATTATAACAATAATAATGCATTATAACTTCTCAATGTCATTATTACTCACTGTCAGTCATGTTCCATTGTTCATCTGTTCATGTGCTAATCTGTCTTCTAACACCTTAATGTTATTGTGTTTAACAAGAGGAGGAGATACTCCTAACTACCCTGACCACTCCCCAGGAGGGGACTGGGGGTGATATAGGGTCAGGGTTACCTGATATTGACACAGATATTGACACAGATACAAAAGGTCAGTATTTCACTTGTATATAGTGTTAACTGATGAAGTTCTGTTGTTTACCAGAGATACAATCCTCCTCCTAGAAGGCCACCTTCCTGCAGAGTTTAGCTCCAAAATACTTGCCTGGAAGTTTGTTTTGATCCTGAAGACCTTGATTAGTTCAGGTGTGTTTAATCGAGGATGGAGCTAATATCCTGCACTTAGGTTGCCCTTCAGGAGTAGGATCCCTACGTACTGTATGCAGCACATGCTCATGTGACTTTGTCAGACATTGTGGCTTTGCAGTCTCTTAATGACTGAGACAAAAGTGTGTACTTGTGCATCCAATCAGGCTGCTGCTGGATATGCATCAGTACAGCTTCTGTTTTAATATGTCTTTGTGTTTGTCTTCTGAATACCACCTGCTGGTTTGGTGGTAAGGTATGGCCACCTGTATGCTGTGCACCTGTCTGGTCAGATCTGTGTACTGTGATGACCTGAAGCTGGACCGTGTTCCTCCCCTTGCCAAAGAAACCACTCATTTCTATGCCCGCTACAATAAAATTGCCAGGATCAGCAAGTCTGACTTCGCCAACTTGAGTATGTGTTTCATTAATGGGAAAAAACAATCTGTTTTAATGTCAAAATGAAATCAAAATGGACAAAAACTTATAAATTTAAGCACCTCCCTACAGTTTTCTAGTTGAATATATAGTTTAATTCGAATTTCATAGCCTGAACTGATAACATTAGCAACATTTTATTTATTTAGTTTAATGCTAAAATGTGAATTTGATATTTTCATACATTTTACTCAATGGCGTTTTGTCTTTTGTTGTCATGAAGATAAATTAAAGAGGATCGACCTGACTAGCAACGGCATTTCCAGGATTGATGATGATGCTTTCTTTGGCCTCCCTGCTCTGGAAGAGTTGATATTACGAGAGAACAGTATTAGACAACTTCCTGCTCTGCCACCCTCTATGATTCTTATTGATGCCTGTCACAACCAGCTGGGCAACACTGGCATCCAGAGAGAAGCTTTCAAGGTGAGAGAAGCAGTAAGAGTCAGCATGTGAAAAAGGTTTAATAAAGCATAGCCTTTAGCACATTCTTTGCTGTGCTTTCTTGCATATGGTGTGAACTTGTAATAGCCTTCTGTTGTACAAGGAGACCTGAGGGAACAGCTTACATTGAGTTTAAATTAGACAAAAAGCAGACAGCAGAAAAGCTGATGATGGCCTGGTCCCTACGGGAAGGGCTGCTATTGCTCATTCCAAGAGGTGTTGAATGTACCTTAGCTAATTTTGTTTGACAAGATTGTCATCAACTCGTGTTTTCTGTTTTCAGGACATGCCAGGGCTACTTTACCTTTACTTGACTGACAACAACATAGACCACATCCCAGTTCCTTTGCCTGACAGTCTGCGCTCCCTGCACCTACAGGTACCTGTACTCCCACCTCACTAGTGCCACACTGTGGACATCTATGGCACTTGCCACCTAACTGAAATATTAACATTTATGTATATGTTCTAATTTAAAGGAGGCAGTTTACATTTAGAAATTACGCTATTTGAGAACATTAGTAAATTTGCTGAGGTTATTATGAATGGCAGAGAAAATAATAACCTAAACCAAGCATTACATTTATTGTCAGTCTTTTTGGTGATCCGCATAGTGCTCTTTAATTAATATTGACATCTTTACTATAGTAAAATTATGAATTATCACCCAAAATGTAAACATTAAATAAATAAAAAATACATACAAATGTATGTACTTGCATGGTACATCTAAAACGTTCTGTCTTATCATTCAGAATAACAATATCCAGATGATGCACGAGGACACCTTCTGCAATCCACATGACTTAAATTACATCCGCAACGCTCTAGAGGACGTTCGCCTGGACGGTAATCCCATCAACCTCAGCAGAACCCCACAGGCCTACATATGTTTGCCACGTATCCCCATTGGTACCCTTTTTTAAGCCGGAAAAACGCACACTCAAATGCACACATACAAAACTCACACGTATCCACATGCATCAAAACTCCTCTGTGCGTACCTCTCTTTTTTTTTTCTTTTTTTTTTTGGGCCCAAGCAAACACTTGGATATGAATGGCTGTCTTTAAAGGAGGTTGGCATAAATACATAAACCTACACTCTCACAGGAGTTCTGGTGGACACTTCCAACTCTACGCTGCTTGTGTTTCTACCTTTTTACACAGTACATACTTTTCATAATGTAGGTTTGTAGTCGTATCTGGATTAATGACGTCTCAAACACCCATACATGTTTTAGAGAAACATCCATGCATAACTCTGAAAGTTTTTTATTTATCAAATACTGGAAAACAAGATGTCATTAATTTACAAATGCAAATCTGAACACGACAAAAACCTTCATTTTGTGTGCTGTACTGGGGCTAGCTGCAATAGCCAGCCCAAATTGTTTAAATAGGTTTGTTTTGTAAATGAAATATTGTTAATATTCATATAGAATTTAACAAATGTTTATCATAATTAGCATAAACTAATTGAAGCTGGTGCTCACTGAACTTCTTGAAAGGTAAATTTGACTAATGCAATAAAAGCATTATATCAATGAATTTGTTGTAAAGTCTGTACTGTAATATAAATATATGTAAGCTGATTTTTTTTTTTTTTTTTACAAGAACAACAATATTTTGGTATATCGCAACTCAAACTGTTGTTATGATCAGTGGCCTTCAAAATGAAATCTGTTGTATTGGCTGAGGGGTTTGAGAATGATTGGGGGGAATGGGGGGAAATATTAGCTCAGCATTGTGTGTTGTGAATAGAAATAATCACACCTGAATAAAGATTTCTGATGACCTCTCCAAAACAGAGGTGGCTCAACGTTTTCATTGTTAGCTTGTAAAGTCTTCAAAGGCATTAAACTGACACTTAGCGCTTCAAAGTGCTCTTTTAAACAATAGCTACTAACATTACAAAATCAATCACTGTAACAGAACAATCCACTTCCGGCAACAGTAAACGGTTTTACTTCAAACAGAAGGTGTACAAAAATAATGACATTTACATAATGGGTCCCGTTCAGAACAATTAGTTCTATTTTAGAAGTTCTCAATGAGCTTTTCAAAGAGGTTGAGGAATTTTTGCCTCCTCTCTAAGGAGGCCGGTTCCATCACTAAGGGAATAGAGGTATCAGTTCCTTCTGAATTGTCGTTCAGATTAGCCGTCTGCTCCCCCTTTTCCATCCCACGCTGCTGCTCAAGGACGGCACGCTCTCGCTCAAGCTTTGCCCTCTCTCTGTCAAGAATCGCTCTTTCCTTTTCCAGCTGAGCTCGTATGTACTCCACAGAGGCCCTATCTCTCTCCACAGCGGCTTTCTCCCTCTCTAGGGACGCCCTGTCTCGGTCCAGTGCTGCAAGTTCTCGCTCCACTCCTGCTCTTTCTCGGTCTAAAACCATCTTCTCCCGCTCCAGGACCATCCTCTCGTATTCAATAGCGGCTTTGTCGCTCTCCAGGATGGCCCTCTCGTGCTCCATCTCATCTCTGTCTCTGTCTAGATCTGCCCTGTCTCGCCCCATTTCCTCAGACATCATGTCATCCTCTTCGACAAACAACTCGATCTCGCTTCTGTTCGGCTCACGCGCCCTCTTGCTCCTCCTGCGCGTGGTGTTGTTCGGCCGATACTCGCTGTCATCGCCCACAGAAGAAGTGTCTACGGTGACTTCGCTTCCCGCGAGTCTTCCCTCCATGGCGTCATCCATGAGGGAGAACCACGGCCAGTTAGTGGGGTTCACTGAGACGCCAGGTGGGGGATTCTTCATTTCCTGATACACACAAGGCACACAGACACAGTTTGTGAGCAGGAGAGTGCAAGATCATGCAGATTAGGGGTGTAGAGTGTGATTACACAGTATGATGTTTACTTATGTGTGTAAATAATTATTAAACAGAATATGAATATATACATTTAATCAAAATTACATTCTGATGTTTTTATTTATTAAAATGTAATTTTGTGTGTAACTTTCATGTTATGTGTATGTATATACATACATTCATACATTCATGATTTTTATTATATAAATATATCATTTGTCATTCTTAAATGTAATGACATTCTGATGTGAAATATTAAAATGTCATTAATTAAAATTGCACACAAAATGAACTAAATGTTATGTTTAGGTATATAATACATTTATCCTATTACCATACTTTTCAAATAGTTATTTAGATATTTATTACATATTGTTTGTGATCCTTAAATTGAATGACATTCTGTTGTTTAATATTTAAATGTAATTTAGGTAATTCTATGTGTGTGTGTGTATATGTGCCCGTATATATATATATATATATATATATATATATATATATATATATATATATATATATATATGCAGAGCACTGTCTGAAGATTGAAAGGTCTTCATCATGACGAGTTTCTAAGTTGCATCAGGTGTGCTACATATGGGCAATATTTAAAATGCACAGTGCTGGGGGCCTGTATAAAAGGATTGAGAACCGCTGAACACTCATAACATGGCATTAGCGTATACCTTATACTTCATCTTTAGGTTTTCCCATTTCCTCCTTGCCTGGCTGGCAGAAATTTCCCTTTGCAGACCCAGTTCTTTCAAGATGGCCCTATAGCACAGATTACAAATGCATATTTTAAACACTGATTGTTGCAGGCTGCTGGCATAAACATCTACTGTATACTTATTTCTTGGTGCAAAGACTTGAATGGTTATGCATGTGTGTTGGTTTTATTGTTTTACCTATAAGCCAGAGTTGAAGAATTTCTCTTTCCAGTGAAAAGTGAGTCGTTGGTCACACGCAACTTCACGAATCTAACAAATTCTTCATTTGACACTTGATGCACATACACATTAAGACACATGCAGATATTAATATCGGTGAGACACGTGATTTGTATAATACATGCATCCAATTTACGTGGCCAGCTCAATGCTAAACTGCTAAAATTGGACAGTTAATTAAATGCAACGGGACTTTAAATGCATACCATTAATCGCTACTCACTCTTATAAATGAATTCTGCATGATCTGGGCCATCCTTAATGTCCTCGGAGGGACTCTGTACAGTGTAAAGTTCGTGGTCCATACTTGCGTCTGTTGTCTTTGAGTCATCAAGTGCGCTACTCATGGCGCTAGTGCACAAGCGAAGGGCACTAGAAGAGAAAATGGAGGGTTACGTTTATTCCTTCTGCTGTTAATCCACGGCGGTCAGAGTCGATACATACCGCCACCTACTGGACTAACTGTGATACCACAATATAAAATGTCAGGAAAAGTGAGATCGTCTTGAACAGGAAAAATGTATAAATTAGTATAAACCTTTAAAAATGTGGAATTGATGATGAAACATACATTTTTTTTTACAGATGCATCGCACACTACACAGTATAGGCTACTATAAAGTAGGCTAACATTTATTACATAAATAAAATACGTTATTATAGCTTATAATCGCAACTAAAGCATTTTCTACCTTTTAGGGTACTTAAAAACAATTCAATTACTTTCAAAATCGTTTCTTCGTAAAACTGTAGTTTCTTTAAATGTATTATTGGTCGACAGTCACATTATGAAAATACCGCGTATAAGCCTGTATATTTATATATGCTATTTAAAATCAACACACTGTACTCACCCTCGTGGAAAACTGCCCTGCTAAAATGTCTTATCATATTCAGTTTTAATTTGTCATTTCTGGTAGATTTAAATACACTTTCAGTGCATTGCTGCACTATCACGTGCATTTGTGTAAGGGAGGCCTTGTGAATGGCATTTCTGAATCGTTATGTGTCTAAAAGAAGAAGAAGAAAAACAAAAACAAGACAACAAAATAATCCTCGAGAAACTTCGATTCCCAGTCGACATCTCACTCGAGTTCATTATAGGGGGAAAATTTTTATTTAAAGTTGTTTCAGTTATAGTGACCAGAAAGTGTTAGCTTTTGACAAATATGCACTGTCTGCGATACTTCCAATGTCATATCTGAAATGTATCGACTTTTTTGAGTTGAGAAAAACGATAATATATGCATCTGGTTCTGTTATAACCTTGCCAGTTCCGCTGCTCTTGTGCGATACATATATTATGGTTATTATTGGCCCTTGTTAACTTAAGCACCACAATGTGTGTGTTTATTGATTATTCAATTATTCAGTCACTATATGAACGTAAAAAGCATCCCGTTTGGTTTCGGCTGTCGTGGTCTCAAACCCGCCTATGACTACTCGATGAGCAGCTTAGTGTCGAGATCTGATGTTGCACCTTTTCTCATTAATGTCTCATAATTCAAAATTAGAATCGACATAAAAAGCGCAATAAGATCGATACTCACTAAGATAGGACCCGATGTGCTGTCTTTCATTTTTACATTGTAACTCACTCACTTGTCATATTTACAAACTCGCGTCCCGAAACTGTTGGACTAAAACTGCTGGCGGTGCTGTTACTGTATTGTAAATGGCGGTGCATTAATGCAAATACGCCCTTCGATACGGGCAATCACGAGAATTACTTGAAAGGGGAATGTTTTTTTGTATTTATGGTCTAAAGAACAAACACATCGGACATTTTGTGAAGAAGAGATTGATGCAAGTAAAATGTATTTCACAAATAGATTCATCTTATTTTTCGTAATATTCTCAAAGATGGCAGCAGAGAGCTTCAAGAGGCAGGATCATCGAGCAGAGAGTCGGCGCATTTGCGTCACGTGGCCTCCTCCTGGGTCCTGGCTGCGCCGACATTTTGGTGAGGTCGACAAGTAACCTCGCTGCTTTTGTTTAGGAAAAATTGAATGTTTGTGTGTTTTGGATGGTTTTTGAGATGTTTTCCATAACATATTTATTTTTTTGCAACTTGACCAGTTCAATACGCGCTGATTCGGAACAAAATATTCGAGAAGGTTTCGAAGCTCCATAAAGCAACGTTTCGAAAGCGACCATCACTATTTTGTAGATAACTTTTTGTTTTTACAGCTAGACTACAGACTGTCGCAGAACTTGGAATTGCTTGAACTTGAGCACAGCATACATAATCAGACTGACTAACCTAATGTAAATGATTAACAGAACAAATGATCAAACGTTTATCTCAGCTTATCTTACTCTACGCGTTTTTGCGTTTAAAAACGCGAGAGACGGGGTAGTGGAAATGTTCTGATGTCTTAAAATTAACGCATGTGTTGGATGGCTTGTATACCTTTTTCTGTGTGTGTGTGTGTGTTTATACAGTTCCCAGTTGCTTTTCTTCGTGTTTGAATATGTTGCAATGTTTTGCTGATAAGTCCCTAGCGGATCCCCAATGGTCTCGTGATCATGGCTTGAAGAAACCCCTCCTGAAGAGTCTCCCTGGTTTTGTCCCTTTTGTGCCGAGTAGTGTTTTAATGCACAACATGCACATTCAATCCACATATTGTTTACTTATAGATGCATTCATTATAGCACTGTGAAATTGAAATGTTACTGCACATTGTTACCTTGTCAAGTGTA
Source organism: Scardinius erythrophthalmus (assembly GCF_964197995.2). Lineage (NCBI taxonomy): Eukaryota > Metazoa > Chordata > Actinopteri > Cypriniformes > Leuciscidae > Scardinius > Scardinius erythrophthalmus. The sequence goes on along the minus strand of NC_138224.1, from coordinate 12,550,448 downwards.
TATTTTGTAATATATTTATAAACAAATGTACTTTTTTTCTGCATCCCTAACTATATAATTGTATTTATACATAACATTTGTCAAAATAAACAGTAAAATCATATGGAATTGTTGTAAGTGTTTATTTGAGAAGAGAAATATACAGACAGTTTAATAAAAAATGTAACAATCTCAGGTTGGGCTTTCAAATATATACACAGTACATTATGTAAATATTTCTTAAATATATACATGCACGCATGTGTGTATTTATATATGCACATAATAATATACGTGTGTACTGTGTATAATTATTTAAACAAAAACTTTTATTTTGGATGCAATTCTAGTTACCACCTAAGATGGCGGCAGCGTGTAATACGTCAGCCGTGACGTCACCTCATTCTCAAAGCTGATTCGTTGGAAACGAAAAACGTCACTTCCGCAAGTTCGTTAAGTACGTTAGTCGCACGTTCCTTGGCCACGTTTGTCATTCGTTTTTGAACTTCGAAGAGTAAGCAGCAGTTGAATCTTGTCTAATTTTTTGTTCAATTTGACTGGTATATTTTAATCAGTCGGTGATTTTTGTATCTCTCACGTCTACGTTAGGCAACGAAAGACTTTGTGTATTTTTTTTTTTGGTAATGTGTCTTGAAGTTATGACAATGAACGGAAACTACCAGAAGGACACCGAGACCGCGCCTGTTCATAAGAAGAAATGGTCAAAATCAAAGAGGAAGACATTTTTGCGTGCAAAAATCAGCGAAAGGAGGCGACGGGTCCGCGCCTGGTCAGTCAAGAGACCACAGTTGTGTCTGGACCGTGTCGACGGCACAGCTACGAGGAATAAAAGTTACATTCCACCGGTTGCCATGGCACCAAGTAACACAACCCAGTATCTAATGGACCTGGTGTACGCTGAACGATTAGATGTTTCATTTGAGACATGTGATGTAAGCCGTGATTTCTCAATGCAGAGTCAACATGTCCAATTTGATGAGAGCGTTTTCTCTTTGTCGGACTCTGATTACGACAGATCTTTGGACTTTCAACAGCGAGACTTCGAGGACGTGTTCTTCAGGAATGAAATCTGACGTGTTTCCGAAACCTGACTTGATTTCGTCGGAACGAGACGACGACCTGGCAAGCTGTGAAACCATAGACAGTAATATGTGCGTGAAATGCCAATGGTTTTATTGTTAACCTAGCATTATTTAAATGTGTGGTAGTATCGAACAATGTTTTGAAGCCAAGGCGTTCAACAGAATTCTTTGAGTTGCATGTTACGAGTTGAATTTGGTTTCATTTGTCGGCTCTCCTTGTCTCACAGCATTGCGCAGACTCCAACTCAGGGAGGCGGAAAGCTCTGCGTCACAGCTACGCGATGACGTGTACGCCACGCCCCGCCTCCAGCACGGTCACCACCACGTGGTCTGCAGGTAAACCCGCTCCACCCTTAATGTACGCGGTGTTAGAGCGTTGCAGTAACCTGATGTCGCAATGTCATTTCTGAGCAAATGTGCATGCATGCATTGTTCTGCCAACGGATGCATGTGTTTTGAGAGACTTTTACAGGTTGCTGATCCTCCTCGACGGATCTCAGCTGTCTGTGCAACCCACCCAGAGCCTTGGGACAAAGCCACATGGCTGCCTGGTCATCACTGCTGGGTAACTGTGGTAAATGTTTGAATGTGAGATCACACAAGTGCACTCAAATCTTCATCTCATGTGATATGATCATATTTTGTGAGAACTTTACTTTTGTAAATCTTGACTGTATAATTATCAATAATTGTATTAACTATTAAAACACACATCTGACTTTCATGTTGGTTTTGTTTCTTGTTTATTATACATTGTATGAGTTTCATTCAAATATATGGGACAGGGAAATGAGCATATATGCAAAGATTGCATGCACATATGCTTGACGACATCGGTATTGCCTAATATAGCAATCTTTTGTTTTTATAAAGGTTTTAGTTGTATTAATGTTAGCACACAAAGGCCTAATGGTGGTATGTGACCAGGATTTCATGGACCCAAAATACGTTTAGAACTGGTTTTCAGTTCTGCAAGAGTCCTCTAAACTAAATATTAAACTGCCAAAAATGTGTGGAACATATTGTTCCCTATGCCTCAATCACACTTTTTAAGCATGTTTTACATCTGGAATCACAAAATGAATTTGTTTTGAAGTTAAAAATTGTGCCAGAGTGAATATCTGATGTGTGGGGTCTTTTGAATGTTGTCTTGCACATTTGGGGCCTGTGGAGCTTGAGGACTGCTGCTGGAGAGAATGGATATTCTTAAGGTGAGAATACAAGATGCATGTTTGTGTAATGAGTGTTTATTGTGTAATAGGGCAGAATTTAGCTTAAAGGGATACTCCACTTTAAAATGAAAATTCTGTCATTATATACTCACCCTCACGTTGTTTCAAACCTGTATGAATTTCTTCTGCTGAACAGAAAGGAAGATATTTAGAAGAATGTCAGTAACCAGACAGTTTCTGGTACCATTGACTTCCATAGTATATATATTTTTTTCCTACTATGGAAGTCAATGGTACCAGAAACTGTCTGGTTACTGACATTCATCTAAATATCTTCCTTTCTGTTCAGCAAAAGAAACAAATTCATACAGGTTTGAAACAACATGAGGTTGAGTATATGATGACAGAATTTTCATTTTAAAGTGGAGTATTCCTTTAAAATGAGCCTTTTTATTCCTGCTTAAATTTAGTGTTAAACCCTTTACACTGTATAGGCACTTTTCAAGTGCCCCGTAGTCAATTTTACCACCTTAAACTCACATTTGATCACCAAAATTACATATTTAAAACGTTTTTCCCCTTAATTACTTAATGCCTTAAAATAGCTTTAATGTAAACTACACCCTTGCCTCATTATACACGGTTCAATGAATATGCAAATTGGCCCCGCCCCCACTCACAGCTCATAGATCCACTCGTTGACGGTGACACACTGACTGCAGTTTTAAGGATAAAATACTCAGCAATGGTATGAATCTGCACATGGTTTGTGTTCATATTAAAACACCACATAGTCAGTCATATACAAAACAATAAAAGCTTATTTTTCACCACGAGGGCTTTATTTAGGCCTATTGTTGTAGTACAGCCAAAATGATATTTGCTGATATTGTCTGTATAAAGATAGATAAACTTATGACAATGATCTGCAATATTCAGAAAAACCTTGAATCAGCTTAAAAAAATGTCAGATCATATAATACTAACATAAGAATGAACGTAGCCTACTGAACTCATGATATTCCTGTGGTCGTAATTTTACACAAATTACTGCTTAAGTCTAAATCCAAAGAGAGCACATTTGGGATAGAGGAAGGACGCCTTGAATATGTGTTTGAAAATCAGCATAGACTCAAATCTATTAATGTTCCAAGCTCATTTTCGGATCCATGTAGGGAGAAAATCAGGTTAGCCTATTCTTGAACAAAGTTCTTTATAAATACACAATTATACAGCAATATCTGGGTTTTAAATGTGTGCACAAAGCAGTTCATCAAATGTAAGCAAGCTGTGGATCAGCTCTTGTTAACTGACTCTATGATTGTTGAGCACAGGAACACTTTGTTCCTTTTTCTCACCGCACAGGGCGTTTTTTTATTTTTTTATAAACCATGTGGCAAACAGGTGCACTTGCCTAACTGGCTTACACCACAAGGTGGCCCTAAATTGCCACAGTAGAGTAAGTCACACCACCAGAACTCTAGGAAGGCTGACAAGAGCAATGTGTTGATGATAATCCTAGTGCCACATTTAGAATAGTGCATGGCATCTGTTTGTGAGGGCCATGAAGCAATGGAGGAAAGCAGGACAGGACAAACCTCTCAAATTACACTAGTCAAGGAGGACCCAAACCACAAAAGAAGGAACTCAAACAAGGTAAAGCCTGTCTCTATTTCTCCATGGCCTGGTTTCACAGAAAGGGCTTAGATAAAGCTAGGATTATGTATAGTTGAATCAGGACCTTTCAGTAACTTAAATAAAAAATCAAAATAAACTTTGCTGGTGTGCATCTTGAGACAAAACAATGACACATATATTAAAATAAGATAAGTTGCTTTCATTTAAAACAGCTCAAACATGCATTTTAGTCCGGGCACTTAAGCCTTGTCTGTGAAAACGGGGGTATGTATCTCAACTCAACTCCTACTTTAATAAGCCAAACTTTAGGTTTCGACTTTTTCTTTTTATTGTGAGTGTTTCTCCCACTCTGACAATGCTATGTGTCAAGCTCAGTTGCCCCGTGGTCTATCTGCCAAGAGTAATAGATGAAACAACTCGTCTCTGGCCTACTGTGTGCTGTCGATGAGAATACGAGGCTTGTGCATTATGATTGATATAGAGCCCTCCAGCCAGGCCGCACTGCCAGTCTATTGATTAGTCACCAGCCTGGCCTCATGGGAGGACCTGTCCCTCGCTCATTCATCATACACATTTTCTCCCCTTTTAGACAGGCAAGAAAAGTTACCAGGATAAGCTTCTACTTGAAGGAGCAGGTTCGCCCATTTAGACCATATCTCTAATCTAAAGATTTTAGTAAATGGTACACTTACTTTAGGTGTGATAAGGTTGTAATTCATGCTGGTTTGGGTTTCATGAGATTTTAAGCTAAATCTAAACTAAATAGGCCATTATCTGTTATCTTTAATTCCAGTCCATTTCCTTCACATAAAACTTGTGGGTTTATAAAGATTTTTACTTTTCAATTACGTGTTTTTTTATTTATTTTGTAAGAAAAGGGGCATTTACTTTCAATAGCTTAAAATCTCAGGAAGCCCAGCAATGACCTAAAATATTAAAATCTGCAAAAGGTTTTTGCAATGAAAAATATTTCAAACAAAACAACAGCGAACTGAAATATGTGTGTATATATGTATGTGTGTGTGTGTGTGTGTGTAAGTTACTCAATATCAACTTACTTTGTTGAACTGTTGTGTATAGAAGCAATATCCTAGTTGGACCGGCTCCCGAATCAGCAAGGCTGTGATCTCCTGCTGTATATTGCTTAACTAAATCAGATGTTCATAATCACACCGTTTTACTGTCTGTTCTCCAACCTTGTATATTTCTCGCCTCAGGTTATGTGTTTATCGTACTGTTCTGGCAAATGTTATGGAGAAAGCATGGAAAAACTTGTGTGAATCAGCTATTTGGTGATGGATGAATAGACCAGCCTTCTGGCCTTACAGGCAAAGCACCAGTTCAGTTCAAGAAGATAAAGGTAAAGCCCTTGAAAGCAATTTGTTTGCTTTTCTTCATTTTTTTGCTCGTTGTATTTAAAATGTGACACTATTCTTAAGCAGTTTGCACTCCATTTCATTTTCTACAGTTCCTTTAAATGGCAGAGGTTGAATTGATATTAACACTCAAACTGAATTCCCATTGTTGAAACTGGGTATTGAATTTCTATATTGAATTTCTAAAAATGAAATTATTTCAAATATTGCTTAAATAATGCCAGATATTTATAAACCATGCATGTCTGTAGACGTATAAAAACAGCACTTTGACCTTCACAGAGACAGGTGCCTGTGGCGTTGTGGTTGGACACACCCACAGAGTGGACTCTGTTCAGCCGAAAGAAAAGGTCACAGAAATGTCGTGCAGTCATGTCCTTGTAAGTTTGATCAGATTTGATAAAAGCAAAACTGCTGCTTGGTTACTTCCTGCTGTCCTTTTCAACATCCTAATAACTTCACATTACTCATTTAAACTGTGTTGTGATGTGTGATGACACCGCTAACAACCGTTGTGTTAAATTTGCACTGTCCATTAAACATTATTTCATTATTACATTTCCACAATATGCACAGTAATCTGAAGTATCTATTTTACATTTATTATCTGGTGTCTTGCAAGATTTTGGGCCGAATTTGGCCATTGACTGAATTAGAATAGCATTCTAGCATGCAACTCTTACTATTACTTCTTCTATCTATAGCTGTTTTCTATCTAAATATATTTTAAAATGTAATTTATTCCTGTGATGGCAAAGCTGAATGTTCAGGATCATTACTCCAGTCTTCAGTGTCACATGATCCTTCAGAAATCATTCTAATATGCTGATTTGCTGCACAATTAGTAACAATGGTTCTGATTAAGAAATCATTCTAGTATGCTGATTTGGTGCTCAATTATTAATAATGGTTCTTATTAGTGTCATTGTTGAAAACACTGCATCAGATAAGAAATTTGATCAATATTTTCTTCTAAAGAACAGAATTTATTAGAATTAGATTTTATTTGTAACATTATACATTTTTCCTTTACTGTCACTTTTGATCTATTTAATGAATCCTCATTGAATAAAAGTCTCTTTTTTTATCTTACTTTCCCCAAATCTTTGAATGGTAGTGTATCACGATTTCCCCCCAAAATATGGATTTGTTAAGCAGCACAACTGGTTTTATCATTGATGACGATAAGAAATGTTTCTTGACCATCAGAGTAGCTAATTTCTGAAGGATCATGTGTCACTGAAGACTGGAGTAATGGTGCTGAAAATTCAGCTTTACCATTACAGGAATAAATGACATTTTAAAAATATATATATAAATAGAAAAGTCTTTCTAAATTGTACTTTTTTTCAACTCTATTTTTCATCAAATAAATGCAGCCTTGGTGAGCATTAGAGAGACTTCTTTCAAAAACATGAATATTTTTATATCCCAAACGTTTGACTGGAATTGTAAATGTATTTAAGTATCACTGATATACCAGAGAATAGGTGTGGAGTGGGGTGAGGTGTGTGGGAACCAAAACTCAATGGTCAGCCATGTGTGTTGAGGGTCTGTGGTTTCTTCTCTGAGATGCAGGTGTGAAAAATGGCTAATCTAATCTGTCAAATGACAAATTGATATTGAGTTGAATGCTTTGAGCTTACTATTTTGCCTTGACCCAGTTGAGGCCCTAAAGCCTGCTCGCTGGGGCCATTTTAATGAATTTCTGTTCCGGAAATAGGCCGCGGGTGATGGGGGCAGGGGCTTTGACGTGAGCGTGTGCACCTCCGGGAGCATCCCTCTCCTTCAACCTCGCCTCATTAGTCTAACTGGGCAGTTGCAGAGCTGTTGTGTGTCACATCTATTTCGGTCCCCCTAAACTCCAAAGTGCTCCCTCAACCTATCTTCCTGTATTCTCCATTTCATCTCTCGCCACCCAAGAGACGAGTGGTAGAAATGCGATTGGCCCCTGCTCCGTCATCATCAAGGAGACAGTTTGGCAAGGAGGAATCGGACACAGATGCGGTCGCTAACTGTGTCAAGGACGCAGAAGCGAAAACCTGCGACAGTTCACCTGTAAAACATCTGAGAGCACTAATGCAGAGAAGAACTGACCCACTAATCCAACTCTCTGCACTCTCCCTTAAATTAAAGGTGTAGTTCACTCCAAAATCAAAACTTTGCCATTATTCTTTTTTTCCATTTTTGTTTCATTAGAACTACCCTAATTAATTTAATGTAGCTTGTTTGCATATAATGACATTTCATAGTGACTGGGGGCTGTCAAGCTCCAAAAAGCACTTTAAACTGTTTGATTAGTTTTCTATACTTCAAGTCTTCTGAAGTCATATGATGGATTTCTGTGAGGAAAAGACCCACAATTATTTTCTGAATATTTTCAGAAAATGTATAGAACACTAGGTTTTTAATGATATTTATTCAGAAAGTATGCATTGCATTGATTAAAAGTGACAGTAAATCCATAACATTGCAAAATATTTCCTTTTATTCAAATGAATGCTGTTCTTTTGAACATTCTATTGCTCAGCCCTGTTTTTTTTTTTTTTTTTTTTACAGTTTCCAAAAAATATTAAGCTAAATATTAATCTTGTTTTCAATGTTTTCATCCTTAAGAAAGAAAAAAAAAATATTGAGAAGCAAATCAGCATATCAGAATGATTTCTGAAGAATCATGTGACTCTGAAGACTGGAGTAATGATGCTGAAAATTTAGCTTAGAAAAAATAAATAAATAAATAAATAATATATATATATATGTATATATATATATATATATATATATATATATATATATATATATATATATATATATATATACAGTGAGGAAAATAAGTTTTTGAACACCCTGCTGTTTTGCAAGTTCTCCCACTTGGAAATCATGGAGGGGTCTGAAATTGTCATCGTAGGTGCATGTCCACTGTGAGAGACATAATTAAAAAAAAAAAAAAAATGTTTTTTGAACTATTTATTTGTATGATACAGCTGCAAATAAGTATTTCAACACCTGTCTATCAGCTAGAATTCTGACCCTCAAAGACCTGTTAGTCTGCCTTTAAAATGTCCACCTCCACTCCATTTATTATCCTAAATTAGATGCACCTGTTTAAGGTCGTTAGCTGCATAAAGACACCTGTCCACCCCATACAATCAGTAAGAATCCAACTACTAACATGGCCAAGACCAAAGAGCTGTCCAAAGACACTAGAGACAAAATTGTACACCTCCACAAGGCTGGAAAGGGCTACGGGGAAATTGCCCAGCAGCTTGGTGAAAAAAGGTCCGCTGTTGGAGCAATCATTAGAAAATGGAAGAAGCTAAACATGACTGTCAATCTCCCTCGGACTGGGGCTCCATGCAAGATCTCACCTCGTGGGGTCTCAATGATCCTAAGAAAGGTGAGAAATCAGCCCAGAACTACACGGGAGGAGCTGGTCAATGACCTGAAAAGAGCTGGGACCACCGTTTCCAAGGTTACTGTTGGTAATACACTAAGACGTCATGGTTTGAAATCATGCATGGCACGGAAGGTTCCCCTGCTTAAACCAGCACATGTCAAGGCCCGTCTTAAGTTTGCCAATGACCATTTGGATGATCCAGAGGAGTCATGGGAGAAAGTCATGTGGTCAGATGAGACCAAAATAGAACTTTTATAGAAGAATGATGAGTACCATCCCAAGAACACCATCCCTACTGTGAAGCATCATGCTTTGGGGGTGTTTTTCTGCACATGGGACAGGGCGACTGCACTGTATTAAGGAGAGGATGACCGGGGCCATGTATTGCGAGATTTTGGGGAACAACCTCCTTCCCTCAGTTAGAGCATTGAAGATGGGTCGAGGCTGGGTCTTCCAACATGACAATGACCCGAAGCCCACAGCCAGGATAACCAAGGAGTGGCTCTGTAAGAAGCATATCAAGGTTCTGGCATGGCCTAGCCAGTCTCCAGACCTAAACCTAATAGAGAATCTTTGGAGGGAGCTCGAACTCCGTGTTTCTCAGTGACAGCCCAGAAACCTGACTGATCTAGAGAAGATCTGTGTGGAGGAGTGGGCCAAAATCCCTGCAGTGTGTGCAAACCTGGTGAAAAACTACAGGAAACGTTTGACCTCTATAATTGCAAACAAAGGCTACTGTACCAAATATTAACATTGATTTTCTCGGGTGTTCAAATACTTATTTGCAGCTGTATCATACAAATAAATAGTTAAAAAATCATACATTGTGATTTCTGGATTTATTTTTTTAGATTATGTCTCTCACAGTGGACATGCACCTACGATGACAATTTCAGACCCCTCCATGATTTCTAAGTGGGAAAACTTGCAAAATAGCAGGGTGTTCAAATACTTATTTTCCTCACTGTATATGCTTATATATATATAAGCATATGAATGTGAGCATATGAAATCTCTTTCAAAAACATAAAAAAATCTTACCACCTTTTAAACAGTAGTGTATCTGCATCCTAAATTATTTAATTTCAGTCCGTTTTCTTAAACAAAACTATTGCAAGACTTTAAAAATAGTGCAAAAGTTGTAAGGACTATACTTTTACAGTGCTTTTTTGTTCTTTAAGGAGCTTGACAGCTCAGAAAAAAATAAATAAATGCATATACGTGTTTGTGATGACATGAGTCAGAATTTTCATTTTTGGGTGAATCATTCCTTGTGTGGCTGTTTCATAGCCGAAAAATCTAGCAAATGTCCAAAATTCGATCTAGGTTTTTCACACTCATGTCATTGCATCCACCCATCACATCACTCTCATTGATGTATCCTTGTGTCGTGTAGCCTGGCCCAAACCTGGAATGTGCCTGTCATCCAATCGCTTAAAGCCTTTTGAAAGAGTTGAAAGAGCTAAGACAAGGGTCCTACTGTTCAGCAGAAGACACTGCTCTGTTGATAAAATCAGACACGTATACACCAGCCCGCTGCTGCTGGTTGAACTGCTTTCTTCAGAATACTTTGTGTAGGTGAAATGAAATAAGAGGACCTTCTTGTGCAAGTGTCTCTACAGGCCAGCCTGAAATTTGAACTAAAGAAGCAGCTGATTTGAATGAAGCTATTAAACCAGAATCAGAGTTTTAGATATTTCAATCCTTCCCCATTCATGTAGGAGCTGTACTTATCTATAAGGAGGTGTCCACAATTTGGGTTTAATTCATTATTCCTAAAATAAAGTACATTTTAAATAAATCTTTGTTAATTACGTCAGTGGTGTACTCCAATCTGATATTCTTCCACCTTGGGTTGGTGTTCATGTGCTATTTCAAGTCTATGAATGTACCTCCTCTTAGTGTTATTATGCAATACTGTGTGAAAACCAAGACACTCTCGTCATAACATTCATCATCAATGCTAATCAGAGTGAGAAGTCGCACTTGACTCCAACACCTTATAAACACACTAATGTGATCCAAACACTACTGCTCACCTGTCACACATACTTGCACAGTACGCAACCATTAATATTCCCTTCTTAGAAATAAACGGGGGGAAAAATCAACCTTAGTCTTCCCAGAATCATTTTCTCCGGAGACGGAGTTTCCGTCAGGCAGAATGAGAGGGATGCTGGCATGGAGGGTCTAAAAACAGCACTTTGTTGAGAGACAGACAGTAGCTCAATCAGGTCAAACCAGGTGACTCTCTGTAATGTGTGTTCATGATGTGGCTCTGATACCTCCCTGTATTTTGGCACTTGCAACAGTCATGGAATTTAGGATGGGCAACTTCAGGATTTAGTTGATTTTCAGTGCAAGTCGAGAGATGTCATGGGGAGAGGACAAGACCTGCTTTTATTTTGGTCTTTGGTGGATAATAATGCAAACACAATCACTATTGCAATCTTTCATTTTTATTTTATTTTATAATTTAATTAGTAGTTTAGTTTATTTATTATTTATTTATTTATTTATTCCATTTTACTTTTATTCAATTTTATTTTTATTTAAATGTGAGATTTGTATTTGAGTTGAATAGACCCATTTCTTTTCCAAGTGATCCTATTTTTTATTTTGGGCCTGTTTTGTTTTGCTTTCATTTTATTTAATTTTAAAAATTATTGGATGGATTATCTCGGCAAAGGAGAAGTGCTCACTAACACAGATTTAGACAGATTTGTGAACAATATTTGAGAGAGCCTTTTGTGTACATAGAAAAAGTTCAGTATTTTTGTTCAGTATTTGAGAGTTATTATTTTATTTAAATGTAAGATTTGTATGTGAGTTGAATAGACCTATTTCTTTTCCAAGTGATCATAGTTTTGATTTTGGGCCTGTTTTGTTTTGATTTTGTTTTGTTTAGTCCTGGGCCTGTTTTGTTTTGCTTTCCTTTTATTTCCTTTTAATTATACTTTATAGTATTATTCCTTTTTTATTCTATTCAAATGTGAGATTTGTTTTTCAGCACCTGTATGATTCAATTTCATTAGGATGATTTCACTCGTGTTGCAGCGTTCCTCATTTAAATGTTGCTTTGAATTAAAGAGCCCGCTAAATAAAAAAATATAAGTGTAAATGTCAAATATAAATAGCCTTTTCATTTTGACCGAGAATTAGGAGAAATGGCAAAGTTTTCGAGATCACGACCTTAGAATGGAAAAACTGGCAGTGTTTGTATAATGTTCATTTTGAAAGGAAAATAAAGAATAAATAGCCCCATCACAGACCTCAGAGTCTCTATATGCGGTGTGATTCATATCTCGTTAGAGAAGTCAGTCTCGTTAACCTCTCTGTAATTACCCAATGCGCAGCTCCGGCCCACAGCGCACACAGCGTTGGCAAACTGAAGCCAGTGTGCGTCAGTCAGACACCAGTCAGACTTCAGATCTCTCAGCTGATTACTCCTACTCAATATTATTAATTCTACATCTCAAGTTTAGTGGTTTTCGTAACTGACGTATACAGCAACCCTGAAATGACATGACGCCTGTCCTTGTCCACTGGGCTACTTAAAAGCTGCAGTCATTTGTCAAATAATTCAATATGAATCACTGAATGTGTGTGTTTCTGTGACCTTCTACGTTTTTTTCCCTCTGGTTTCTGGGATCTGTCTTGGTGATGTGCATAAGACTTTTTTTTTTTTTTTTTTTCTCTCCCTACTGTTCTCTTTCCATTCGGGGACATTTCAGAGCCTTGGGAACGGTTTCCATGGCGACCGTAACTGCAGACAAGGAGAGTGTGCTGAGACAGGGATGTGAACGCACTTGCACTCTCGTCTCATGTGGAGCGCTGCTTTGCCTCCTTCCTTCCATCTCATTTGTAAAATGAGATGCTATATTTGTTTGTTTTTTAAGTTGAGCTTTTTTTTTTTTTCTTGGTTCACATCATCAAGCTTATTAGACTGCTGGTTGCAATTAAAGCATATTATACTACTTTTAAAGACTTTTTATTACATTTTTTTTTATCACATCTAACATGTGAAATATAAGATTTTGTTACATCTATTTAAAAATGAACATCCATCCATCCATCCATCCATCCATCCATCCATCCAAATCAGTGTAGTCAAATATAAATATCGATGGAAGCTTGTATACACTACAGAATAAACAATTAAAAATGTAACTGCGACTTTGTTTTTTATATATCTTTTTTTTATGTTTTATTTATATCTGAAAATTCTGACTTTATTGCCATTTTGAGTTTATAACAATTCTAGCAATTCTGCAGTTATAGCAATTCTGAAAGTATGAATTGTGAAAGTGCGTATCATATGCATGCGAAAACTGTATCATATACATGCAAAAACTATTTTTGCCATATAAATGGCACGAGAAATTAAATTTGTGGTATAGATACGCACTTTCATGAGATCGGGCTGGATAAGTCCGTAAAATCAAGTAAAAATCACAGGCTTCGTTTATCCCGTGCGAATGCGCCACACGAAAATCAGATCTGGGTGGGTAATTTCTAAATCACACGTGGTCCCCAGATAATACTAATCCAGTGCGAATAGGGCTTAAGGGGACGTTTACAAAACTTACGTTACGTTAACTTTTTATGCGTTTTGGGTGTTCGTTTGCACTACAATGAAGTTTTGGGGGCCTGAAAATGCGTCTCTGCGTAAACAAAAACGTAAATTTGTGAGAACAGTGATGTCATGCACATGTGTATTACGTGTTCAGTCTATAGTCTCATAGTGTTTTGTTACAAAGTGACATCGCCAACTACTGGCCTGGCAGAATAATACAGCTTTTTTAGTAATTTCCGTGGATCTGTGTGAAAGGGGATCAATTTGACAACATTGTCGTCTGTTCATTCGTTTCCTTAGATGAAGTAAAGTTGGGATCAGAGAGCAATCGGTCACTCCACACCAGTAACCTTAATCTGGATCTGGATTTAAGACGGATTATGCAGCACCCTCAGGGGAGTATATTTTAAAAAAGGTTAATGCAGGTCCAGGCACTATTTGTATCTGAGGAAATGTTTCATTGCTTTTTAGAAATGAGAAAAATCTGATTTTATTTCTTGCTATACGGGAATGAAAGGCTTTTACACACCCACATACATATACATATACATATACATATACATATACATATTCCTGCCTTGGTATTAATTGGTTTGTGCCTCTTCAGTTAATTTGACCATCACCCTTGGCCTTTGGTAGGTTGTGACACCGCAAGGCTTCATAACTCGTCAATATATAGCTTGAGCTATTGTCGAGCGCTCAGTGAATCTTTATTGTAAATCAATTTGTTTTGATATGTAGGAGAAGGGAAATGTGGAGATGTCTTTGTGTACGCAGATGCTGTATGCCACTGCTATTTCATCTTTGCAGCAGGTGAAGTGAGGAGTAATTGGCTTCTGTCAATACTGGCTTGTGAGTTTTAGCAGCAGCTATACAAGATGGAAAAGAGGTCGATGCAGAGAGAAAGAGAGAGACAAGGACAGAGCGGTTCACTCCCACCCACCTTAAAGCTGCCATTTCTTACATCTGCAAACCCACAGTAAATGGCCTCCTTTAACGCTTTTCCGCCTCACCACACTGGCATCAACAGATATTTCCTTCTTTTCACATTGGTCTGTTGCATGTGAAGAATTGTTGGGTATGAGAAAAGACTTTCCGGCACATGATTTGTCAAAGTGCTGCTTTTAGCACCCCCACCCCACCCCCAAATTTAGCTTTTGAATAAGATCTTTAGTTGTATTCAATTATTATTACTACTATTATTGCTTTCATTTTTTATACTTTGATCTTATTTTTTTATATTCAAGCACTTTGAGCTACAATATGTAAAATAAATATACATATTATTTTTCGATTATTTTGTTCACGTTCTAGTTACTTTTACTTATATTAATACACTCCAATTTCCGCATTTAGAATAAAATTATTAATTAAATAATTAATAGAAAAAAAATACATTGTCAAAATACTGTGCATTGTTAAAAAGTTGCTGCATCAAATTTTTAAGTACAATCAACTTGGATGTTTGAGTCATGTCAACTTAAATTTTTTGAATCTTGTATAACTTATAAAAAAAGTAACTTATTTTGATGATATATGTATATTATCTAATATATGTATATTATTTCTAATATGATGATATATGACATATGTTGTTATAACTTATTGATCATATTTTTTTTACAATGTATGCCCACACTGAGATACAGTAATTGCATTTACAAGAATCAGATGAAAGTCTTAATTGCGTCATAACCTTAATTATGATTATTTACTCTGAGGCAAAACAGCCTTTCATATTCAAATCTTTTTATATTCTTATGTGTGCAGCACTTTGAGCTGCATTTTATTCATTTAATGTGCTATTTTATTGTTATTATTATTATTATTATTATTATTATCATCAACATCTCTTGACCGTAAAGGTCCTATAAAGCATATATTCTTATATTCTGTAGTATGTGACCACCTCTGTTTTATTTGTAATGGATGACTGTCATGAGAGTCTCTGCCGGTCAGTTTTGTATTATCTCTGCTATGAGTGCCTCTTATAATTATTAAAAAGAGAAATATGTAAATTTGTGGCAGGTGTATTCAAACACATGCTCTCATCTGAACAGGCCCTGTGTGTAGTCAGTGCATTCAAGTGGGCATTTAACTATTGGATGAGGAACCAGAATTTGAATTGCTTTCCATGACAATTTTGTTTCTATTCTTCTTTTTATTTGCAAAATTATATAACTAGACTTGCGGCATTTTATGTTTTTTTTTTTTTTTTCTTTAGTTTGTAAGACAATTGAAATCCAGGCTGAGGTGTTGATTTCCTTTCAATTAGTATACAGCCTATCCCAGAAATTCATTTTACACAATAATATTTCTTTGTTTTAAATATTTGTAAATACTAAAACTTTATTTCCAGTTTTAAATAAAATGTTTTGGACTTCTCTGAATATTTGCATTTTAAAGTGCATTATGCCTCACTAGCAAAACTGTGCCGTGTGCACCAGTGGAGTTATCAGATGCCATTTTCAGATGCCCTTTCAGAACCCTGTTTTTGTGCTGGGCAGCTCAGTATGTTAATGAAATAGACTGATATGTTTTCTTACATCAATCGTGCCAATTCATACCTCGAGGGATGTGTTATTTTTGGCATTTGGAAATAGCCACCTCTCTGACGGCAGAGCACCGTGTCTCTGAGGACATTTACGCATTTACTCTCATGACTAGCCTGGCGATTGAGCGGGATCAAGGACACTGCATGCACTGAAAAACTCTGAAGCAGATTTCTCTCGCTCTTGTTCTGCTCCTCTCTGTCAAGAGTGTTTTCCTTTTCATCACGTTCCAGCCTCCAGGGGGCATCTTTTACCCTTAATGTCCTCAACTAACAGGTGTCCCATCTGCCCTAAAAATACAATACGCCTGTTGCGTGCAGGAAAATCTTAGACTAGAGCCACTGGGGTCTCACATTTCCACACCGGTGCTTTCCATTGCACTAATGCATTGTGAATCCTTGTCGCATGGTGGACCCTGAGAGATGTTTTAATTTTGTTTTTGTCTTCTATAGTCTTAAAACCTGGAGGAGAATTTTGAACCATGGGTTCCATTGAAAATGCATAAGAACACCCCTTGGCCTTTGTGTGGCTTATTGCTTTATTCTTAAGCAGTTTTCTACTTTAGAGTTGTCTGCTTATTTAGTATCTTTCAAAAAAAAAAGTGAGGTTCTGGTAAAATATGTGCTGTGATCCTACAAAAACAATATTTATGAATTTAAATATTCATGATTAATTATTTATGTTTGTTTATTATTAGTTACAAAATAAAAACTACAACTACTAAAAAAAAAACGTTTTATTCATGTACTTGTAAAAATATTTTTAAAATGAATTTACAAAAGTTTTAGAAAATAATGAATACGAGTACATTTACACAACAACAATCTACTAAAAACGGAAACGTTTTTTCCATTTGTGTTTTTCGTGTACAAACGACAACGTTGTCAAAACGATCCCGTTCACACGGATCCGCAAAAACGATTAAAAACGCTGTATTTTGCATGTCAGGCCAGTAGTTGGCGATGTCACCTTTTTAAAGAAGCACTATGCAGCTATAGACTGAACACGTAATACGCATGCGTCACTGTTTCTACAAATTTGCGTTATTGTAGTTTACACGGAGATGATAATGGTATCGTTTGCACTTTGAAACCCTTTTTTTTTATGCCGTGTGTCGTATATGTGTTGTGTAAACGTCCCCTGAGATGGTGTAGGCCTATAACTCACATGTACTGAAGGTGTAAGGAAAATATTTATTACTTTTTTACTTGATGGTACGACATTTTAGAATCCTTAAATTGAAGCATTTCAATTTATAAATCAAAAACCACATGAAACCAACATGACATAAGGACTTTGCATATGTGCTCAAACAGATTTGTTTTGTGATTTTTTTCTTTTTCTTTACAATGACACACATTTTCCTATATTTGCTGTCTTAATTAACTTTACACTATTTGACCTAGTGTCTCATTCCCAGTCCTCGAACACATCACTGACATCTAATTTTGAAACATCATGCATTTTTTTATTGCTATGTATTGCTGTTTCTATCCAGTCTGATCCCTCTGATCCTTCTGTTTTCCTTTGCGTCAAGAGGTTGCCCTTTTCTCTATGAGAGTGCTTTCACACCCTTGACTCAAATGTGAGTATGTGTAACGCCGTGAGCCCCTTGATTGTGGATCGTGCCTCATCCTGTATGTAGCATGAAAGATCATCGAAGGTGAGAAGAGCCAACAGTCCTCGCACCCTCATTTAAAGTCATCCAGGGAATGCCTGACTGAAAATGCAGGTTCTTCTGGAGAGATGGAAATGGAACAGCAGACGTTAGATATCCGGGAAAGGGAGGGGGATGGTGGGATAGAGTAGTCATATCACTCTCATTAAACTATATCTGCAACCCTGCCCCCTAATGCTATTCTAATGAGAATCCTACCTGGCCCCCTGCCGACTGCACATCAGAGTGAGACCACAGCAGACCTGCTCAGGTTCTTTCCAGGGGGTCGTGTCTAAATCCATGTTTTGATCAGTGCAGTTATTGATTAGGAATCTCATCACTGACTAAATGCGTTTATGTGTACATAAAAAAAAAAACACAGACAACTATCAAAAAACAATGATCAATGTTTTTGCATGAGATTTTTAAAGATTTTTTTTCTTACCCCAGACTGTAAAGATGGTGAAATATTGTGAAATCCAGCAATAATTACTTTTTATGACCTTTTGCCATTAATTAAAACAGCCTACAGTCTTATATTAAATATCTTATATATATTTTTAACTATTTAATAATGAAAAAAAAAAACATGGAAGATTTGATAGTGAATATAAAGTTCTCTGTGATAGATACACACTGTAAATCTTAACACACTGTAAATCTTAACAGGAAAATCATGGAAATTGTGATACTTTCATACTTTTTTTTTGGATGGATGGATGGATGGATAGATCTATCAAGGAATCTTGATAGATGTTGCTGCATAATTATTAAGCATAATTGGTGTAAGATTGTGCATGTAAATACACTCACTGAACGGACTCTAAGACGAAGGTACGATTTTTTCTCGTTGACATCAACGCTCTCTCTATCATTCGCTATTCCTCCATTCTGCCATCCTTTCCTCACAGACTCAAAGGATTATACAATGGAGCATTTCAAATCAAAATGGGATTTTCTCACTGATACTGCACACACACACACACACAACTCCCTGGATGATGACGTAATCCAGTCATGGGACTGGTCCAGACCGGTTAGGCCATCTTGTGCTCTGTAGTGACATGCAACTTGTTGTGTTTTCACATTCCCCACATCTCTTACATTGCTCAAAGGACACAAACACGCACATTTGAAGGCCACAGGCAGTATTCACTTTGGCTTGAAAGGCTCTCTGGATGACAAAGGTTGCCATTGCATTGCTCATATAGAGAGAATTCAGTGTCTCTTCAGGTTAGATCCAACTACAAGTACAGCAATTCTGCTGCCAGCGGCAGTCCTGCGGGGTAGATCCGGGAGGATGCCTGGCACAAATACACTTACACAGGAAAACTCCTAGGGCAGCAACAATCAATGAAATCGATAAAGAAAATCCCCAACAACAAATATCTTTATCAATAAATGTGTGGTTTAGTTTGACCTTATTGATCATTGTGTGACTTTCCTAATGCTTTAATATCGTGCTTTGATCATTTGGAAAGCTGTCTGCAAATATTTTTTTGCAAAGTCTGCAAAATATAATACACATATTTAGGAGGAAAACATTAGGCAAGATAAGATATATCCCCTTGTTGATGCAGTGAGATACACACATTTATCAAACTAAATAGGCCTGCAAAATTAAAAGATTAAATCAAACAAATTTCTCTCTTTTGATAATTTAGTGACTTTCTTGCTGCTTTAAAATTGTGTTTTAATAATGTGGAAATCTATCTAAAAAATGTTTTTATTCTATAATACTTTTTTAACAATATTTTGCATACATTTTATAGTGCTCAATTTGGAGATCATCGGAAATTCAATAGCATGTTTTCCTTATTTATGCAGTGAGATCAAATTAATCAAATAATTGACATAATGATTACTAAAAAAAATTTTTTGTAATACCATAAAAAAAGATATTTATAGAATCTTCACAGGCACATTTATTTTCCCCTTTTTTCAAGGTTTATGTGTTCAGAAGTACCTGCAAATGAGAGTAACGCTTGTCTGAGCTCTGTTGCCGAGTTTGTAGAGCGTGGCCAATTCAGACGTGAAGATGAGTGAGTGAACAATGTATCAAATGAATGAAAGGCACTCTGAGGCAAACCATGTATGACAGCGGGCAATTTTGAGTGCGTTTTGGCATGCCAGGCTCCTCGATTTTCTGCTTTCCGCCCAAGACCGACCCTACTTTTTTACGCTAGACCTTGTATTAAGTCAGCTTGGGAAAACCATTTTGTTAACTGAAGGTAAAATCAATACTCTTCTCTTTCTCTGATCCTGGCTGGACGCAGACAGCAACGTTAAAGGCAAGGCTTGACTAGATGAGTTTTAAATTCTCACTCTTGTATGATATAAATCCATTTGATGCTTTTGAAGCCAAGGTACAAACCTATCTCGTCTCCCCAGGCTCTGTTTTGGTCTGGCGCTGCGTCCATCTGTCCATGTGTATTAGAGGTCAACAATCAGTAACCACATGCCCAAACATATGGCGTGGCAAAGCACCACAAGGTGGCGCTGTAACCCAGCCCCTCTCTGGGAGCAAAGTGTTTATTACCCATCACGCTCCTCTCAACAAAATGTTCTCTGTATCCTATTGATAGGCTGCTGGATTGTGCTCTTCGAATGTCACACCATCTGCCTTGGCATGTTTTAGCTTTGTGTGTGTGCGTGCATGTGGTGTTGTGAATATTTCATGCCTGCTGTGGCTCAGTGCAGGTTGGCTCCAACAATCTCTTTAATACACCAGCGTGGCTCTAGTTACAGAGTCACACTTTCAAGAACACTTAGTAATATACATGTAAGCTCAAAGGCACTCTCATTGTAACACACTCGCCAATGCTTTTAAATGATGCTTCATTTCTGGAGGAGTGTTTTACATTACTGAATGTAAGATCCTACGCTAACATTTTACACCTCCAAGGATCCGTTCTATTTCCTAGTGACACCAAATCAAGCTCAAAGTATGACTCATCTTTTCCTTAAAGTCACTGGTCTGCCTTTCTGTCCTCATGTAGCTCACCTCTAAAAAGGACAAATGACAAAATCCGGACTTTGTCATCGTTCTTGCAGCAGGTGTAATTGTTGTTGTTGCTGTTTAAGAATACCCATGTGTTTGTCACTGGAATTAATAGAGCTATACTGACGGATTGATAGATAGATGGTAGTCTCCCTTTATCTCCCATCATCTTTTGCTGACACCATTTGATACATCTTGCATCCTGCTATGCTTGTGTCTTATTAGTAGGGAAATGGTGATCTGGACGGTGTCTCCTATCTAGCTAATGTGTGAATGCACACATGATGTCTCTCCTTGATTTCAACACCTGAGACACACGCTGGACACGCTGATGGTCATATTTAAGGTTCACTTAATATGAATGTATATTATTGGGTAGGACACATGCAAGCACACGTAGATGCACATTCACTTGAGGCTCTGTACAGCTGGTTTTTGAATATAAAGTAGGTTGGTAGTAGCTGTTTGCAATCCATTTTACCTCCAAATTGTAAAACGGAGCAAGACCAAATGTGAGTTTGCTAAACCAATCACTGCAGGTCAAAAGTTTGGGTCAGTAAGAATCATTATTTCTTTATTTAGGAAAAAAATATACTTTTGTTTGTTTGTTGCGAAGATGCATTAAATTGATTACAGGTGAAAGAAAAGGCATTTATAATGTTGCAGAAGATTTCTGTTTCTAATAAATGCTGTTCTTTTGTACTTTCTATTCATCACAGAATCTTGAAACAAAAACGCATCATGGTTTCCACCAAAATATTAAAAGGATAGTTCAACCTAAAATAAATATTCTTTTTTAATAAAATAAAAATTGTTCTAAACTTGTTTGAATTTCTTTCTTCTGTTGAACTAAATTGAAGAATGTCGGTGACCAGACAGTTGATAGCCGTTGAAAAAAAAGAAATCTGGAAGTCAATGGCTACCGTCAACTGTCTGGTTACCGCCATTCTTTAAAATATCTTCTTTTGTGAGAAACAGAAGAAAAAAATGCAGGTTTGGAACAACTTGAGGGTGAGATGACATATCTCATATCACATCATATGATGATGACATAATTTTCATTTTTTGGGTGAACCCTTAAACCACTGGTAATAAGAAATGTTTCTTGAGCACCAAATCAGTAGCCTGACTACGTCAGACTTCGTACTTCCGCTCAATTTCATTTCGCTTCTGTACTCAGTCTGAGACAGCGTCATAGCTTTCCGTTTTCCTCCGGCCTGAAAACAGTCGGACCAATCAACGAACAGAGGGCGGGCTGAGAGCCGTGACGTAGATGCTGATTGTACCGTGGATGCGTAGATTTACTTCACATAATCAGCAAAAGTCGTTCACAGCCATGTTCACAGGTATTTCGCTCGATGGTTTTTGTTTTCGCATCATACATGTGTTTACAGTGGAAGTTAGATGCTGCTGAGCATGCGCATAACACACGCCATAACCAAACATTATGTGATTGGCTTACGGGTAACCAATGATTTTAAACTTCAGACAAGCGACCCCCGCGAGAGAGAAAACACTTCTCTATTATGCCATTCCAGACTCTGTCTACGAAGCAAAGCGAAGTAGCAGAGTTTGGTATTACCAGGCTACCAAATCAGCACATTAGAATGATTTCTGAAGGATCATGTGACATTCTAGACTGGAGTAATGATGCTACAAATTCAGCTTTGCCATCACATTATAATAGTATTTCACAACATTACTGTTTTTATTGTGTTTTTGATCAGATAAATACAGCCTTTGTGACCTTTCAAAAAGATATAAATTTAAAACAAAAAAAATTATTATACATAATTATTATTATTATTCTATTATAAAATTATAATCATTATGTTAAAATTCTATGTGTATGTGTGTATATATATATATATATATATATATATATATATATATATATATATGTATGTATATATATGATGAAATAGCCTCACTATTTATATATATATATATATATATTACATTTTTATTATATTTGATGACAGTTTGAGTCAACACGAAATCAAAATCTACTATATATATATATAATAGATTTTGATTTCGTGTTGACTCAAACTGTCATGTTGTCAGTGATTGATCTACCTGGGATGATCTTCTTCTGCTGGTCTGTGTTCTTTAGTTAATGACATCAACGACCTACTTCCTGTGTCACCTCTGTTCTGTACAGAGTCACAGCTCTGCTCTACTAAGACACACGCGATTAACCCAGAGTATCATTGTCTTCAATCTCAGCAGGGTAAAATCAGCATCTGCCACGTGTACCTCCGTTGTTCCCCCTTTAAACACTCGGCTTGTGTCGTCCTGCACTCATGAGCCCCAAAACAGTCTGAAACCGATTTGATTGATGTGTTCACGTCTGTGGATGTAATTTCAGAAGATGATTTCCTGTGCAATCGAGTACCCTGCGTTTAAATAGTGAGGCTATTTCATCATTCCTCTCTCACTCACCACGCAGCTCCACAAAGTTATTACACACTTAACATGAGGAAAATGTCAGGTCAGGTTATAGGGCAAATCTCACATTGGATCTGTTCTGCGTCCTCATACTGCAAGTACACATGGACATGTGTCCAAGAGTGTTTTTTTAGAGTTTACTTTACTTTTCCAACACGTTCCATAATGAGTTTCCTATGTATGCTTGTTTCCGCCACAGAATTAACAGTCTAAAATGTAATTGCAAGTTTTTATCTCATATTTCCTCTTGCAATTGTTTATGCAGTATATATTTATAAAAATAACTGCTGGAAACTGCTTCCTTATATCAGTGCCATCAACACTCATTTATTTTATTTATATCTTCATAAAGGCCACACATCTCTGTCTGTATGAAACATGGATATCCGGATGATAGCAAAAAAGAGAAGAATAAAGTTTTCCCTGCTGCCAGCCATCATTAGGCTCAGCCATTAGAGAGATGGAGCGATAACATCAGAGCTGCCATGTTGTGGTCAAAACATGCATTCATTTAGCTGAAGTCTACTAGTACATGTACTACATAAATATAAACACTGGACAATAATGAGTTGTCTTCAAAGAACAGTAGATGTTGAGCAAAATCCCTCTTTCCTTCTTCCTTCCTTCTTTCCCTGTTTCTCAGCTCCATATTACTCTACACAAGGTTTTCTAAAGTGAAAGCACATTCATTAAAGAGATATTCTGGGTTAAATGCACAATTGCTCTAATCACTTGTCACTTCGTAACCAGACACCAATTTGCAGCTTTATTATTTGCAATGAAAATTATGGATACATTATATGTTTGTTTTACAATTTATTTATTGTTTGTCTATAATATGTATTGTTTATACAAGTCTTCTTTGTATTTCTTTAATTTAGGGTTAACTTAAAGACCTATAGTGAAACATTTCATTCAACTTTATATGCGTGTCTATGGCAGGGGTTTATCACATAAGTATTTTGTTGTTTAATTCTTCGCTTTAAAGATTTCACTGAAAATACATAACTGTCAGTATTTTTATTTTATTTTATTTTATTTTATTTTATTTTATTTTATTTTATTTTATTTTATTTTATTTTATTTTATTTTATTTTATTTAGGTGGTATGTGGTGTCTCAAATGCTTTAAAATGGCTTAATTTGTGTTTATAATTTTTAATTATTAACTTTTAATAAAAAAAACTCAATTCAAGTTTTTAAAGACTTAATTTATATCTAAAAAGGCTTAATTTAATTTAGGGCTTAATTTATTGTTATTGTTTATGTTTTTAAATGAGTAGGCTATTATTTAATTAGAAAAATAATAATTTTAATCCTTAATGTTTAAATACTTAATTTGTACCTAAAAGGGATTCATTTGTATTTATAATTTATATTATATGTTTATATTTGTATTTATATTTAATATATATTTTTTCATATATTAATATATGTTTACAATTATTAATTTAGCCCTTTTAAAGCTGAACTAATCCCTTTTAGATCTTTAAATGTGTTAGGTTCATTTATATGCAACTTAATCCATTTTAAAGGGATGATTTAAAAAGCATTTGAGACACCATTAAATCTAGATATTAATTTAAAATTAAATAATGTTTTTTTTTGTTTTGTTTTTTGTTTTTGGCATGGGGGCGAGTAAATGATGACAGAATTATACTATTTGGCTGAATTTTTCCTTCATCATCATCATCATCATCATGATCATGATCATGATACAGAAGCTGTTTGGGTGTAATCCGAATGTGATCCCTGAACATCCAGCCTTCTGGGTGGCACGATTGTTGTGGAATGTTCCAACCTCCACGGAGCGCAAAGGTGAAAAGAAAAATATTTTCAAACACTTATTGTACATCTATTTTTACTGTCAGCATTGGGGGGGGGGGGGATCTCCTATCTGCCCTGTCATTGCATGGTAGAACCCCCTCATGTCCCCTTTCTCCGTGAGTCCGGAGCTAAGTTTGGATGTTGCTAAGTCCCACTTGGAAACTGAATGCCCCTCTTTGTCCCCGAGAGCAGGATGTCTCACATATGACATTTGGAAGGAGAGGGAAGCAGGCAGAGGGGGCGACTTTCAGTGTAGGGTTACTCTGTCTGGCAGCTGAGAGCCACAGAAATAAGAGAGCCGTGGTATGAATGTGTGCGCTTGTGCACATACGTGGCTCATCAGACACCAAGTTCTTTTATGAAATATTCAGTGTTGTCAATTTAACACATTCATTTAGTTCAGTTATATACAGTATTCAGTGGTCAATGATATGGAAATCATTTCATTCTAAAACCACTTGTAGTGCTGTATGTTTAATGATTATATCTGTTTATACGTATATATGTGCTTTTCTCACAAAATACCCTTTTTTTATTATTAAATATTATATCACATAATTTATTTAATAATAAATTTTTTTTTTGGAAAGTCTCAAGGAACGGTTATCCCCCTCACCCCATAATGTTTATAATATTGTTATGCGATTAATATTTATTTAGTTGAGTCATTTGAAACAAAACAATTTAAGAGATTAGCACATTCCTGAAATAAATTACATTCGTTTTTAAAAGGTTTGTTGCATTGAACTCTGGCTTTAGTAACAATGGAAATGGTGGCGGAAATATAATCCGATAGTGGAAAGATGACATAATGCTTGTCCAACTATAGAGATGCCAGAGCGAACGTCACGACTGCGCTCAACCTAAGCGCAAGCAGAGATATCTATATGCCTCTCAGATTCCTTTCTGCATTTATCTCCAGCTTCCCCCCATTGCAAATGTGTTGAAAAGTTGTAAACCAGTCATCAAGGTACAACTTTGTGCTTAAGGATAAAAGGCAGACATCCACTGGCTTGCCATCTATAAAGCTGATAAGCCTTGATGACTTTACAGTGGTTTGTATAGTTTGAGCCAATGCAAACTGGAGTTGTGGCCTCCAAAAGAATCAGTTCTTGAAGGGAGGGGAGCAAGATTTTGTTGAATAAGAGAGAGAAATAACAGCAGTTTTGGGGGCAAGTCAGAAATTAGAAGGAGTTGGACTTGGCATTGCCTTGTGCTCTGATAACATCAGTGCCGACACAGCATTCTGGGAAGCATTTTAGCAAACGCGCTTGAGTTGGCCTGCCGACAAAAAAATGTGAGGACAATAAATGCAGTACTATATGCATATTTTTAAAAAGGGATTGTTTACCTAACTTAAATTGTAAATGACTTACCATTATGTCATTACAAACCTGTATGACTTTCTTTGTTCTGAATACAAATCTGAAGAACATTTTTCCATATAAGGGATGAATGCATGGGGACTGGAGCAGTCAAGATCCAAAATGACAATAAAAGCACCATAAATGTATAAAAAATGTGTGTGACTTGTGTCCAAAATTTAAAATGGCCATTTACTCACCCTCATTACAAGACTTTCTTCTTTGGAACACAAAAAGAAAACATCTGAAGAATGTTATATGATGGAAGTGAGTGGGGACTGGGTCGGTCAAGCTCCAAAAAAAGCCCTGTAAAAGTATCAAAAAAGGAGTCATGCTTGAGACTTAAGTCTTCTGAAACAATGTTAGGCTTACATATTTATTTGAGGAACAGACTCATTTTGCAGTGAAAATTTAGCATTCAAATCATATGCAGCCAATAGATTATCAACAAATAATGATTTTGTAATAATGATTTCAGTCTGTTCCTCACATTAGTCTATCATGGGTTTTGGAAGACTTATTGTCCCCTGTGAACAGGGCGTTAGCATATTTGATTCTGCTACCTGATTTTTGGCTTTTCCCTTTTTATTTATCTCCATCAATCTTTCGACCTTGTTCCTCTCCACCCTTGTCTACGTATCTGTCTTATGTAGCAGTAGGAGACTGATGAGTCCACCTGGACTCCCTGGTGTGTGAGATGTCCCTGTGAGAGCGAAACACCACGTCGACTCCGCCTCACTAAGTGTGTGTTTGGAGTCAAAGGCACAATCCTCACTGCTGTGCCCACAGATGGTCACACTACAGGAACAACATTCTGTTGTGTCTCCAATGGTGAGAAAGAGAATGAAAAAAGGCAAATTTGGGGTGTTTTTTGTCCTTTCTTGAAAGAGAGAAACAACCACATTGTCTGACCTACATACAGTGTGGTTAACAAGCCTCATAATTCATACAACGACAGGCTACCTTTTTTTTTGTCTGTTTTCAATAATAAAAAGGGTACTTTTTTAGTAGATGGAGTGAGTTCCTCTCTAGTTCACACAGGTGTTCTCGCATAATAACCACACGTGTAGTTCATCACATTAATTCACTGTAAAAAAAAATATCCTGTTACATTTAGACCACAAAAATGTCAGTTGTGGTTGCCAGAAATGCAATGAAAATGGTTCTGGTACTGGAATACACACAAAGACAAAACACGGATGACACTCAAATAATGCAATAAACTAAGTAACATGAAACAACCTAATGTACATTACTGAAAGTTTTTATATAAAACATAATCATGTGTGATGTGTCACACAGGGACTTTTGGGAATGTCCTTTTACTGTTTTCCACTGTAAATTATAATATATATATATATATATATATATATTAGGGCTGTCAAAAGATTAATCGCGATTAATCGCATCCAAAATAAAAGTTTGTGTTTACATAATATATGTGTGTGTACTGTGTATAATTATTTTGTATATATAAATACACACACATGCATGTATATATTTAAGAAATAGTTGCATACATATACTGTATATATTTATATATAATTTGTATTATATATAAATATAATTTTTTATATAAAAATTACGCATTTTTCTTAAATATATACAAGCATGTGTGTGTATTTAAATATACAAATTTAATATACACAGTACACACACATATATTATTTAAACACAAACTTTTATTTTGGATGAGATTAATCGCGATTAATCTTTTGACAGCCCTAATATATATATATACATTATATATATATATATATATATATATATAAAGTTACTGTATACCGGGTATATAATGTGTGTATACATATATATTTACAGTGTATATATACAGTTATATACTTACAGTTAACTAATTAACAGGTTCTGTTTTGTAATATTTTTAGTTTTTTCTTCTTCCAGACATCATCCAAACACTTTTTATTAACAAACTTATTCTTGTGAAATGTTTTGCTAAAAGTGAGCTTGTGCTACATTTCATGAAAATGAAATGAAACTTTGTTTGATACATAATTCAGTGACATTCATACTTTTTAAAGTGTGGTGCAAGTGTCCAAATGTATTTTGGGGCCACCGTGTGAACGCATCCTGTTTTGTGTCTGTGTTTCCACGAATACACAAATTGCAACAGCATGTGTCCTCAAATGACTTTTGGTATTGCCTGAGTGCTTAAATATACACGGCTTGAGTCTGAACTATCTTCTATCCGAGCCTTTTGAACACGCCATTGGTTGCGTAGGAGACACTTGATTGGTTGCAGAGGATTACATATGCACTGATGTCATGAGTGGCGAGTTGGTCATTACGTGACCTCAGACACATTCAAAACAGGGATGAGCGATGCCACTTGTGATCGTTTCGATTTGAAGTACTGTCTAAGGTCCAATAAGGCCATTATCAGGTGTTTGAATGAACATGAACATTAATGATCTGATAAGCATTACATAATGTAATAATGATAATGTTTCACTTTAAGTGTCACAGATAAATTCTAGCTTAAGGGTCACTGGGTCTGTAAAACTTTTTAACCAGCCTGAACTAGCAGACCCTTCTTATTGCACTCCTTTGACCTTCCTTATATTAATTTTGCAAAGAAGTGGATTTTCTTAATCTAATTATAGTCGCCGTGCAGGTTTTAATAAGCCTTGTATGTGAGTGGCGTTGCCTGTCATTCGCTGAGGCACAACTCAATATCTCCCATTTCAGCCTCATTCTCTTTGTCAGACACACAGCATTAACCTGGTTTGCTCGCAGTGTATTATAAGTAGGTCAATCTTGAGGTCAAGTAATGTTGCATTTTGCTTTCAAATCATGCAGCGCTATTCACCGGGATAAAAGCATGCAGGCATTTGTTGCCGGTGAAGAGACTGAATTTCGTATTGAATGATTTAAATCAAATGTGATTCCCCGTCTTTATGGTTGAGGGAACATCATGCCCCACGAATGCCCTTGTGTGTGTCATCCAGCCTGATTTTTTAGGTCTCACATTGGCTGTGTCTTATAGAAAGTATCTTTATTTTCTGACATGATGGCAGTCTTGTTTTATACTTTTATTCAGTGCTGAATAGTATCATTAGGAAAAGGTTGTGTGCAAAATATTGGACATGACTAAATATCATGTTTTTAGTCATTTAAAATGGAATAATAAACAATACTTTTTTTACTAATGATTCGATATTCTTAAACTTTTACACTTAATACCCCTCTAATCTTAAATATTTGATTACATCAATGTTCCAGATAGTTACATTTAAATGATTTCATCCAATATTTGTGCTTCATCATTTTCTTTGTGCCTAATAGAGTATAGATTTCATTTTAGAGTACGTTTTGCACGCTTTGTGGTTATATTTTTGTCAAAAAAAATGTTTCCTTTTTTCCAATTTTCAGTACTCACGACTTGCGTAGTCTTGCTTTTGTTGCATGTACACGATGAATGAGTCAATGAACCGGAGTCGTGGCCGGTCATTAAGTATAAACAGTGAGAGCGCACCTCTGAAATAACACCACAATCACTCTCTTCTAAGTGCATTCAGAAACGCACGTTTGACAATCTCTCACTCAATCCATACTTCCTGTACATTTTAAATGTGCTCACTCTTGCCGGAACAAGCTCCTTCTAAAGGTTTTGCTTATTAGCAGGAAAGAGCTTACCTTTCATTTTTATGCTCTAATCACTCTGCGTATTACCATATTCAAATGAGATGAATGCATTAATAGGAGTTGCTTCCATTGGGCTGTATTGTTAGAGAGCAGAGGGTCTTATGAACTGGCTTGTGTGTCCATAAAAGCAAACACACATTTACACATGCGCAAATGCTTTTTATTTGTAGGCTGTACTGAAAAGTAATGCCATCAAAAACCAATCCTGCATTTTTAGTGCACCGCACTTGTAGATAAAGCTTAATAGTCTCATTATACAGCGCTTGTCTATAATGGAAGGACATGGTTGCCAACAGCGGTCAGCCTCACTGAGTTAATGTTGTAGCCGCTCATCTCTCGTTCTACTTTCCAAACAGCCTGTGCATCTGGGAGCTGCTCTATATATTATTATTGGGCTCCATGTTTTATTATTGTAAACCCCCCGGTGAGCCAATGGCAGGCCAACCACCGTCCTCATGTCTGCCACTAACGGCCCACCGTTTATATCTTCTATGTGACCGTCGTCACATCCTGATTTATAATGTATATTCTGTATGATGCATTTATTTTTCTATGGTGTGGCTGCATGTCTATATACATTCAGTCATGTAGATCATGGATATGGTGCGTGTACTGGACTAGTTTGTCTATATACACACACACATTGTATTATGTTGTTATTCAGTATATCAATATTTTATTGCTATTTATGTGTATATATATATATATATATATACAGTATATATATATATATATATATATATATACAGTATATATAAAAACAAATCCTATATATAATATATATGTTAAACTACATATGTTATATATTGTAATATATAACAATTTAGCTCGTTTTATGGAGTTAATATACTGAATACCAATGTATGCCATCTATTTATGACTCACTAAGCATGTAAAAAGCTTTTCACACCAACTACCCATGTGATATGTGGCGTTTCAGTAGCAGTGAGATCCTTTCCTGTTCAATTACAATTCATCATCTTTGCAAGCCACACACAGGCAGACCAGCTATCCATGACTCTGATATCTCACAGCAAGCATTACATAACAGCCTAAAACATCACAGTCAGTTTCATGTTTCACATAATCTGGCATAAGATTAAAATGTTTGTCACGCTATACACAAATAAATTATGACAGCGGCATTTGTGTCTCTTAGATGAGTCTGATAGCTTCGATAGCTTATGCATTCACAAAATTTGTATGTGCAATTATATTGCAAGAAATTGAATGAAGAAAATGACTTGGACTTATTTTCCAGTTGCCATTTACTGTTTTTAGAGATTGCTGCTCTAATTTTCTACATTTTTATGTATGTTTATTTATTTTATTTATTTTTTTTTTTATTGTTGAATATACTATAATATAATATAGAATAATATAATATAATATAATGTAATAATATATATATATATATATATATATATATATATATATATATAATTTTTTTTTTTTTTTTTTTTTTTTTTTTTTTTGTGAACATAATAGTATTTAGTATTTTAATTGTTGAATATAGTCAGTAAGGTCAATAATTCTTACCATAGGGTAGACAGATACAATATATGATATATTTAAAGAACCATGAAATCAAAATTTTTATGATTTTATGGAATATTGCACTACTTATTATAAATGATTTGTCCGTGCACATCATTATTTGAATTATTTTTTTAATTCATGTGTAATAGCAATGGCAAACCATAACCATCCAATCAATTCCAGGTGGACAAAATCAAGTCTCACCCTACATTTCTTCTTGTTTGAGAAGCCATTTCACATCACAATAGGGAAGAAAAGACTATCGCAACTTCTGTTTCCTGCTGACTTCAAAGTAGTTAAGTACTTGTCAAGCAAAGTCTTATTAGATAATAGCTAATTTAAGGGGGCATTTACACGACACGGTTTTCAATTAAAAACCGAAAACTTTTTATGTGTTTTGGCCGTTCATTTACATGACAATGGTGTTTTGGGGGCCTGAAAACACACACTTTTGAAAACGGGTTTCAAAGTGCAACGTCTTTGTGTAAACTTGTGAAAACGGAGATGTCATGCGCATGCATGTTACATGTTCAGTCTATAGGCGCGTATATATGTTTCTTTACAAGTGACATTGCCAACTTTACAATGTAAAGTGACCTTGAGCTACGGAAAGGCGCTATATATATAAAACTACTTCTTCTTCTTCTACTGACCTGGCATGAATATTACAACAACAACAAAAAAAAATGTTTTGGCGGATCCGTGTGAACAGGGACCGTTTTGACAACATTTTCATCTGTACGCAAAACTTTTCAAAAATGAAAAGAAAAAACTTTTCTGTTTTTAGTACATTGGTGTTGTGTAAACATACCGTAAGTTGTCTTATAGTTCAAACAGCTAAAGATTTGTGCTTCTAATGCTATAAAGAAAAAACACGTAACCACAGCATACTGTAGTTGTGGAAAATGCCATACCTCTTCCTTTCTCCTTCACAAAGCCTGAGCTGGGGAAGAGAGGTATAGTACGCCTGGCATCTGAACAGATGGCACTGCCATGTTAAGAGAAGTGCCCCCAATCCAACCGTGGCTCAGAAAACTAATTATGCGCGTGTCAAAGGAAGCAAAGCAGCAATGCTGTGGCATTTAGACATCACAGTCTCATACAATAGCCCTGTTTATCCTCTCCGCTTGAGCGCAGAGATGATTCTGCAATTAAAATGTTACTCATTAAATAGAGGGAAAAATTAAACTGTCGTTAAGTGTTTTCAATTTGCCAAACCTGTTCCTTGTCTTTCATGTGAATTCAGCGCTGTTGATGAACCACCCCGGGGGGAGGAGGGGTCAGTCGTGCTACTAGAAAAATTAAATCAAGAGGTAAAAAAAAAAAAGATAAACAAACGAGTTTTGATGAATAATTTTAAAAAGCAACATGGGACAGTAGGCAGGGGCAAGGTTATGGTGATAACCTGAAATTAATTTCTAATGCGTTTATGCTGTGGATTTTAATGTGCAAATGCCAAATTTAGTCTCTTGTATGGTCGTGTGGTGATTACAGAATGCAATTAGAGAGGATAAAGGCAGGTGATGGCAGAGTAATTATCCTCTAACTAAATTAGTGTGGCAGCAGCATGCAAGAAGAAAATGAAAGGGAGTAGCTTACATCAGCCACATCATTCTTTATATCCAGTTCTTAGACGTATTATTGTATTTTCTGAGACGTATATTATCAAAAACTGCAACCTTTTACATATGATTGTGTATAGAAAGACAGGGACAATTGTATTACAGAGAGAGAGAGAGAGAGAGATAGGATTAGTGTAAGGGGATATAATGTACAGTATTCAAATTATGTCTATGGAAAGTCCCCATACAACTTGAAAACCCAACGTGTGTTTATATATGTATATGAGATATAAATACATTTGTCCCAAAGTCATATTGACTTTTAGTCATTTCGGAGTCATGTGTGTGAGTACTGTGCTGTTGGCTTTATGGTAAACACATTGTGGCTTTTGTTCAGTGCTCTGTCATCAGGAACTGGTATGAAGCTTTCACGTGAACCGTCTGTGTGATAAACTGGACAAATTTGTGTCTGGTTTTGTTCCATAGACTGTGTGTGCACAGTGCAAGGCCCAAGGCCAGAGGAAACAACAAACGCGTCTGTTTTCTACCCTCTTCCTCTCTCCCGCTCTCTCTCATCAGCCCATCTGTCTACCTTTGTCAGTGTGTGTGAGAGTGTGTGTGCCGTGCGGGTGGAGGTGACTGCCAGACTGAGGGGCGGCAGGTGTGCAAGCAGAGCTCTAATACACACACACACACACACACACACACACACCAGACAGAAACACCTCATTGTCTAGAAGTGTTCTGTTTCCTCTACCCCTCACATATGTCATTGTTCCCGGCTTAAGCCACCCAAAACAAAACCACCCTATTTAAGATCAGACCACTCTTTAAAAGTTTCCATTGCATCCTTTGAAAATGTGACCTGCATTTTAGTATGGGTTGCATGGTGGGGAAAAAATGAAAGAAAATTTTGTATGAGTGTGTAGAGTTTTATAAGATGCACATTTGTACACACATTTCATGTAATTTGTGATAACATCCAACAGCAAATGTGCAGATTTGTCATGATAAATGTAAATTATTTGTTTATAATGTCATTCCCACCACAACTTTTATGCATTGTGTTTAATATTCTGTGGTGGAAGTGACATTATAAACATATTTTTGCATAGCTAGTATTTTATGTATCCTAAAATACACACAATTGATTTTTACTTTGATTTTTAAATATTTCTCATATTTTTTTATATCTCAAACATGCTCTTAACTGACACTGTTGTAATTATTTCTCTCCATTTATTTTTTAAAAAAGTTCCTCTATATGTTTAATAAGGAGCATGCCATGGTTCTCTCACTTTCAAGGCGTTCTTGACCACAGCTTTCAAAACTCCTTCCAAAAATAGCAAACTGAACCCAAATACTTTTTCAGCTTCGGGCAATCTTGGCTGAAAACCTCTGTCAAAGTGGAAAATGGACTTAAAATCTTTCAGTTCAAAATTGGATTTAACATGGCTCTGAACTTGGCCTGAGGTGTCTTGGGGCATAGCAGAAAACCGTGTGACTCATCCTAGCATACATTTTGCTTTCAGTCAAGTTGCCATTATTTATATAGCACTTTATACAATACAGATCGTTTCAAAGCAGCTTCGCATTGATAACAGGGAAATTATGCATTTTATTTGGCTGGTGTTCAGCTGAAGTCAGTTCATTGCTGATTCAGTTCCGTTGAAAAGTTCATCAATTATTAAATCTATTTTGAGTCAAGCAGATGCTGTAGAAGTGGAAAATGTCTTGGTGCTCTTAATTGGCCTATACAGAAGGGAGTGCAAAATAAGGACGCAGAAAGTACAACTGATGTAGGAAGACATGGCAACCCAAGATGCCCAAGGCTCCAGGCTACTTGCTCTGCCTCTCCTAGCCCGGCTATGAAGTGGAAAGAAGGGCAGAGGAAGCTAATGAGGTGTGCTACATAGCAAACATCTGCTCACCCAATACATCACAGTAATTTAATGCCAGAGACATTAATTCAAACAACATTTGCTTGGCAGGCTGGGTCTGATCACATGGAAGACGTATGATTCCGTAAAGCTGAAGTGCGGCATTTTTTTTCAATGCTAAAAGCACAGCTTAATTGACTCAACCAATGGTGTGCAGCAGTCAGGTTGTGGAAGTAAAAATATATTTAGGTGAATTGATTTTTCAACTTATTTTTGTTTAACAGTAGAATTCCTGGTGAAATTACCTATGATTCTGCAAAGAAATCTCCACCAGTCAGAGAATCACGACGAGCAAACAGAGTGAAACAGTCAGTTTCCGGAAGTAAAAACAAATTTTCTTTGTGGGAACCTTATAAACCTTGAAAGACAGACCTATTGTGAGCTCTGAGGTCATTAATCGATGATATATGCTTTTGTCCAAGCCATCTGTTTGCATTAATTCAATGTATTTTTATAATATAAATAAATAATCGTGTTTAACAGCGGAATTCGTGGTAAAAAACTAAATTACCCTTGATGCCTTAAAGAAAATTCCACCAATCAGCAAATCGCACCAGAAGAGTTCTGCAGGGAACGCCCTCTAAATCAATGAATGATGTAATCAAGTCTTATAATGCTTTAACGAAGACCTTTTTTTAAATCCCTATGGAGAAAATGAATGGAAAAAATACTTCCCGAACCAATGCCGCTGAAAAAGTGGCGAGCACTAATGTTGTGCAAAAGAAAACTTTAGCACCCGCCCACTCCCATGAAGAACTTTGAATGACATAGAGTCAGTATTTTAGCTTCTAGACTAAAATCCATTATAGGAAAAATACTACCAAGACTGCTGAAAAAGTGGGTAGGGTGAGTTTGGGCAAGCAAATTAGTCGAGGCATTCAGTTTTGCCCCATATAATGTCTTCTATCAAAGATTAGTACTTGGTTAACAAGGAGACAACAGTGTCTATGAAAAACTTGAGAGGAAATCTGAAGCATTTGATGTGTGAAGAAAACAAAGAAAAAGTGCTCATTGTTAGACACACACTTATAGTGTTTGAAGTATCTGGAAGAAGCAGAATTTTCCAAAGAGCCATAAACTACAGAAAAAGCCCTATAGTGCAACGGAATGATGAAAAGTGAACGAATACAACAGCTTGTTTGGAGCGAGAGATGGAGAAGAAGAGATGGAAATAGATTGGGTGGCAGAGACAGGAAGACAGGTAGAGAATGAAAGAGAGGCAGATGAGTAAATTGCTGTTCGACTTGCGGGAGAGAGGCCCACTCTTCTGACTCCTAACTTGTGTATAGACTCTTTCTGCAGGAGGTAATTAGCATATGACAGGAGAGCGATCCCCTCTCTCTTACTCACAGACTGAGGGGGTCTGGTGAGGCCTGGAGAACCGAGTCTGGCATCCCCAATGTGTCATGTGCTTAATGAAGACGTCCTTGAGGCCTTGTGTTATAGACACTCACCAACACTCACTTGCCAAGACGCCTCCATATTTATCTTCTCACACAGCTGGGCGTGTACTTAATGATCCAATCCATAGAGTTTGCTATTAAAAAGTTTGGGTGGGACATTTTTAAAGGGACATCCATGTGAAATATATATACAGTGCCCTCCACAATTAATGGCACCCCTGGTAAATATGATCAAAACTGGCTGTAAAAAATAAATCTGCATCGTTTATCCTTTTGATCTTTCATTAAAATTTTTTGCAAAATTCTAACCTTTCATTTAAGTAAAAGAATTGAATGTGGGGGGGAAATCACATTATGAAATAAATGTTTTTCTCCAAAACACGCTGGCCACAATTATATTAGCATCCATACCAACGTTCTGCTTATTATAAGCGCATGAACAGATATGATGTCTGCTGCTTTAAATGCTCAAGCTCTTTAAACCTGGGTGGATTCTGATTGGCTGTCAATGTTTTTATCATTCATCAGCTGGAAAAAATAAATTCAGAAAGTCAGTCCAATGATATCGTTCCGCGGTGTCATCATTGTAATGTGGACTTCCCTATTCTCATTCATTTAGAATGATTATTAAAACTTTATAGTTATTGTTATAGTTATCATCTTTGGTGTGAGGTAGATTTTCAATTCCACACTGCAGCATGGCACTCTGTTTAAATGTTCTGACATTCAAATCAGATCACCATTATTTGGGGTTTCCCGAAGACGCCATATTTCTGATTTAAGAGACAAAGCTTCCGGAGTCTTGATTATAGTGTCGTTTAGAGAGGAAATGAACCCTGCTTTGTTCCTAAGGAGTTACAGAGTTATGGAGCTGCTGATTTGAAACAAAAAGTAGATGTACAATGAAATTGTATTTGTTGTAATTCTAAATTTATCTCATAATTGTGATAATTGCGACTTTATATCTCAGTGTGACTATTTTTCATTCAAAATTGAAGCTACATTTAATTTTAAGGTGACATAGTTACATTGTGCTTACTCAAATAAGTACTGAGTAATATTAATTACCTATGTATTTGCTATGGAGTTACAGGGTTTGTTTTTACTGTTAATTTATTTTACTGTTATTACTATTGTAAGTACATGCAGTAATATGTAACTACATCTCCTTAAAATAAAGTGTTACCAAAATTTAGCTCACAATCTTTTTTATGATTTACTCTGAGGCGGCTTCCATATTTATTGTGGATGTGTGTACTAGTTCTATACACGCGTGTGTGTGTGCGGTCCTGGTATTTCTTACATTATGGGGACCAAATGTCCCCACAAGAATAGTAATACCATTAATTTTCGACCTTGCAGGGACGTTTTTTCTGGTCCCCGTGAGGAAAACAGCTTGTAAATCATATAAAATTATGTTTTTTTGGAAAAGTTTTCAATGATGGGTGTATAGGGTTAGGGGACACAATGTACAGATTGTACAGTAAAAAAAGCATTAAGTCAATGAAAAGACCCCATAACTTGGAAACTCAACGTGCGTGTGTTTGTGTGTGTGTGTGTGTGTGTGTGTGTGTGTGTGTGTGTGTGTGTGTGTGTGTGTGTGTGTGTTCTCTGTAAACGGCTCAAGCAGAGGTAAAAAGATTCACATTTACACACTTGACATAGCATTCAATGCTTCAGTCATGTCGTTATGGAGTCATTGCAGTGTTTGTGTTCGTGTGTGTGTTCGTGTGTGTGTGTGTGTGTGTGTGTGTGTGTGTGTGTGTGTGTGTTTTGATCTGATTCACACAATCATAAATATTCTAAGTTTCTAATGAGCTCAGATACACATTGTGTGTTTTTGTACACTGTGATTACCTTGATGTGTGTGGGAAGATGTGAGATTACTCCTTCCTCTCTGTCTTAAGCTAAATTTGCCCTCTCATCCCCTCCAGCGATAACTCTGGCTTCATTATGTAATTAACACTGTTGACACTCACACCAGCTCACCAGACACCAAACCCATATCAACTACACTGTCTAAAGTGAGTCATATGTACATTGTCCTAGATGTGTAAGAAAGATCAGGTCATGCCTTTTGTCCAAGTCCATCGGAAAGTTAGTCCGGTGTTATGTGTCTGGTGTTAATCTTTGTGCATCTCCTTTCCCTTCTTGGTAACTGAGCATTATTCTTATTTCTTTTTATTATTTTAATTTCTTTTATGTAAAGCACTTTGAATTGCCATTGTGTATGAAATGTGCTATATAAATAAACTTGCCTTGCCTTGCCTTGCCTTGAGCACTCATTTCATGTACGACTTTGTGTTTGCGAAATCCAGTTCTGTTTTCCAGGTGTCTAAGTGCCTGGCGGTGCGGTCAATCAGTTCAGGGTGAGTTGGGAATGATGGGAGAGCAGTCACAGATATCTGACTCTGCATTTTCAGTGGCTGCTGATAGCAGCTTAAAGGCTTATACTGTAATAAGGAGCCTTTGAGGTTGGTTAATCATGCTTTGATTTGGACTTTAACATTTTTTGAAGAGTACACTTGAACAAGTGTGTGTGTGTGTGTATATATATATATATATATATATATATATATGTTGCTGTTGTTGTTTTTGAATTGGTCATTTCAGTACATTTTACTAATATTTTGATTCAAAAGTGTTGGATAATTAAGATTTTTTAAAGAAATTTTTGTTTTTGAAAGTCTCTTATGCACCTACACTACATACCGTTGTTGTTCTTTTGTTTTTTCTAAACTGAATACAATAATAAATACTAAATTCTGTCATGAAATGCACAGGCTAATAGGTCCTTCATTCAATCTGCTCACAATCACATCATTCTCTATAAGGCAGCTGATTGGTTCCTGCTGTATCAGTAGCCAATGAGCTCGCTGCTCAACCTTCAAGTACTGGTCAGCATTTGCTATAGCAGTTGCAGCATGCTTTCAGAAACCCTCCACCTTCCCCAGCTCCACCTGTATAGATCTGCCATGAGTAATTCATGTACAGCAGCAGCATGTCTTACTTGCTCACAGCAGTGTGTTGTGTATGTATTAGGAGTAGCAAGTCCCATACTTGCTCTGCAGCAGCAGCAGCGTAGGAGATCTATTCCACCAAGACCATATAAACATTGTCATATCCATTACAATGCCAAACACTCTTGAGACTTGTGACAGAATTACTTTTCATCTTTTCCCTCTTTTTGCTTTGTTTCACTTATGTAATGAAAAAAAAGACAATATTTAATAAAGACTCAGATTACATTGTACCTCAAGATGACATTATTGATAATATTCCTGTCAAATCTACACCATTGCAGTTCATCTGTAGGGATTTATTTTATGTAGGCGAGTGTGTGTGTGACATTTGAGGGCCCACTGATTTACATATCCTGTAGGCCCGATTGCCGCTTTATTTTTGCACTGTGCTGTGAAGCGAAGTCCCATGCTTGAGTATGTAAAACTTCCCTGATTTGCAGTGCTTTATTTCATAGAGAATTCTCTACATACATGCATAATGGAAGATTATTCTCCGATCCGATTCCCTACATATTTCAGATGCACTGGCTTAAAAATAGCACCACTGTCTTTCTAGCTCAGCATGGCTGACGCTCTCTCTCTCTCTCTCTCTCTCTCTCTCTCTCTCTCTCTCTCTCTCTCTCTCTCTCTCTCTTGATCTCGATTCCTCTGCTGTCATCTCCCACTTTCTCGTAACACTTCTGACTTGACGATGATTGAATAGCTTGAAAAATAGGTGTGTCAATCTATAAATTGTCTGATGCACTTTTTTTCACAGAATTTTTCTGACAGATCAGACAAAAACCTTAACATAGTGAGCTACAATTTTGCTAGGTTTGTGCTCAAAGGTACTTTTTTCTTTTCTTCAAAAGTCAGTTGTTTACTGTACAAAATCATTAACAGGGTTGATAGTTAAATACCGTCCCTTACTTAAAAAAAAAAAAAAAATATTGACAACAACTTGTCTTAGAAGAGATATTATTCTGGAAATGTCAGATTTATTTGACACATAATCTGGGGGCACAACTTTTAATAAATATTCTAATAAACAAACAATTTCCTACACCCCTCACAAGAGTTCTCACTTGAACTCTTAAAGAAATCCACAGCATCTTTCACTTTGAAGTGTTTCAGGATTATTGGAGTCTCTCTCTCTCCTCCTCGACTCTACAGCCCTTTTAATGTTCCAGACAACTAACATGCCTTAGGACTACTTTACTACAACCTCTGTGAGAGCCATCAAGGCTACTTAATTCACATTATTGTACTTGACAGCCATGGATGTGACTCACTAAACAGTTTAATACTTCAGTATTCACTTGATTTTCAGTGGGAACTTGCGTCATGTCATGTGGCGTATTGCAGACTTTTTTTTCAGCTGTGATGTGATGTAATAACCTATTTCTGCGAAATAGGGCTTCTTTGTTTTTGAAAGGCAGGAGAATACAGGAAAAGATAGGCAAAGAGAAATGAGAAAAACATAGCTGTGAAAAGAGGAATGAAATAGTGTTGACTGCAGAGTATGTGATAGCAGGTAGAAAACTGTGAGATGTTAACAAATAGGCAACGCTAAGAAGAAACTAAATTATGAAGGTTCCAGTTAATGGTTATGGTTTCATTAATTGAATTTGCAATCTTAAATATAAGGGTTCTTTATAGGCATCTGTGGTTCCATGAAAAACCTTCAACATTCATGGAACTTTTCCATTACACAATGGTTAATTATAGTGGAAAAAAAAATTTCTTTAGATTTTTAAAATGTTCTTCTGTTCTACTTTTAAGAAGAAGAAAAAAAGGTTCTCATAAGAACTGTTTACTGAAAGGTACTTTGAGAAACCAAAAATGGTTCTTCTATGGCATCACTGCAAAAACCCACCTTTTGGATCCTTTATTTTAAGTCTTGTGGATTTTAATATCTATGTTTGTGATTTTGGAATGTCAGGAGGTAAGATATCCAGTTGTAGATACTGACATCATGTGACATTTGTATTGGGTTCAAGAGTATTTTGGGGTTTCTAAAAAAAAAACGTATAGCAAATCAAGATCCCT
This sequence comes from Scardinius erythrophthalmus, assembly GCF_964197995.2. NCBI lineage: Eukaryota > Metazoa > Chordata > Actinopteri > Cypriniformes > Leuciscidae > Scardinius > Scardinius erythrophthalmus. The sequence continues at coordinate 12,509,198 of NC_138224.1, read as the reverse complement.
AAATTGAAAAATATTCTTGATAAGAAAAGGGTTGTAGGAAGAATCTTTGTTTTTTTTTCACTTGGGAGCCCCAATCACCTCTGAGTTGTCGAAAAACGCCCAATGGAATTGGCGAGTGGAATTTGCATGCCATGCCCGTACATACAGGTATATAAGATGGTGGCACGCATCCACACATTCAGGTTTATGCTGAGGAGCCGAGACAGGGATCCCGGCCATTCAGTGGGGTGGTTCAGGGATGTGGCAGGAGGGACATAACATCTCTGTTCCCTCCATCAGGGAACGAGGGTTACATCAATAACCAAGAGGACCCCTATCCCTAGTCAAGTCTGACAAATGGGGTCCATATGGAAACGCCACAGCCACTGAACTGCTACGAGCATGCAGATGCTGGCAAGCTGTAGCGTGCCCTTTTGCCAACTGCCCTCATACAGTCGTAACCTACCCAGTGCCCCATGTAAGCCCAAAGAATAATAGTCCTCCATGCCTCCTCCGGGGGCAGCGCTTCCAAGTTCACCACCTGGTCCTGAAAAGGAGTGGAGGGAACTTTGGGCACGGAGTCTCAGGATCACGTGAGAAGAGGCCAGCCTGAACTCAAGTCACAATTCGCTGACCGAAAATTCCTGCAAGTCCCCCACCCTCTTGATGGAAGTGAGCACAGTCTGGAGTGTTGTCTTTAGAGACAGGATATTAAGTTCGACTGACTCAAGCGGCTCAAAGGGAACTCTCTGACCAGAAAGGACCACAGAGAGATCCCAGAAGGAGATGAGGCACGGCCTGGGAGTATTTAGCCTCCTGCCGCCTCTCAAGAACCTGAGGGGAGGGGCTGTCGCGAGGAGCATCAGGTCTGAAACCCAGGTCCAGGTGGGCCAGTAAGGCGCAACCATCAAGACCTGCTCCTCGTCCTCCCTGACCTTGCACAGTGTCCGTGCAAGCAAGTTCACTGGATGTGCTTAAGGGCCTCAGTCTGCTTTTGGACTGTCGAGAACTGCTGGGCAAAGTCTTCGACAGTGTCGCCGAAGAGGCCACCTTGCGAGAGAAAGCAGAATTTGTCAGCATCCCGCATCTCTGCAAGGTTCAGCCAGAGATGGCGTTCCTGGACCACCAAGGTGGACATTGTCTGGCCAAGAGCCCACACCATTCGTCAGTTGCCATGCAAAGTTTCTGCATCCAGCTCAGAACTAGCCTTGTGCAGGCTCTTTAGCCTGATGGACTTCCAGGATGGCCACTGCATGCAGGGCGGAGGCTGCCTGTCCAGGGGTACTGTAAGCTTTAACAGACACGGAAGCCTTAGAAGACGCGGATGGTTCTGGTTCCACCTGAGAAATCTCCACGTACCCCCTGGCCATCGAGAGTAGTGAGAGTGGAATGGCTTCAGGGAGTAAAATGCCTTCTGCATCACCTGACTCACTTCCGGGAAGAAAGGCACCGAGGTGGAATGCGGCTGTGAACTGGGCGCTGCACCCAGGAAACACCACTGAATGCGAAGCAAGCTCTTTTAGAGACAAGAAACTCTTTGAAAGGCAATTGATAGAGAGTGATTGCTGTACACAACCACTCGGCTCCAAAGCAAAAATCTGAATGAGTGAATGCGTGCCGTTTATACCCGTACGGGGGAGTGGTTTGCCATGCAAATTCCACTCGCCAATTCCATTGGCCATTTTTCTACAACTCAGAGGTGATTGGGGCTCCCAAGTGAGACCCATTTTGACAGTCCTTGACATGATGCCGACAAACATGATGATTATCACAATAATAATAGTAATTTACCAATTTCATACATTAATAAGAAATATATTGTGCTGCTAAATTAATTTCACCCTCAAATTCTCAATTACCGCAATGCAAAAAAATGTCATTCTCATTACTGTAATTTCATTAAAAAAAACAATGATGTATATTTTTTTAACTAGAGAGTATTTATAGATCAGAGGAATGTTTTTTTGGAATGTCAAGTGTCACAGGTGCTGCAGAAATCGTTTCAAGTTAAGGTAGTGAAATGAACTGCACACATCAGCCTCCTGAGCAGAGCAGTTGAGCTGATAGCTCAGTTTGGGTTCACCACTTCCCTCCTAAACAGCATCTACAGCCCTGCAATTAAATAAAAAATAGTTTTCCAGGCTTTTAGAACAATATTTATTAGCTCTGTGATTTTTACCAGGTCTTTGCATGTACAATGCAAAAATGCGACCTCACCTTTTTTCTGTATGATCTATTGTTGCTTGCCATGTCTCTTGTCAAGTGTGTGTGTGTGTGTGTGTGTGTGTGTGTGTGTGTGTGTGTGTGTGTGTGTGTGTGTGTGTGTGTGTGTGTGTGAGCCCATCACTGTGCCACAACATCTGTCCCTGTATATTGCTGATAAGAAGCACCCTCCTCAGCCAAGTGAGTGAGAAACCATGGCAACGGTCCAGTCTGGTGTTGACATCATGGTGCGTTAAATATAACGTTTTGCCACACAACCAGTCATTCAGCCATTTTAGTCAGTCTGCTTTTCTATAAATACACATTTTTCTCCTCCCAACTGTAGCTCAGCCTGTTCAGACTAGAGGGGGAGAGGAAAAGATTGTTTATGAGACAGCCATAACAAATTTGCAAGGACACTTATGTTTCACACAAGCACATTTATGTATTTATTTCAAACACTGTTTTAAAACACAGACTGCATTGCTGTGGTTTAAACACTCACCTGAGGCCAGATGTGTATAGTGTTCTCATCGTCATCAATATCCACATGAGAATAGAATGAGGGGTGTTTGAGAGAGATATTACATTCAGAAACTTGTAACATTGAATATATGGGCCAGCAGTTATGGTGTAAGTTTAACTGTGTCATCCATTATTGCTACAACTTGCCAAGTAATTTTCCTCGTTCACTTTACTACAGTGTTTTCAAACAGATTCTGTCTGATAAAATGTGCCTGGAAACCTTGATGTCTACTGTGTGTGAAGTGTGCTCAGCTCAAATACCTTTTTAATCAGTGTTTTTGCTGTCTGGGGTATGTGTTGCCTTGGAACAGATATGGAATGTCCTGATTTTGCAGAGTTAGACACGTTCCTGGTACAAGAAAAATAAATGTTTCTTAATCAATATTTTTCCAGTATAAAATATCCTTAAAACAATGTTCATTTATCTGAGAAGCAAAAGTGTGCAAGATATTGAGCCTCTTCTTTAAGTTTATTTGTTGTCCTTTTTGCAATTATTTATTTATTTTTAATGGTTTTTAATTTTATTTATTAATACTTATTCATTTAATTAATTATTACTTTATGCTTTTAACAGTTTAACAGTTTTTAACTGTTCTTAAATGTGTTTAAAATGTTTACCGGCAACAAGAATGTGACAGTCAGCTGAAAATATGACTTTATTTGCTGGTTACACCACATTTAACTTTTTTACAGTTGTTAAATTGAGAAGTTTCTTGAAAATAGTACAAATTTAAAATATGAAACCATCATGACTGCAAAGAGTACATTTGGCCCGTGCTTTAAACTACAATTTTAAAAGCTTTTTCCTCTTCTTTACCGTTGACACTATTTAGTCATTGTCTCTAGGTATTTTAGCTGGAAAACAAGACACACACACACCCTGTATACTGATTAAAAAAATGTTTCAACTGATTGTAGATTGCAGGTTGGTCAAACTTTATCTATTCTGTGTATCATGTGATCTCTCTGTGCTGTGACTAATTATTATCATTGATCACTGAGCCTGATGATAAGATGGCTGAAAGCATAATAGAGGTGAGCTGGCAACAAGGCAACTAACACTGTGTATTTGTGTGTGTGATCCGTGACTAACACACAGGTGTGGGCATCTATTCAGACACTGCACTGGAAAGCGAGGTCTTATTTGCAAGACAAAAAAGAGCACACATACAATAAGCGCGGGATGAGTCAGACCAGCGTTCTACATTTTATTTTCTCTTTCATTTCGCTATTATAGATTCTGAAGATTTAGAAAGCATATACAAGTATCTCTCAGCGATATGTCAGGAAGGTAGTCTTGTCAAAATGATAAAAGACCCTCTGATACAGTGTGGCAGCCAGAGGTCAGTGTGTGTGTGTGTGTGTGTGTGTGTGTGTGTGTGTGTGTGTGTGTGTGTGTGTGTGTGTGTGTGTGTGTGTGTGTGTGTGTGTGTGTGTGTGTGTGTGTGTGTGTGTGTGTGTGTGTGTGTGTGTGTGTGTGTGTGTGTGTGTGTGTGTGTGTGTGTGTGTGTGTGTGTGTGTGTGTGTGTGTGTGTGTGTGTGTGTGTGTGTGTGTGTGTGTGTGTGTGTGTTTGTGTGTGTGTGGCACACTGTGTGACAGTGGAGCTGGGGAGAATAATGCTTGCTTTATTTAGCTCCCTGCACTGACTTTCTGCCAAACCCACAACAGCATGGAAGTGAATGCGTACAAACATGTGTACACACACACACACACACACACACACACACACACACACACACACACACACACACACACACACACACCATTAAATACCTTCCAGCACTTCATTAGTGCTGTGTAAACATTTCAGACATGCATTCAGCCCTTCACCTGAAGTGTTGTTGTCTTTTATTGTTTGACCACTATATTTTTCCACATGCAATTCCATGTGTCTATACAGAAGATGTTTTTCATCACTGTCACTTTTTCTCAGTCAGACCTGTTATGCTCATGAAACCTGTATGGGTCAATGAATGTTGTGATGGGTGATACAATTATTGAATGTTGAATGAAGTTTATTTATGTATTTATTTACTGCTTATAAATCTTTGAAAAACTTTTGTCCACCAAGTCATGTAGAAGAACAAGCAGAAAAATGCAGGGAAAAAAAAACATAAAGAATTTATGTCATAGAGAGGACCCCGGCAAACCCCGCGTGAATGTGTCTCATGGTCAATATAAGCATTTTAAAATATCAGATAACTTTTTATGACAAGGCAAGGTTAGTTCAGGTTGTAAATATAGATAGATCTATGCTGAATGAGCAAATGTGTGAATGTAAGTGTTCCTTTTAAAAAAAAAAAGGTCGCACATGTGGGCTGTAGCTGGGCACCATTTATAACTGCTGCTCTGATAACTGTGGGGTTTCACAGACTGGCAGAACTGTTAATAAAAGCCTGTCAGACTGAACCTTTCAGCCCTTAGAGACACCCAGACTGGACTCTGATAAGAAGAGAGAGAGAAAAATTCCCTTTTATAGACACTGAGAAGCATAGTGGCTTAGCACGGCCAGTTTCAGGAACCCTACGGCAGATATGAAAAGCAAAGGATATATGTGTGATCCACTTATGAGTGTGGGCATTTGAGATTTTATTTTGAAGAATTCAGAAAGGGAATGTCCATGTATGTATGGAATTCCCAGGTCTAAAAGGTGAAAGCCTTACAAAACTGTGAAATGTGACTCAGGACTGATTTACGAGCAGGGTGACTTCTTTAAATATCTTCAAGGACTATGACGGAGGTCTTGGAAAGGGGTTTTGATCAAGGGTTGACATTTCCAGACTAGGGCTCCCCCCCCACCTCCCCCACCTTGTGCATGTGTGTTTATGTGTGATTCTTTATTTATTTATGCGTATAAATCTTTGAAAAAAAAAACTTCGTTTTTTATCCATTTATGACGAGGCAAGGTTAGTTCAGGTTGTACTAAGGTTGTCATGTGGTGCGACTCCCTAAAACATATTGATATATATATGAATTAAAAATTTTACCTTAAAAAAAATTCTTAACTAATAATAATTAAACTTCTGGTTGTGTTTTTGCTTTAGATTATTTTTGTGTGTTTTTTTTTTCTCAACCTTGTTTTACCTTATAGTATTCCCCTTCGCAATGACCGGCCTATGAAAAATCCTTATAAATCTCAAGTTATGCTATGTTATTGTCAAATATCGAGTTCAATCTTTTCATCAGCTTGTTTTCTTCCAATTCAGACAGGTTTTCTATTTATGAAACTGCTCTGAGACGCAAAGGCTGAGGATACAAACGCAGCTTTATTAGGGCAATCCCAAATCAAAATCCATGTAACAGGCGATGGATCAAACACAAAGGCAAACAGTCCAAATATAAAACAATGTCCAAGAGACAGGCAAACGGGGAAATAAGGGAAACCAAGTCAAACACGAGTTACCCGAATGCTCCGAAATGCCCTAAACAAGACTTTGCAATAAGTCACTGAAAACACAGGGTTTCTATATAAGCAGGGTTAACAAGAAGAATGAGACACAGGTGGATATAATCAGGCATAATGAGTCAGGCCAATGGGTTATGGGAAATGTAGTCTGTGGTGAGATAACAAAGATGGTAGGAGTGCCCTCTAGTGGAAATCAAGGGCACTCCAGCTGGTAGATGTAAATCTACAAATAAGTTGACAAAAAGATTGTATCCAATATTTGGTGACAATGAAGCATAATGAGAGTTCTGTCAGGACCACTATCGTCAAATATGATTGACAATTAGCATACAGTTTGGATCGGCGGTATGGTTCTGTTCTGGGCAATAACTCCATGCGCATCCATGAAGCCTAGCATGGATAAGAGCAGGGAGAGCAGCAATAACCCTTAGGGTTAACAGAACAGAACCAACATGAATGTATTGCAGATATCATTAATTCAAGATTTTAATGTACAACATAATTCGAGAATTTAGTCTGATTCAAGGGAAATCAGAATGCCAAATCCTGACTGGATGTGAGGAGGAGCTGGGGATGGAGGAGGGTAATTCGCTCCTGAGAAACGCGATAACTGTTGGTAATACTGAAGGAGCTTATATACAGTGATAGGTGTCGCATTCCTATAGGTACACGTGGATCAGCTGAGAGTCAGCTGATGCAAGCTTGATGTGACCTGCCAGAACTGACGCTACGCTTGATATTTACAAAGGCTGGTCATTTTGTTATTTTCAACACAGCACAAGGGTTAAGATATGTACAGTCACATGTACTGAAGGTGTAAGGAAAATATTACTTTTATTTTGTTTTCAGTCATTAAATTGAAACTTTTCTTGAAAAGTTGTTCCCCCACCTAGATCATGGGAACATGCTCAGAATGACAGACTGTGATCACGTGTGCGTGTGTGTTTATGCTATGTTGTGCACCAAGAATCTGGTTTGTCAGGGTCACCACCATATAAGGTAACTGCTTAGCTCAGCACCAAGCGAATTCCTCTCGTTATTTAGCGACAGAAATGTTGCTGTTCAACTGTCTTTGTCTCTGACATTTGTTGTTAATTAGCTCACACTCTTTAAAGGTCAGTTCTCCGTTTTGACACATGCTGAACTCTCTATGTGACTCAGCCTGAAAGCTCATTCCGTAATGAGTGCGACTATGGTCCAGTGTTTGTATTTAGGAAGCTTCTGTATTAAGGAGTTTGGAGGGAAATCTCCCTAAAAGCCAGTGGGATTTCCCCCTATGTTTCCACAGCTGTCTTCTTCACCACCTGGGGCTTTGCATCAGAACTGGGCAACTCCCAACAGCTGCCTATCTGTCTTTCTCTTTCCCTCTCAGTCCTCTTGAAGACTTGACACCAGGCTTGCTGTCTGTAAGCATCATGCTGCTTTAGACAACTGAACACTCAGAGAGATATAAAATAAGCTTTGGTGTTTTTATGAGTAGGTTACAAGTCATATGAATGTCCAGTGGCCCCTAAAAAGTTTTTGGGATTCTGAAGCTGCACTTTGTAGGATATATGGTTATATGTGTTATGAATACATGTATTCTCACAGGAGTGTACTACATTAATAACAGTCAATTATGCAAGATACTAACCCTAAACCAAACCCTAAGCCTAATTATACAGCAAGTACCAAATATTACCCTGTACTACTTGTATAATTACTCTGTAACTAAAGCACCTTAAAATAAATTGTAACCCATTTACATTCATAGCAATTTTATTGTTTGATATATTGTTTTCTAATGTCTCTTATAATGACATTCAGACATTGTGAAGTGTCCAAATACTTGCCACGTGAATATTACTTATTTAGATTTGAGTTATTTTTTGATGGTGCTGAGCTTCCTCTGTAGAATTTTCCATCCTAATGGATTTACAGTGTGATTCACTCTGTCAGATGTACTTTAACTTTGACCTTTTGACTTAAGTGACACAATCACCAATCATTGTGTGATCCACCCTTTGAAGTTATGGAAACTTGTAGATCTTGTGACTCGCTACCTGTTTGTGTATATGGGTGTCCTACGTGACTTTGGATCAGATAAGTATATGTGATGCCTTTCTGAGCAACCATAAGGCTGAATTTTTTATATCATGGTTTCCATATCTTCTGTGTGTTTTGCCTAAATCCTTGTACAAGTAAAGCCAGCCTTTTGATTTTTAAAGGGACAGTTCAGCCAAAATGAAAATTCTGTCATGATTTTACTCGCCCTCATGTCATTCCAAACCTGTTTGATTTTCTGTCTACCATAAACCACTAAAGAGTTTTGCATACAGTAAAAGGCTATAGCTCTTCAAACTAAAATGTCAAGCTTCAAAATACTTAGTGTATCACCATTCACTTTCATTATATGGAAAATAGCAGCATGAACATTCTGCTTCCATGTTCCACAGAAGAAAGAAAGGTCATGCCGGTTTCATTTTCAGGAGAACTTTCCCTTGAACTCTTTCTGCTTCTTTTCATGCTTTGCGGTTCGCTGTCTGGTGATAAGAAAAGGAACTGAAAGTTCACAAAGTGGAAGGAAAAAAATGGAAATATAATATGATTACATCAACAAACCTGTTTACACTCCAGTTATTCTCCCCATCAATAACTTGAGTCAACACACGCACGCATACACCGCCACTGTTTACTAATGTAAACATACACACACAGAAGGTGCTGTCTGTCTGGAACAGCTCCACATCTGCGTCAGGAGTGCATGATATTCATGAAAAAGGAGTCATTATGAGAGCCAAACATCCATTAGAGCTGTAAGAGCCGCTGCGAAAGCGGACGAGGGCTCATAAAATCGAGATCAGCTGAGGATTTAGCCCGGATAATAAAAAGGTCTTGTTCGGGGAAATTAGATGCTGAAATTGAAGCTCATCTTCAGAGTTTTCTTTAGAGGTTATTTACTTATTTTCCTTTATGGGTGTGTATTTGTTGGTTCAACAGTCTGCTTTGACACGCAAATACATGACCAAGTCCCAGCTAAATCTATCCTAACTCAATCCTCAAGGGAGGAAAACGGGAAGCCAGAACAATCAGCCTCTGATGAGTGGGGGGCTTTTGGAGGGAGTTTACAGTAAAACGGCCCTCTGTGCCACCAGTCTGCCCACCTGCCCCTTTGCCCCCATGGGAAACAAAGCAAAGATAAGCCAGTAAATAATAGCTGTTTGAAGCAGGGGAGGGGTCGGGTTTAGGTCATTATCTGGACAACTGTGACTAAGGGTTATTCGGCTGATCTGAGTGCATGTGGATTGTACCATCTGGTGAAGGAAAGGGGGTGTGGTGATACAGTCTGCTCTAGAAATACAGTCATTTCCTCTCTTACTCATGTTTTCCTAGTCTCTTTCTTTTTTATAGATCAAAAAAGGGCTGGAAATACCCCATTGTGCAGGACATATTAATGAAAAAAGGTTTGTTTACATTAAACACTGAGTGATATATTCATCAGTCATTGCCTTTAAAATACAGCGTTAGATTTTTTCATTAACATAAAATGAAAGCACTACAAGATGATTCAGTGCAGCGCAATACAGAGCAAATCATACATAAGCCATTATTATTAAATATAGTATTATTTTTGACCATCAAAGACTGCACCTTTACATTTCTTTTCATGTATATAAAAATTCCGGGGTAAATTACATAGGCCTATTCTGACAAGCGTTCTTCCACCATAGTTAATATAAGATAAATATGAGATACACTCTCAGAAAGAAAGGTACAAAAGCTGTCACTGGGACAGTAACCTTCAAAAGCGTTCTAATATGTACCATTTAGGTACTAACATGTACACTTTTGGTACCAATATGTACACTTTTGGTACCAATATGTACCTTTGAGGGACTAATATGCACTCTTTAGGTACAAAGGTGTACCTTTTGAAAAGGTACCGCCACAGTGACAGCTTTTGTACCTTTTTTTCTGAGAGTGTACTATATATAAAAATAAAAAATTCTGTAGGTGGCATTTTAAACACTGATTATTAATACTATCTGATGTTATCTGACCCATATGTTGCATATGGTAGCATGTTTTGGTAATTTATACTGAAAAATGAAATGCATTATTAAAAACTAGACTTACAGTAATTATATAAATTTGGGTTACACTTTATTTTAGGGTGATGCTTAAGTAAGTACTGAATAATATTAATTAACTACATGCACATACTATAGAATTATGGTTAGGGTATGGGTTAGTTACTTGCAATTATGCATAATTTACTGTTATTACTATAGTAAGTACATAGAGTAACATGTAGCTACGTCATCCTTAAAATAAAGTGTTACCTACTGTAAATTTGTCTGACTTTCATTCTTTCTTTATTCTTTATTCTAAATCAAACTTATGCTAGCATTATGTCACTACTTCAGAATTGTAATCAGAATTTAAAGGGTTTGTTCACCCACAAATAATAATTCTGTCATTAATTACTCACCCTCATTAGAACTAACCCTTTAAAAGACATTCTCAATTTTGACCGTTCGCAAATAAACATGAACAAACATAAGAAGGAATGTTGTTTTAACCACGGAAAGGCGTCAGTACACTCCGTTTTTCAAGTTCAAATCCTCCCATGTTAATCTACTAACTCTCCTGACTGCTTTGTCGGACAAAATGGCGGATGGCGAAGTATGATTGGTCAGATCACCTGTCAATCAAGCTCCCTGCGAAGGGTCAATTCAGATCTAATTGGCCGACAGCTCTCTGTGTATGCAATGACACATATGCACAACATCTGTTGGGGGAAAATATACAGTTGCACACTGTTCTGGGATGATGTATGCATTGTGTGATTACAGAATCCTGTTGAATAATTGATAGGGCAGTGGCCAGGTCACTCGACAGAAGATGGAACTGGAGATCTGTCCGTTTCTGAGGAAACAGTGCACGCGAAGGCCAGTATGACGTTGGTGACTCATCGACTACTGCCCTAACCTAGTGGTTTAACCGGTCTGCTAATTACTATGGCACTTGGGTTCACCGTTGTTATCAGACCACTAGCCTGAAGTGACACGTGGAGCACATGTCTGAAATGACTTCTTTCATTTCATCATCTCGCCGCGACCTTCTCGCTCACTTCTCCTTGACCTCCTCCGTTACACGGCCTCTCCTCCTCCTCCGTCATCCCTCTGCCTTCTCCCCTGGAGAAACGTTGAATAATACATCAGGCTTTACATCACCGCTTGTAAGGCGACAATGTTAGCATGTCAAGGCACGGCATTCGATCCGCTCTTCCAATGACAAGATGGAATATGTTGGCCAGTATTGGTTTTCAGCAGGCATGGGTGAAATATTGATGAGGGCTGAGGCAGTTTTTCCACTGTGGTTAAGCTAGTCACCAGCCACTTCACCCTTTCCCCAGCACTTGATACGGCCTGCCCGATCCTAGGCCACAGCCTGGCTACCGTCAGCGAGAGGGAGTGAGAAAAGAGACATTTTCCATCTGCCGTGAAATTAGAGCAGCTCATTATGGCAGAGTGCTCAACGTGTGTGTGTACGGGAGATGTATCCTACATTTCATTGCGTGCGAAGGTGACAAAGAGAGGGACGTTTCCCTCAAGTCCACACCTGTTTTTTTTGTTTTGTTGTTTTTTCACGTTGGATTAATGATCAATGGGTCGGATCAGCGCACAGTGTAACCCAAACAGCGTTACGCTGAATCGCTAAGACCCCTCTCAGTGGAGCAGATGACTCAGTGCAGCGCTTCCTGAATAAACCATGACTCCAAAAGCGCATCAATAATGCAGAGAGCTACTGTAACGCATACAGCCAAGTGGTACAACAGTTGGATCTAATGTTTATCAAGTTTTCGCAGACCTAGTTTAGTTCCAGGTTGTACTAATACCCTGAATAAAATTCAGACAGAAAGTGGGGCATGTTAGTTTTTTTCTTCTTCTTCGTGTCCTCATCATCATTTAGAGTGGGTATCTGTCTCTGAGCCAGTCCAGGTCACTTCTCACTGCTCTCCCTTTATATCCGTTCCTCTTCTCAGTCTCCACCTATTAATGCAAGCATTATGCTTCTACGTTCCCTGTGTACAATGAGCTAACAAAGTACAAAAAGTCAAGTGGATTTATAAATGGTTTTGTGATGTAGGGGTGCCTTGGGGAAGTTGTCACACTATTTAGGAGGTTTATTTTTGATTGTATTGAACATTTCCACTTCTAATGCACAAGATTTTTTTGAACATATTTGTGTGGCATGTTCTCACAATGGGAACCAACACTTTTCAATAGCAAATATGTAAAAGGCAACATGCTAAAAATGTAAAACCTTTGTTTTGGTTTACACATATTGTAATTAATTTGTACATTAGCCTAATATTATTTAATTGAATTTAATATTTAATTTAAATAATTTGTACATTAATTAATATTGTAATTAATTAAAATATTAAATAAGCTGACGTTTTTCAACCCTGAAATGTTTAGTTTTATTTTGGTGGATAGAGTAGCCTACGCTAAAAAAATCTTATTGTTTCAATTTTATTTTATTTAATGTACATTTTAAATTAGAATTAGTGGGAATTTAAAGTTTTATTTTTATATCACATTTTTTGGCCCTTTATATTCATTGTTTCTGTTGTTCAGATTTGTTTAAAACCCGTCATACATCATTTTCTTTTTGCAGCAAGATAACACAAGCTCAATATTTGTACATGTCACAGATGCTGGTTACTCAAATTGACTGTGCATTTTGTTTGTTGGATGTAGCTTTTGTCTAGACTCTCTGAGGTCGACTCTAAGAAGCACAAATCAAGCAAAATCAACATGAATTAACAGGTTGTCCTTGTTGAATAAATTCCTCCAGCACTCGAACTGAATAAAACGCTTACTGTTCTTCTAATATGTCTACTCTTAAACACCATGGAATTAACTTCCCACCGCCAGCCCCTTTGATTGATTTCAAAGCCTTTCTGTAGAGCTAAGTGCTTCCAATCCCTTGTAAGGAATCTGTTCCAACATATTTTTTGTGTTCATATTTCATATTCGACTATTGGACAGGAATAGTAACATTGCGGGGTGGATTTTTATATATATACACTCACCTAAAGGATTATTAGGAACACCTGTTCAATTTCTCATTAATGCAATTATCTAATCCAAGGGTTTTCAACCGGTGGTCCGCGGCCCCCTGGTGGTCCGCGGCGGCATTGCATGTGGTCCGCGACATGCATTCCAGCCTACATAATTTCACTATTAAAATAACTTTTTTTCCATAAAAAAAAAAGTTTGTCTTAAAAAAAAAGGCAAGTCAGTCAGTAATAAATACATTGGCATTCAGTAAAGTGTCGAACCCATAAAAAGTAGAACCATTGTCCGCTTTACATAAAACAAATCACGACATGACCTTGTGCGAGTGAGTGAGTGGCGTTTACACCAAACGCGAATAGAGCGTCTGGCGCAAGTGATTTTCATGTCAAGACAATGTAAAGACGCGTTTACGCGCATCTGGAGGTCCTGCGGCGCGAATGAGGAGTTTAGCGCGACGCGGACGCGTGAATGAGGCGAATTTAGTGTCTGGCGCGATACGTGCAAGTGATTTGAGGGTGAGAGAGCGAAAGAGAATTCTGATTAGTCGAGAGGATATATCGCGTTTAGGCTAAAAATAGGTTTGGCGCTTATCGTGGTTTGGAAAGAAACTGCATCTTGCAGTACATTTTAAACAAGAAAATATAGCGATTTGGCATGAAACGTTGATGGAGCAGTGAATAGGTTCAGTACACAGCAAAATGACATGACAAACGCATTTTTTTTTATTTTATTTTTTTTATGCCATTTCCTCAATTCGATGTCCGACTGTGCTATCCGACAAAGGAATCCACACACTACACACACACAAAATAGTGGGCCGCCGATTACTTGTTAGTCAGAATGGTGGTCCCTGGCACAGAACCAGTTGAAAACCCCTGATCTAATCAACCAATCACATGGCAGTTGCTTCAATGCATTTAGGGGTGTGGTCCTGGTCAAGACAATCTCCTGAACTCCAAACTGAATGTCAGAATGGGAAAGAAAGGTGATTTAAACATTTTTTAGCGTGGCATGGTTGTGGGTGCCAGACGGGCCGGTCTGAGTATTTCACAATCTGCTTAGTTACTGGGATTTTCACGCACAACCATTTCTAGGGTTTACAAAGAATGGTGTGAAAAGGGAAAAACATCCAGTATGCGGCAGTCCTGTGGGCGAAAATGCCTTGTTGATGCTAGAGGTCAGAGGAGAATGGGTCGACTGATTCAAGCTGATAGAAGAGCAACTTTGACTGAAATAACCACTCGTTACAACTGAGGTATGCAGCAAAGCATTTGTGAAGCCACAACACGCACAACCTTGAGGCGGATGGGCTACAACAGCAGAAGACCCCACCGGGTACCACTCATCTCCACTACAAATAGGAAAAAGAGGCTACAATTTGCACAAGCTCACCAAAATTGGACAGTTAAAGACTGGAAAAATGTTTCCTGGTCTGATGAGTCTCGATTTCTGTTGAGACATTCAGATGGTAGAGTCAGAATTTGGCGTAAACAGAATGAGAACATGGATCCATCATGCCTTGTTACCACTGTGCAGGCTGGTGGTGGTGGTGTAATGGTGTGGGGGATGTTTTCTTGGCACACTTTAGGCCCCTTAGTGCCAATAGGGCATTGTTTAAATGCCACGGCCTACCTGAGCATTGTTTCTGACCATGTCCATCCCTTTATGACCACCATGTACTCATCCTCTGATGGCTACTTCCAGCAGGATAATGCACCATGTCACAAAGCTCGAATCATTTTAAATTGGATTCTTGAACATCATTTTAAATTGGATTCTTGACAATGAGTTCACTGTACTAAAATGGCCCCCACAGTCACCAGATCTCAACCCAATAGAGCATCTTTGGGATGTGGTGGAACGGGAGCTTCGTGCCCTGGATGTGCATCCCACAAATCTCCATCAACTGCAAGATGCTATCCTATCAATATGGGCCAACATTTCTAAAGAATGCTTTCAGCACCTTGTTGAATCAATGCCACGTAGAATTAAGGCAGTTCTGAAGGTGAAAGGGGGTCAAACACAGTATTAGTATGGTGTTCCTAATAATCCTTTAGGTGAGTGTATATATATATAGTGCCATCTGAAATTTTCTTCTAGAATGATAATTTTTATCAAGCTCGTATATTTAAGTTAAGTAATTTCACTTAAATAGCAATGAAAATTACCTATTAATTGTCATTTAAGTGAAATTACTTAACTTAAATACAAGCTTGATAAAAATGACCATTCTAGAAGAAATTTTATATATATGTTATTATATGTATATTAAATTTAACAACCTATTTAATTATATACTTTCTTTTTTATTAGTTCATTAAATTTAATAATAATAATAAAATTTTATTAAGTTAATTTAATTTATTTTATTTAAGTTCACATATATCATGCACTTTGCTGGCATAAGTTTGACCCAGACAGAGACATTTCAAAGGGCTCTTGAACCATAAAATGGTTACAGTGCTGTAAAATTACACAGGGAATCAAATCTTAAATGGCACTATCAACTCGCCTCTTATCTTGCATTACATTTCAGGAAAGGGTTTTTTTTTTTTACAATGGAAAAAAATCATTTGATTACAGGTGCTGGCTCAAGACCTTTAATCTGTTGCAGTCTGCTGTCTTCAGCATAAAAGGTCTAAACCTCAATTAAAGTTTAGCTTGGGTGACTTAATCATTCCTCAATGGAAAATGAATGCGGTTTATCGCAAGTTCACAAGCAGAGACCTGTGGCAATTCCTATAAACAGTTCTCCAAAACTGTGCGTGCTAAATCTATTACTTAAATGATAAAACATTGATTTTTGTTAAGTGGCAGAAACTCCATGTTTCTTTGAAATCTGTACTTTTTATGGCATTTTGCACTGGTTTTCAACCACAGTTGGAAACTTGAAGGAAATTTTTCTGGAAAGTCTACGTGCATGAGAAAGTGTCACACGAAGAGAAAAAACCATTGCCCTCGACTTTGTGTCTTGCATCACCGAGTGGTTTATGATCATCATATAGAGACGGCTATAATATGATATCTCTGCATGATGTGGCAACACTTCAACTGTTGTACATTTTCTTTGAGGCTAATGAACTGTTCTGATAGATATTTGACATTGTTTAGGGATGCTGAAATTGCGTTTCTGCTTTAATTAATTAGCTAATATTATATGTGAACGTTTGATGTTTGTATGACATGGTAATGAAGCTTGTTAACAGAAAAGCCATCAATTCTCACTTATTAAGCAGTCAGCTGCACTATTTTAGAAATATTTTCTGTCGTACAAGTGGTTGTGATCTGTTTACATGTCTCGGTTCCCAGAGGATGGTGGTAATTATTTCCTTTCCAATCTTGCTCTCTCTGCACTTGACATCTTTATAACATCTGTGTCATGCTGGAAAAAACAATAGACTTGAGAATTGTTATTAGAATTGCTTAGAGATTCCCATAAACCCTACATTATGGGAGCAAAATGTCCCCAAAAAGATGGCAATATCCGAAATCCTTGACCTTGTGAGGACATTTTTGGTCCCCATGAGGAAACAGCTTATAAATCACACTTAGTGATGTTTTTTGAAAATGTAAAAATACAGAAAGTTTTCTGTGATGCATAGGTTTACGGGTAAGGTTAGTGTGGATAGAATATACAGTTTGTATACAGCATAAAAAGCATTATGTCTTTGGAAAGTCCCCATGAAAACACAACATCAAAAGAATTAAATAACTTATCATGGTTTCCTGAAAAATATTAATGCAACACAACAGTTTTCAACGTTGATAATAATGATAAAGTTTCTTGAGCACCAAATCAGCAAATTAAAATGATTTCTGAAGGATAATGTGACACTGAAGACTGTAGTAATGCATAAAAAATACAGTTTTAAAACTGTATAAAACGCTATATATATTGTGATTTCTTGATATGTGCATATTAGCACAACACAAAAACTTCCAATTGCTGTGTATTGTGTCTATTATTTGCATCACCACTTCAGTATTTTGTGCCTTATGTATTTATCTGCTAAGTTAAATTCATACTTCCACAAACATTTTTTAATGTGGAATGGAGTATATTGTGTGTGCGTGCCATGCGTGTGTGTGTGCGTGTGTGTGTTTCTTATCTTGAGAACATAAAACAAGCATGTCATGTCTTACAAATTCTCCTGCTTGTAATGGAAGCTGTTGCAGTGTTAGAGCTTATATCAGCAACCCGGACCATGGCTTAAACGATTTCTATTCTGCTATAAATGTGAGAGTTATCGCTTGGCCTACAGGGGGTAGAGTGTGGGATTATGTGTGTTTGATAGAGAGAGAGAGACAGAGCTAGTGTCTGCTTGCTATTATAGTCATTAGCTGAGACGGCAGTTAGATCATGCTCACTAAGTCAATTCTGCCTTTGGTACCAATTAGAATAAACCATCCGCATCTGTCACTGAGGAGGGAGGACGATTCTTGGAATGATGTGGAATTCAATTTAAATGGTCGGCTGATCCCACGGGATGTGAGGGGGTAAAGATGGTCTATGTTCACACCTCTAGGATTTGAATAAAAAGATTCTTTGAAAATGCGTGTACTAGGTCTGAAATTAACACTCACTGAACATCAAATGTGAGTAAGTATTATGTCATGTGGTGCGACTTCCCGAAACTTTAATGATATTTTTGTAATAATTTTTTCTGATATCTGCACAAATGTTTTAGATTGATGAATATACTTAAATAGTTTAAATAATGATTAAGATATGTACACTCACATGAATTCAAAGTGTAAGGATAATACCACATTACATTTTTAGAGTAGGCCTATATAAATCACAACTTCAGAAAACGTGAAACCAACACTGTTATTTTTATATAGTATTTATTAATATTGTGAATTAGTTATTATATTTATATTTTCAATTTTCATTTTAATTTTTATATTTATGTTATTGTTATTTCAGTTTTAGTAATTTTAGTACTTCAACTCAAACTTATGTGTTTATTTCAGGTATAGTTGCCAACCAAGGCAATTTTCACATTTTTGTTTAAGCTTTTTAATATGGAGTATATTGTTTATATTTTATTTCAGGTAAGAACTTGTTTAAAACTATATTTTCAACAGATTTATCTTCTCTCGTAAACACTCTGCTGTATGTCATTGACCTTTATCTCTGTCAAATTCTCGATGACTTTGAGAAGTGTATCTAGGATGGAATATATGGAATATTGCTCATATTAAGCTGACAAAATGAAAACGTGAGAAACAAAATGGTGATAGTTAAAGCCACCTGCCACAAGTGACAGGTGGTGTTACCGATCACCACCCACTGGGATTTTGTTTCTCACGTATTGTGATTTTAATCACATAGAGACTGTCTGTGTGTGACAATACAAGTGAAACAAAGACCTCCACTGTTTGCCTCAGATATACAATGAATATAAAACAGCTAAATATTTCCATGGGTAATAAAAATGCAGTTTCCTGACAGGAATTGTTTTCTCAATTCCCTTGTAATTGGCACTTGTGGCAAAAAGTTACTTTAGGACCCCTTGTGTATATAAATGGCAGCAAATATTGTTTTTAGGGTGGTAATGTTAACTTCCATTCCACTGTGGGATGGCTGTGGTTTTGGCCTTCGCTCAACCAAGCCAGTCTAAAACCCACAGTCTGCATGGGCGCAATGCCACGGAAAAGCGCAAACACTTGTTCTACCATTTCATCATGATATTCGGTGGCGGTGCTAGTGGTGATGATGTCATTGCCTCTGAGTCCGCAAGTCTGTCCGGATTTCCCGCTTTCTCTTCAGCGAGGAGAAATCGCTAATGGCAGACACTTGGGTCGGGAACGGTTTTGTTCAGTCTGAGGAGATTATTCAAAGTCGGGTTCATGGACTGAAACGTACCCCCGCGTTTCCATGCATATTATTAGAGTCGTGATTGAATTCGTCCACTGAGCTGATTTTAAGTCCTGCTGTGCAGTGGAGATTGTGCGTTGCACTTGCCACTCGCCTGAAGTTTCCAGCTATTTTTAGAGAGGCTGAATTGTATGTGTTGTTGTGTTCCTATATGGAACAGTGTGCGGCATGATGGGGAAATTTCTTCTCTCACTCTGGAAGAAATGACACCACAATCTCTCCATCATGCAGAGCCACCTCATTTAGAGGTTGCCTGTCAATCAAAGCAGAGAGCTATAGCATGTGTGTGTGTGTGACTATATTTTGTGGGCAAATCTGAAGTGAGCTAAATTCGAGAAAACCTCCTTTTGGGGTCAAACATTTGTATAAATAAAGTAAAAAACAATATTTAACTAATTAATATAGAAAAGTGTTATATTTTTGGGATATGCAAATCTATATAAAGTAATGACAGTACTTGTCATGTTTTGTTGCCTTACTGGCAGATACTAATTGCAACGGAAATTGTTCAAGCTGCATTCAGTTTCTATGGTTACCTCCTCGGGGAAATGTGACTTCTGTTTGTGAGCGTTGCAAAATAATATGTACTTTTTAAGACCTCTATACACACACACCTTGCAATTTGCACCCTGTAAATGTGTGAGAGACAAAGACCGTGTAATTGAGTTTGCACGTGTGCGCGCGCATGTCCGCTGTGGTTTGTCTTTGACCTGATTGCTGAAGTGAATTGTCAGACTGGGCCATTGGCTCATCCAGCGCTCTGTGGTTCCCACCTACTTTTCCAACTCCACTTCAATCTGCTGGGTCAGTCTGACTTTTTCTCCCCCAACCCAGATCTGGAACATGGAGCTTTTTGAAGGCCTGAAAAAGGTGCGATTCTAATCCAATATGCCACGTTTGATTAAATGTTTGAAAGTTTTCTACATACATTAAAAAAAGAGTCAAAGAGTCTTCTTCATTGCTGTAAGGTTCAGCAGATCCTGATTTTACCAAGTGCAACATGTTTCCGTTTTAACATCTTTGTTGATCCATCAACCAATCAGATTTGAGGGACTAGTTTACAATTGATGTCAATTTAAGGTGCTTCTACATCAGTGTTATTTACCTATCATTTCCCTCTTATTTTAGGGATAACTTACAGTATGTGTAGGGGTAGGGATATGGTTTTGATTAAACAGGAATGTTGCTGTATTTCTATTTATCTATTCTATTTTGCAATGTAATGTAATGTAATGTAATGTAATGTAATGTAATAGAATAGAATAGAATAGAATAGAATAGAATAGAATAGAATAGAATAGAATAGAATAGAATAGAATAGAATAGAATAGAATAGAATAGAATAGAATAGAATAATATAATATAATACTGGTCAAGGACCAAAGACCAAAAAGTCAAGGACCAAAAAGGTCCCAAACTGTGACTGGGGCCATTATGACTTGTGCACTGTATTTCAAGTCATCTTAAGCCAAACAATAGCTTTGTGTGATGAACAAACAGAAATTAAGGCAGTCTGGCAGAGAGGAAGATTATCAGTAAATATTGATATTCTGAATACAGTGCACTAGTCATATTGGACTATTTGCTGATTTTATATTGTGTTTTTTTTTTTTATTGTTGCCCCTTTTTAAGCTTGACACCCCATGGTCACTATAAAGATTTCATTTATTTTTGGGGGGCAAACTCTTCCTGTAAGTTGTGCTATTGTTGCAAATGAATTTAAATCAAGCTGGCATTTGCTTTTCACTGAATCGCAAGGTAATCTGTGGCTCTGAAACGGAGCTCAGAGCTTTCGCACTGCGTGATCCGTGTGTAATTTGCACATTGCACATGCAGTTGCATCACGGACTGCATCGGAAGTGGAAAGATCGCATTAGGCCATGGCATGATGTCATTGTTGCTGCTGCTGCCTTCAGCTTTGCCTAGAAAACCATTATGGATGTAGCTGAGTGCTGCCGTAATCCTGTGACGTGTGTTTTTGGGGGCATGTGTGTGATTCACTATAATCCTAGTGTGCCTGTTGTGTTTGCAATCGTGTGTGTGTGTGTGTGTGTGTGTGTGTGTGTGTGTGTGTGTGTGTGTGTGTGTGTGTGTGTGTGTGTGTGTGTGTGTGTGTGTGTGTGTGTGTGTGTGTGTGTGAGGACCAGTTTGAGTTTTAGACCATTGGGGTGAGGACAAAGAGAGTAAAGAGAGGTCATTTTGGCCGGTGCTCACTTTCTGAGACCCCTTTAAAGGCCTGTTTGAGGGTCAAGACTTGGTTTTAGGG
The DNA here is from genome assembly GCF_964197995.2 of Scardinius erythrophthalmus. Classification (NCBI taxonomy): domain Eukaryota; kingdom Metazoa; phylum Chordata; class Actinopteri; order Cypriniformes; family Leuciscidae; genus Scardinius; species Scardinius erythrophthalmus. Next base: position 12,487,865 of record NC_138224.1, on the reverse strand, counting down.
AAAAGGTTATAATTAGGTTTAGGGTAAGGTTGTGATGGGTAAGGTTAGGGTAAGCGGCTAGAGATTGCATTGTTTCAATGAATGTCCTCATAAAGATAGATGTACAAGAATGTGTGTGTGTGTGTGTGTGTGTGTGTGTGTGTGTGTGTGTGTGTGTGTGTGTGTGTGTGTGTGTGTGTGTGTGTGTGTGTGTGTGTGTGTGTGTGTGTGTGTGTGTGTGTGTGTGTGTGTGTGTGTGTGTGTGTGTGTGTGTGTGTGCCTTTTATTTTTGTTTTGGACTATTTGATTTTCCACCTATTCTATACCTGGTTTAGGACCTTGTTCCTTCTTCTTTTTTTTTTACGGTCTGTCTCTTTTTTTCTCCTTCCTCAATGCAGGTGTGTGACTGTCTTTCCCAGGGGTCTGTATGCTGTCACGCTGTGAATAGTAAAGAGCTCTACCTTTCACCTGTGGAAAATTGATACAATCCTGCTGTGAATAGCTCCATCCTTTTGGAAATTGCTGAGTTTTCTCTGAATGTAGAGGGAGCTATGCATCTGTTTTCCCCATCGTTGTTTTGGCTCATTGCAATCAGTTCACTATCACTCCTTGTCAATGTCAGCAACACCAATGAGCTGCTCTCGAATGAGTGGTGTAGCGTGCCAGAGTTTCAAATGTTCTTAAAGGCCCCATATACGGTTTTATGTCCATCCACTCATTTTATTTTTCATCACGCATGGCTGCGTATGTCAGATGTCATGTGCCAGTTGTCTATGCAGCCTCAGAGTTCACACATGTTGTATCTGTCATGTAAGAGTGCTGATAACAAGGGCAGAGCTGTAACAAGAAGAGCTGTGCTCTTTCCCAGATTAACCGCTCCTAATTATGCATAATATTATTGAACAAAGAGCCTGTTTTTTAAACAATATTGATATATTTGTAGCTGGTCAAATCTTTTATTTTACTTTATATAAATCAATATTTTCTATTGGTATTTTATTGCAGTTCAACATTGTAAAAATGTTAATATTTGATGTATTTGATTATATCAGTGTGTGTGTATGTGTATGTGTATGTGTATGTGTGTATGTATATATATATATATATATATATATATATATATATATATATATATGTAGTTGTTATTATTATATATTCGAATAAAAAAATGTTAAATAATGTGATGTAAAATGAATAAAAAAAATAGATTCTGTAGGCTACTATACTAAAAAAATGTAAATAGAATTTTTTTTTTATAATAATAATAATAATAATAATAATAATGGCTATATAAATAACTTTACTGTATATTAATGGCTTTTAAAATAATATCATGATATTACAAATAATATTTAAACATATAATGGATATACTCTACATTTAATTTTTTTTAACTATTTGTAAAATATTTATTAATTTTATTAAAATTACAAATATTTTAATTGCTATATAAATAATACAGCCTCATCATTTAAAGAAAAATGCATCTCTTAGATCAGAATTTTTATTTTTTTCTATTTTACATTATTTTGTCACTGTCTCTTGCAATTTTCCTGTCTTTCTGGGTTTGTGTTGTTTTGACTGCTCTGCATATGTATGTGATGGTGGAACATTCTGACGGCCTTGTGGTTGTGGTGTTCTTTTTTTTTTTTTCTGTGTGAAAACCAGGCCAGTGGTGAAAACCATGATGTCATTGTTTATATGTTTGCCCGCATGTGTTTGGAGGAATGGCATGAAATGCAGTGATGTCACCGCAATTCTCATGAGCATGTCTGACTTATGTGTACATTCGTGTGTAAGAGAGGGAGTTTAAAATTGTGACGTGGTGTAATCTAAAATACAGGGAATTGCAGCTGTGCTGATTCCGGGTGCGGAGTAAAGCAGGCTTAAGTTATGTCATCTGCTCTGCTCTGCTCTCCTGTGATGATGCCACAAGCACACACTGCACTGCTCTGGACTCAACAGCACCAGAGGACACTGTGTTTGTGGGGGTGGGGAAGATGTACTCATGTAATGAGCATTTACTATATTACTTTGACATATCTTGAGTCTGCTGATATTCAGTACAGCAGTATTTTCTTGCGTTGCTTATTATATTATATTATATTATATTATATTATATTATATTATATTATATTATATTATATTATATTATATTATTAACATAATAAAATATAATATAATTAATATATTAATATAATATAACTAATATATTAATAATATAATGTGATATTGCTTATTATATTATATTACATTAAATTACATTACATTACATTATATTATATTATATTATATTATATTATATTATATTATATTATATTATATTATATTATATTATATTATATATTGTATATTGTATATATTATATTATAATTATTAATATAATATATTTAATATATTAATTATATAATGTGATATTGCTTATATATTATATTATATTATATTATATTATAATTATTAATATAATATAATATAATTAATATATTAAAATAATATAACTAATATATTAATTATATAATGTGATATTGCTTATTATATTATATCATATATCATATCATTTCATATCATATATTATATTATATTATATTATATTATATTATATTATATTATATTATATTATATTATATTATATTATATTATATTATATTATATTATATTTTATTGTGTATATTGTATATATTATATTATATTATAATTATTAATATAATATAATTAATATATTAATATAATATATTTAATATATTAATTATATAATGTGATATTGCTTATTATATTATATTATATTATTAATATAATATATTAATTATATAATGTGGTATTGCTTATTATGTAATAAATTATATTATAATTATTAATATGTTAATTAGTTAATGTAATTATAATAATTTTATTGAATATTTCATTAGTAATGCACTATTTATTATTGCAATATATTATTATAAATTATTACAATATTACAATATTTTACTAATTATTTTTGTGAGGAATAGTGTATAAATATGCTACGTAAAAGCATATACTGTAAATATATATATATACTGTATACGCGCACACACACAATTTGTCGACATTGAATCTCTGGAATTCAAATTCCTTTTTTAAACACAATAAACAAATCTAAAACAAAAAGATGTTCTGACAAGAGGAATAATAAATATTTCAGAATCTTCACTAGACCTGGAAAGATGATTTTTGTTGGCCGTGTCTGTTGCATTCAGGTGCAAGTTTACCGCAGACTTGACAGCTGAATTTACCGTGGATTATATTTGATATATAATTTAATTTGCGATGCTCTTTCTCATAAGTAAGTTTGGTCACCAACCTCATGATTGTGGTCATGTTGAATAATAATGTTTAATGCATTAGATGCTGATGGCTGTGGCATATTTACCCTGCAGACTTTGTAATGAGGTCACCCACAGTTGCAGTTGCGTAATTATTCTTACACTTGCATGGCTATTTATGGCATATTTCTTCTCAGGCATTCTGTCTCTCTGATTTATTCATCTCTTCCCAATACACCTGGGGTCATTTATAAAACTGAAAGGAAAAAAAACCCAATATCATTTGACTGGACAACCAGCCCCTGAGATTGATGTCTTGTTTAAAGGGATATTAATGTAACTGCCATATGAAAACTCATTTCATTCTGCCAGTTAGACTGTTATTAATGTCTGTTTACACAAGGAGGGTTTTTATGTATTTATTATAACACCACACCAGGACTAGAAAAACAAAACCTTTTTGATGAAGTATCTCTTTCCCCATCTATTTTACTATCAGCAGACTATCTTGAGTTACGATTATTATGAATTATTTATGATTGTTTATGAGCTGATCATTGATCATCTTCATCTGAAAAAGTTCTTCATAACAGCTGGGTTATTTGGACTGCAAGTGTGTGTGTGCTTGAGATGCATTGTATTTTGCTTTTAATGAAATAAAATAGCAGAAATACTGCATAAAATTTTACATTCCGCACATTGTTTTATACTTGCATCCAAGTTTATTAAGCATTTAAGTGCATTCCACCCTGGATGACCTTAGCATTACAAGATTTTCGAATGTCAGGTCTATTAAAAATGCTGTTGAATTCGGCACTAATTTACCAGCTTCAAATAAATGTCACATTGAAAAAATGAAATAATCCATATTTTCTTTCATTTGCACCTCTGATATTCCAAAGAGTAAAGTTTGTATTCAATTGCTCCTTCTTTTCTTTTGGGTACCCAGTATTTCAAAACTGTCACTCTTTAGGCTGCCTTTCTGTTGATCGTTTTTAGATGCTCTTGTCGAGTTGTCGAGCCACTTGAGCTGGCATGATGTACCAAAGACACTCATTTGGAATGACAAATCAAGATGGCAGTGATAAGTGCAGCCAAATGTTGCATCTCTGAACCTCTGTTTGACCCATTCACTGTGCGGTATAGGAGAGAGGATCTGCGTAATGGTTTTCTCATCTCTGCCAAAGCCACCACACACAATCAAACTGCCACTTAATCATATATTTATATGGATGCTATTCAAGTTTTCAACAGACTCCAAATCAGCCTCCTACGTTAGCATAAGTGCCAAAGCCACATGAGTGCACAAACTCGAAAGCTTTATTTGCCCACAGAACGCTTGCTGACATTTACGAAAGGTTCTGGTCAGATATGGTGGGATGAACTACACGGTTCACTTGAAGCCCTTCTTGAAGTATTAAGTGTTACATTGATAAATGGAGTGGAATACAAATCTAACATTTGCAATGAGGGAAGTTGCTGTGGTCTATGTATAGCCAAGCTATCAGACAATCTCTCAAGTCTGCCAGGGAATCAGCCAAGCTCCAACGCACCCAGCATTTATTCAGAAGGAAAGGACTATAAATATCATTGGATAAAAACCACATTTAGTCGTTAATAGTTCATATTTATATCTTATTTCTGTCTTTGTGTTTGTGCATTTAGGAATGTTGTGTGACAGCTACAAAAATTACATATTAGTCCATATCCATGTTCATTACACATATATATAATTTTTTGACTATATGTATATCAATATTTGCTTTGTATTATGAAGTTGCTCTGAAATGAGCTGCATTGCTCAATTTTGTTCAAATAAACAGCCATTAATATCTGAAGTTAAATACATCAATGCCATTAACTAAAACTATTAAAAACTGTTCTCATCAATTGAATTGAAACAAAAAATAGAAATATTTATGAATCTTAATCCTAAAAAACTTCAACTAAAATTAGATATGTTGCTAGCTGACATAAAATTAAGTTAAAGTACTAAAACTGCTAACACTAAAACAGAAATAAATTGAAATAAATATAAATAAATAATGGCAAAAGCACAAAAATCTGTCTAAAATAAAATAAAAACTTTTTGTGAGAAGTCATCTCTGTTGTGAGATGTAAACAAATCACTGAATCAGTTCTGAATTAATTCATGATTCACTGAAATGAATTGAACTTTGAACTCTAAATCAGTTTTTGTTCATTATTTTTAATATGTGACGCCTGGACCACAAAACCAGTCACATGGGTAAATTTTCTGAAATTGATGTGTGCCGAGATACAACTATTTGAACATCTGGGCCCGTATTCATAAAGAATCTTAATGCAAAGAGTAGCTCCTAGTGACAAAATTCTAAGAAAATTCTTAGAAATGTGGGCGTTTACTCTTAAAATGAAAGAAAAACTCCTAGTAAAGAAAAAAGTACTTCAGAAAGCATCTTAACCCTTAAAAGAGGTCTTAGGGTCAAAATTGTTAGGAGCACGGACGAGGACTTTTAAGAGGCTTAAGAGTTTCTTTAGCAGAGGAGAAAATGGCAGAAAGACGAAGAAGGAGAAGAAATGTGTTGCAGACAATGGATGACAGTGAGTTAATAAGACGCTTTAGATTAGATCATGCAGGGATCATGTTTGTGACAGATCTTTTTAGAGACACGCTAATATCTCCGACACAGCGCAGAAATGCCATAGCGCCCGAAATGAAAGTAATCACTACATTACGATATTTGGCAACTCGGAAAATTCCATGTTTGATACATTAAAACCAACATTCAAACCACCATTTAAATAGACATGCCAACAATCAGTGTAATTAGAAAGAGTGGAACAATTTTTATCATTCTAAGCAATCAAATACCTTATAGGAAATCAACAGCATGGTTAATAAAATAAGGATTTATATACACATATATAATGTGTGTGTGAGAGAACGATCAAATAGGAAAAATTACGCATGTAAGTTCAAAGTGGAGGCTTAGAATAGACCCTATACTTAAAATCACTTTTTTTTTTCTTCTTGGACAACCAACCAATCACAGTCTTCAAAAGATTGTGTCATACATAGCAACGGGGTCAACCCCGCCTCCTCACTAAGATAAAAGTTTTTGTCTTTTCCTTACTCAGAGTTGCTCTCAGATCGGTCCCGAATCGCTCTTAAGCTAAGACTCCTACGTAAAAGTTTTTAAGCTAAATTAAGAGTTTTCTGAGAGGATTCTTAGAATCTTTATGAATACGGGCCCTGGAATCTGAGCGTGCAAAAAAAATCAAAACATTGAGAAAATCGCCTTCAAAATTGTCCATTTATGTTCACTATTTACTTTATTAACATCCTAATGATTTTTGGCATAAAAGAAAAATTTATAATTTTGACCCATACAATGTATTGTTGGCTATTGCCACAAATATACCCGTGCGACTTATGACTTATGACTTATGGTTTTGTGATCTAACATATCGGCAAATGTATTGTGCAATGGCTTCTTGTGGTTTTAACACAGGATATAGTAAAATTAACCTGAAGGTGTTTTAGAACAACCCTTTGACTTTCTTTGTACTGAAGCAAATCTACTGTCAAATTTGTTTAATGTCAGAGAGAAAGCAGTTAGCACCTAGACAAAGAGAGAGAAAAGAAACATTGCCCGCAGTCTTTTTTGTCACCTTTGGCCTTTAAACTTAGTATGTCAAGCTGTGGGCTGTACTGGTGTGAATGATACGCCTGTTGGTAAGTGTCAATCAAACAGCTCTGACAGTCGACATGTCACTGCGATGTCACCTCACATTACTCCCCCCATCGCTGTCAGATGATCCATGGTCAGTATTTTGGTTTTGAAAATCATTTTGTAATCAGTATTTCTTCTAGAATATATATTATTATTATTATTTACTTTTAAGTTTGGATGTTTGGAATCAACTTGAATGTTTAAGTCATTTCAACTTAAATTATATTTAACTGAAACATGAAAATCGCTTAAAGGTGCATTGCGCAACATTTCATGTTAAAAATACCCGTTTTTCTAACCCATACATGCTTAAACAATTGCCTGATGGGCTGAATGAGCCCTTCTCTGATCACTGCGATTGCCTCTATAATCCTGTACAGTAAAATAAATAAGAGGGATTCGGGTCGGAATTTGAGACTGGGCGTGACGTCATGCGCGTTCAGTTGCAGTGTTGCAGTTTCGCTTGTCGCCAGAGGGGGCATAGTTCTGCAAAAACTCAGAGACTTGCGCAATGCACCTTTAACTTATATTTGATTATTAAAGAAATGTAAAAACATATATCATAACTTGTTGATCATATAATTATTTACAGTGCATAATGTGCCATCCTATCATGTTTCCATTTTGTATTTTGGTTCGCAAACATTTTTACAGGGTCAGTGCAACGATTTTGCACAGAAAGCAGATGCGAAATCATCCAGTGTCCTGTAATAATCTGACTTGACTGGACAGATTTCTCTCATCGCTTTCCTCAAGAATGGCTCGACGGTCAATAACAGCATCATTTCACCCTGTAAACAATAAGCAGTCCATTCCCAACTGCTATTCTGTTTGCAACATTCCTTTTAACACGGTTCACACATTGGTTGTCATGTGGATTATGTTGTATGATTTAAGATCAGGTGTTTTTACAGTACCTGACCTGAGCTTCGATATGTGTGTGTGTCTGTGTGTTTGTACGCCATAATTGGCGTGATGAGTTATTTATACCGTGCAGTGGGTACAGCCCGAGAGTTGATCAAGCCATTTGCCAATCAATTATTTATGCCCTCTTGGAACTCTTATTCATCCTTTTTTGCAAAATGCCATGGCAACACAACAGGAAGAGAGTCCAGTTATGGGGCTTTTTCTTGAACAGGAGAAAGTGTATCTCAACACAGAATCCCCTACCAGTGAAGTCCAGTGGGTCTCAACCTGAAAATGTTATTTACCTTTTGTATGATAATTGGCACTGTGTTGGGTCACCACTTGACGCTCAATGTAATATCTGAGTTTTGAATTAAAAGTTGAGATCCACTGCGTTAATACTTCTGCTGCTTCTGTAAATGAGATACAGTATATGCGGTATGCAATGCACTACTGTTTTTTAAAGAAATTAATACTTTTATTAATCAAAAATGACAGTAAAGACTTTTACATTGTTCGAAAAAGAATAAATTAAGCGGCACAACTGTTTTCAACGTTGATAAATGCTTCTTGAGCAGCAAATCAGCATATTAGAATGATTTCTGATGGATCATGTGACACTGAAAACTAGAGTAATGATGCTTTTGCATTACAGGAATAAATTACATTTTAAAATATATTCAAATATTTTTTTAATGGAATATTTTACAATATTGCTGTTTTTACTGTAAAATATACAAATAAAAAAAATTATGCAGAACATTTTTTAATTATTCAAATACCAATAATTGTTTTCAAATAATTGTTGATAATGTTAATACACATATTGTGCATTGTGCAATCATGTGTTGTTGAATAAAGATCTGGACAAAAAAAAAAAGAGCATCATAATTTCTAAACAACACAAGAGAAATAAAACCATCAATCTTGTATTCCAGTTTTTTAATGTTTAATTATGTTTAATATGCATTTGTGTATGGAGGTACTGTTCTCATTCAAATGAAATTCAGATTTTATTCAAATAAACCTACAATAAAAATAAATATTATTATTTTTTCAATTAAGTGACAGTCATTTCATTACGATTACCCATTCCAACACAGTAATTACATATTCAGTGCAAGTGTGTACTCATATTTATGAGCGTACGTGTGAAATCTGCTGTCTTTCAGTCCAACGGCATCATCCTTTGAGTCCATCACAGAAACACCCACATAGAGCAAACTGTGCATCACAGCATGCATACACACAGCTACATCATTTATGTATTACAAAAGCCAAGGTAGATTTCAATGAAAAATGTTAGAATAACAGTGCGTATGTATATACACAGTTGGCCACGAGAAAGGGTGATTATTATGGCAAAATTGATTGGAAGGCTGAGTGTGCATGCAGCTCTAACATCAAAACCCCAAGGGTCAATGCCACCCTGCAAAATATTTTTCCCAGCATGCTTTGCACTCACCTGAAGGGCGTGGCGTTGCAGGTCTCCCGCTGTTGGCTTTAAGCCCATTATCTCTCCGAGCAATTAGAAATTAAAACATTGACATGCATTAGTTAAACAGATCAACAAACATTTTAAAATCCATATAGCCTCAGCACAGCTAATGTTAACAGCTAACTCTAGTAATTTAACCAGACATGCATATATATATATATATATCTCAAAACATCTTCAAAGAGCTCTGAAATTGCACATGGTTGGAAGCTACATTAAAAGTGACTCATAAAGGTATGAAAGTTCATAGCCTCCTTTCCAGTCCGCATGCGCACAAATTTGTGCCTGCGCAGTTCATTGTGCACCAGTGATCTGACGTCATGTTTCCACGGCTCATCTGTGTCAGGTGAAATGGGAGACGCTCCGTCGGAACACTTTGGTTGTTGTTTGCTGCGTGTTCGCACGTGATGCCACCTCAGATGGTGTTTGGAAAGACACACGGTCACACACCGTGGAAATGTTAGCGAAACTGTACACCTTGCCAGCGTATTTGTTCACTTGTGAAAGAGGATCCACACACACACCAAATTACGTATTCTACCCAATCAGAAACTTTACAGGTTTCATTATGTTTAATACACTTTAGAGACTGAAGACACTGAATCGGATAGGGCGGCAAAGGATTAGGCCTGAGAACGATTAAAGTAAAGACTTCTAAAATAAAACTACCATGTCATATATGAATGAAGGTTATTTTGTTATTCAACATCAGAATCTGATAGACCCTCCTTCTCTTTTACATAATTAAAACTGCGACAGATGAGTGCATGAAGTGTCCAAAATTCCACACTTTGTATTTGTGGTTGATTAAGAGCATCATCCAGGTATTTAAAGTGCACTTTTTCTATATTGTTTAAAATTTCCCAATTGGGAAACTGGAGTTGCAATTTTCAGAGTTCAATTAAATGTTGATGTTATATTTTGGTTGTTTTTGTGAGTTAATAAAAATGTAACTGGTAGTGTGCATAATATCGTTATATATATATCGATCACAGGACCCTAAATGTAATTAAATCATATTGCGGCATTTTTTAGTGAAAGCATTAACTAACATTAATTAACAAAGATCAATACATTTGTTATAGTATTTATTCATCTTTGTTAATGTTAGTAATAAAGATTTAACTGCTGTTAGTAGTTAAGGTCCACTAAATAATATTAACAGATACAACTGTTAATAATGTATTAGTAAATGTTGAAATTAACATTGATTAAGATTAATAAATGCTTTAGAATTATAGTTTACTCTTAGTTCATGTTAATGTCGTTAATAAATAAAACCTTAGACCTTATGCGCCAGAGAAACGAGGGCGCCGCCATCTTTAGATTATTGTCTTTGAACTTCCGTTTTTGCGGTCGCTCTGTATATTCCTATGGCATTGCTGTCCAGGAGTAATTAGCTTTCGAAGTGGATTTACGTTAACGAAATTTATCAAGAGGATTGTAATGTTTAAAGCAGATGTCTTAACAAATGTCAGTAGACCGGGAAGATTTTAAAACGAGCCGTTCATTCATAAATCCGCAAGATCACTGTGAAAATTCAGACCGGAACAACGAGCGCAGCGGTGAAAAGGGGCGGGGCTACATAAGGTCTATAGAGAGCCTAAGTCCCTCCCCTTCCGGTCGACCACCATGGGACCTTATTTCGGAAAAATATTGTATGGTAGTCAATGGCGAGAGACAACAAATATTTTGATCTCGTTTGAATTGTGCCCTGATTTACACATATGATGTTTGTCAGTTTAAAAGATACATTTTAAAGTCAAGAAAGTCGCAGCTTGATGTAAAACTGCTGAGGTATAAGACTGTGAAAATACGTAATTACAAAGACTACAAACCCAGAAGGCGCACATGCGACGTCATACCTTTTCTCTCAATGAATGAAGCTAACTTTACTGAAGCTAACGTCTGACATTTTTTCTATAGTCTTACATTATAATCGTAACGTCACGCCGTCATGCCTGAGTGTTTTGAGCCAGAATACACACATACGAGCAACGGATCTTGTGACGTACATAGTGCGAGACAAGAGATGTAGTTCATTGAGCGATTTTCACATAAAACTAAACGTTACTCTTCTGTTTTATGACAAACTGCGACTTTCTTGACTTTCATAGTTACCTTTTAAATTGACAAACATCATATGTGTAGTTCAGGGCACAGTTCAGACGGAATAAAAAGATAAGTTGTCTCTCGCCATTGACTTCCATACATATTTTTTCCAAAATAAGGTCCCATGAGCCGGAAGCGGAGGGGCGGGACTTAGGCTCTCTATTGAAAAGTGTTACTGTTTAAATTGATTTATTTTAAAGATGTCATGTGGGGGGTAACCATTAAATAAAAATGTCCCTTAGACCTTGAATATATGAATATACATCTTAATTATTGTTCAATTTATCCATTTGGGAAAAATAATAAATGAAATAATTATGCCAAATAAGGTTTTCTTTTCAAGAAGTTCAATATTTTTTTCTTCATTATGATATCAGGACAGTTGTACCCCTAAAAAAAAGTGTTAACATTTGTGCATAAATTGAATTGCATGTTTGATATATTTTTTTAATAAATAGATCCAGACCAAAAAGAATCATGTAATCACACGTCTGTGAATGTGTGAAGGAAGGTCTCATCAAGCTGAGCAAAAGCTGCTGATGTTTACTAAAAGTCAAGCGGTGATGCCTCACCTCTAATCCCTCTAAATATAGGGACACCTGTGACATCATCTCAGTCTCTAGCATTTTCTCTCTCTCTCCCTCCCTCTTGCATGCGTAAGGCACATTATCTTATCTCCTCAGTGATGTATCCTCCGGGATTCATCTTTTGAAGTGATGCAATAGCACAGGGATTTAACAGTCTGCTAGTCACGGAGCTATCAGTGCCTGCCATGCAGGGACACAGGGTTAGTTATTAGCCGCTGACTGCATGAACAAACCTCGTTTTTTTACCATTTGCTTGTTTATTTCTCAGCAAGGGTTCTGATTTGGTAAATTGGTACTGAAAAAAAAACAAAAAAAAAAAACGTAAAAATAATAAAGGGGTCCCATGAGGTGTTACGGCATTAAGCTCTACCGGGTTTCAAGATGGCGTGTTGAGAAGACCTTGGCTGAGATTACAAAACCTGCAGTGCTAATAGAATGTCATTAAATAGACCATAAACTTTTCAAAACAAGTGTATAATAAGCTATTACACAATAGCGCAAGACTTGTTAGTTTGACCAGATGGAACTGTTTTTCCATTATAGGCCTTAGGTGGTGCTCCCAGGCTTCTGCTAATTTGAGACATGGTTTGAAACGTTTTGAGCGGAAAATATTGGGAGTAAGTGCAGCCGCTCATAAAAACCTCCCAACTATTGTATCAGCAGCACACGCCTCACGATCCGCTAGAGAGAAAGAAAGGGGGAGTAGCAACAACAAAGGCAGATGTTTTGCATCTAGAAATAGCTAAAAGCTTTTTTTAACTGTTATATTTAGTACTGTTTTTATGTGCATATTTACTAGAATAAGTAGCAGACAGCATGTTTTTTTGTTGGATACGAATCTTGATGTTTTAAAACCTATTTGTGCGATAATGAAAGATGCAAACCAGTATTAACACACTGTATTTTTAAGGCTGTCAACATTAATTTACTATATAAAAATAAAGTTATTAAAAAATATCACTTTTAATTAGGCCCTATATTAGTAAAAAAAGAAAACATCCTACCATCTGTTTTTATCTTGACGTGCCGTCTTCAAAATAAAAAAAGCAAGACTGCGCATGTACTGCTAACAATAAATAAATAGTGCAGAAAATACACAAGAACATGTCTGCTCAAATGCAAAATTGATTCCATATAGGCCAGTGATAGACTTATGATCAATTATATTGACCTTAAACAATACATATATTGAATTGTGTCTATTAAATGCATTGATCGGCATCCAAATTGTGGTGTTAAATCATATTCATGTGGGAGTATCTTTAGCAGAAGTAAATATATGATTCATTGATTTTTATTATGACAGTTTCTTCTATCCAAATGTGTCACACATGCATTGATTTGACATATCTGTGTGGTTTCTTATTAATGAAATGTCATTGTGTTTTACAGCTGAAATCTAAAGTAGAATCTGAAATGTTGCTTTTCCTGCCTCCAGCGCTGACACTGTCTATTCTTCTCTTTCCTTTTTTCCTTTAGACACACACACACACACACACACACACACACACACACACACACACACACACACACACACACACACACACACACACACACACACACACACACACACACCTCTCTTTCTTTTTGTCTCAGAGTGCTCTGTCTGCCTGTCTCATTGCCTCAGGATTCAATACCTTTCATGCCTCCCTTTGGATCATTCACGCACACACCTTCCTCTTTTCAGCAGCACTTTTCTACAGGAATGTTACATCAACATCGCCAGGGCAACGACTGGCTGAGCAGGACTCCTGTGAATTGAACACAGTGATGATATCAGGCATCCACTGTTTCCAGATCAGTTCTGGACATGTCCTGCACCTGTGCAGCCGAAGTGTACACCCAGTAAATGTTATTATTAAAAGTCTGCCTAAAATTATTTTCAGAATTATTTTCATGTTAGGGTATACTGTTTGGCATATATAAATTAGAAATAAAACCATTGTTAAAAAATCAATATTGTTAAGTGATGCAAGTGAATTTGGGCATCACAATATTATAATGTACAGTAATGAATATTCACTTTGAGATGTGCATTTAAGATTACATTTTTAAAGTTTTAATAAATTATAGTGTTTTTAAACATGAACTTATACTGAGCATAAGATGTCAACACAGGCTAATGTAAAAAATATAGGGAAAATGAGTATGCACAGTTACATTTCCAAAACCGTCCAATGACAATTAAGTAAAAAAAATCTAACAACTGATAACCTATGTGATATAGAGAGAGAGAGAGAGAGAGAGAGAGAGAGAGAGAGAGAGAGAGAGAGAGAGAGAGAGAGAGAGATAGATAGATAGATAGATAGATAGATAGATAGATAGATAGATAGATAGATAGATAGATAGATAGATAGATAGATAGATAGATAGATAGATAGATAGATAGATAGATAGATAGATAGATAGATAGATAGATAGATAGAAAGATAGAAAGATAGAAAGATTTCTATTCCAAAATGTCCTGAAAATAATTAAAAAATAATAACACAAAAATATTAAGCAGCATATGTTTCTTGAACACCAAATCATCATATTAGAATGATTTCTGAAGGATCATGTGACACTACTGAAGTAATGTTGCTGAGAATTCAGCTTTGTCATCACAGGAATAAATTACATTTATTTTACATTGCAATTACATTACAAAATATATTCAAATAGAAAGTGTTATTTAATATTGTAATGATATTTCACAATATTACTGTTTTTAGATATTTGATCAAATGAATGCAGCCTTGGTGAGCGTAAGCGACTTCTTTCATAAACTTACCCTAAACTTTTGAACGACAGTGTAAATTGTGATTTTATATATGCATATTAGCTCAACACACAGAAAGTCTATATTGGTTGCGTTTTGTGTCTGTAATTTGCATTACCACTTCAATATTTTGTGCTTTGTATATATTTCCTCTGTTATATCCATAGTCTCACAATCATTATAATGTTTTCAAGACAACCATCACATATTTCTTTGTAAAACAAATTGAGTCTTGACTTGGCCTGCTTAATTGCTTGTCAGAAATCCACACATTAACAAAGCATGTGAAACACAATAGCACAGAAAAATAGAATTAATTCCAACATGAATTAAATCAAGTCTGACTTGAAAAAACACAGCCGTTTCTTTGCCAATTTGACATCAGTTCTCCAAAATCAAAGCCAGTGTGAATGTAGCTTAAGCTGCTCCAACAGTTGTTTTTTAATCTTTATGAGTTTATTACCCATGAATCTCACTCACTCTGTCAGATAGGCCCTTTTCACTCTTTCATTGGCACTGACACCCACAAGCTCTGACGGAGCTAGCAGTGATTTTCACTTCTCAGTGTCTCTGAATCTCTCACTAATGCATGCAAATGTGCACCAGCATTGCATAAACACATTGTGAATTCAGAGCAGTGCATTGTTCCACTTTCATGGGTCTCTATCAGTTTGCATTAATGTTGCACAAAACGCTGTGTAGGCAACTTGTCTGATTCTACTTTATGCAGATGACAGTTATTAACTCAACTGTGTCTTTTGGGTTAGTTATAATCAGTTCCAGCTGTTTGTCATTTGTGTGTTGGCTTTCTGGGTGTGCCCTGTTGAGAAGTGGGACATTGAGGGACAGATTACTGAATACACACACGTTCACATAGACTGCCAATCATTCATTTACATATCACCAAAATAGTGTGTTTGTTGCCTCACACGTTCACACTCTGCTCTTCTCTTTCTTCACAGCAGGTGCACGCATGTACACTCGCATGCACACAGGTGGTATATGTCGGCTGTCTTCCATGCTGGGTTTGAGACTGTTGCAATTCATGCCCTGCATTAACTCCGCTCGCCCTGGGGTTTGGTTTTTATTAATATCTCAGACGCCGTATGTTTTCAGTTTGAGGGCTTGTTTAATTTTAATGAGCCTCGGGCATGTGTCTCTTAGTTATTTATAAAATGTTTTGTGCTCACAGGCATCACAAACACAGCGCCGAACCCCATATCGCTTTTCCTGCTTCTTTCTCGCTCCCTCCTTCACTTGCTTTTAAAGAGGAAGGAGATGGAGCATCCTAGCTTGCAGTTTTTGTTGACTCTTTACGTTATGAATTATTCAAATTCAGCTAATATTCTTACAAATAAGACAACTAAAGGCAAAATAAGTGTATAACAAGTTCATTTTCAATGCAAAAAAAATCATTAATAACCCTTTATTTCGAGTCTTTAGACATTCTACTAACTAACTAACTATACAGTAAGTAACTTTGCAACTATCTCTTATTAGAGCATTAGGCTATGGGGTTAGGGTTAGTAGAGTGTTGGGTGTGTTACTCTAAAAAAGTAATGATTAGCTGATTACATCTTCAATAGTGTAATTAGATTACTGTACTAATTACCCTCTTCAGAAAGTATTGCATTACTTATTCCTAATTACTTTCTACATCTTTGACCAGTTGAACAATACAAGATAGACATGAAACTGCTCTTTTAATTCTTTCAAATAAACAATATAAAACTGCACAAATTATTATTGAACTGACCAAAGTATTTAAAGGGAGAAGGTTACATTAAAACATAGGCTAATATTAGACATTACATGTTAATGTTAAATCCACTAACATTTTTTGGCATACTTTATATAAAATTGCATACGGCAATAAGATTTCTTTTAGAGAATATGAAGGGGAAAACTAGATGATAGATAGATAGATAGATAGATAGATAGATAGATAGATAGATAGATAGATAGATAGATAGATAGATAGATAGATGGATGGATGGATGGATGGATGGATGGATGGATGGATGGATGGATGGATGGATGGGTGGGTGGGTGGGTGGGTGGGTGGGTGGATGGATGGATGGATGGATGGATGGATGGATGGATGGATGGATGGATGGATGGATGGATAGATAGATAGATAGATAGATAGATAGATAGATAGATAGATAGATAGATAGATAGATAGATAGATAGATAGATAGATAGATAGGTAGATAGGTAGATAGGTAGATAGGTAGATAGATAGGTAGATAGGTAGATAGGTAGATGGATAGATGGATGGATAGATTTTAAACAATGCATTGTAATATAACCATGTGAGTGAATAAAATAGGAATAACAGTAAAATAGTTTGTTCCAAAGATGTGACAACCATATCAAGGATTATGGACTCAGGGCCAAAGAAACAGGACGGTGAACCCTGGGTTTTTATTAGAACATTCCGTTCTGCTCTGTGCTACGCTTCGCTGAGACTGCTGATCATATACTAAAGTGATGAATTAAGTGTGATATTAAAATAATGCCTGTGTGCTTAAAGTATGTTCCATCTCTCTGTCTGGAAGAGATGACTGCACTGTAATATGATCAAATTAGATATAGCTCATGATGGTCAAATAATTGTCTCTGACCCTTCAGCTGTCAGTCTCAGATACTTCAGATATATCACTCATGTCTGATGGATGTACTGTGTATTTTGCTGATAAGAGCATATAGATATGAATGACATGGGTAGGGTTGTGGAGATTGATTAATGTTGAAATGCCCAATATGGTGAACGAAGATAATTCATCTGTGCTATAAAGACCTTATCTGTCAAAAGTCATGAATCAAAAATCCAAATCAAATTGTGTCTCCCTGGTGATGACAAACATTATATCAGTGGTTCTCAGCTGGTTTTGCTTTGGACATAGATTTTACATTGGACATCATGGCCCAATAAAGTACCAAAAGTAAACAAAAATCAAAAAAAGTTAATATGATCATAAAATGTATATGCCCAACAATATGCAAAATTATTAACATATACATTGAGTGTTGGTTTTCTAAATATTTTAGCAGCCATAACTGATCATTCAAATCATTTATTTCAATATTTATCTGATTAATTTACCCTGAAATGCATGCCAACAATATGCAAAATTATTAATATATAGTTTTAGTGTTTGGTTTCTAGGTGTTTTGGCAGCCAAATATTTATTTGAATAATGTACCATGAAATATGCCTAACCAAAAAGTGTTTGGTTTCTAAATGTTTTGGCAGCCATTATCATTTCAAATATAATAATTGACCATGAAATGCATATGCCCAACAATATGCAAAATATCGTTTTAATAACAGACCACTTTATTTCAAGCTAACAGTTGAGCTACAGTTTTGGGTCCCAACTCTTACCTTTATAGTCTGCTGCTCCAGTATCCCAAAATGCAGCTGGAGTTTAATTTGAAGCCATTAAGCTCGAGGGAATTGGCCAGCCAGAGCGTCGTCTCTACAATCGCTGTCATAGGTCAAATGTGCAATCACAGAGACCTTTCCCTTGTCAAAACACAAACAGTTTGATTTGGGATGTGCACACTGGCCAGGGGAATCATGGGTAATAGTAAGATATAAATTTTTGTCGTTCATCAGTAATCTGTCCCTCAGTGTCCCACCCAGTTGCACAGTCATGATGCATCTAGTGTAGACGCAAAGAAATGGGTCATGTGACACATAAGGTGACAGCGACATCTCATTTGACCGTGACAAGTGATAAATTTTGTTTTGAAATTAAATTTGTAATAAAAAAAGAGCTTTATTCCCACAGTTGAGGTTTGATGGATGGGGCAGAGGTGGGCAATCGCTTAACACTAAATGGATCTCCAGTATCAATTTCCCCAGGGTGACACAGTTAACTCATCAGCGTACGCAAGTCTTGATTGCATTTTGGGAGCAGGATTTGCCACAGGGGAAGCACGGGATGGGAACACGTTCTCTGCGGGACCCGAACGAGGGCCATTATTGCAGTACTTGTCATTTCGAGAGCAACAAGTCAGCATGTTGTGCCTATGATGAGTTACTCTGGGACTGGCACTATATATGGTAGGTGCAATAAAGAGGAAAGAGACACATGCAGCATGGTCGCCCCATGCACCAAGCAGACATGCCACTGAGTTGAGCAGACAGGATGTAACCTCCTCTGACCTTTCTCTTAATCTCCCCCCTCCATCTTCATGTCTCTCCATCGTACCACCCCTCTCTCCTCTCCCGGCTGATCCACTGTGCTGCTGTGTTTGAAGTCGGACATCAGAAGCCTTGAAAGCTTTTCCCATCCTGTATTGTTCATTTATTCATTCTTTTGTTTTTCATTATGCATTCATGCATTCTGCATGTGTCACCCACATACACCCTCACAGTCATGCAGGGTACACTGTCACAAAAAATTAAGGAGCAACTAACTAACTTTTCCAGTGACAAGCTACTTTATCAGCTTGTAGAGTAGTGCAACCAAACAGTGAACCCAATCGTTTTAAAATCAGAGCTCAAGGAATAATCAAAGATGTTTATTCCTCTCAAATCTGGCTAATTTATTCTATTGAATTGGTTCTTCCTTTCCAATGTGGCACTGGAATGTCTCGTTCATTCTATTGAATCAGTTCATCCTAAGTGGTCATCTCTCTCATACTGTAGCTTTAGAAAGTCTGATTCATTTTTGTAAATCATTTGGTTCTAAACAGCTTTCTGTTTAATATGTAATGGAATCTCTGATTCATTCTAGTGAATCAGTTGGTTCTAAACAGCTCTCTTTCATGTGATGGAATCTCTGATTCATTCTAGTGAATCAGTTGGTTCTAAACAGCTCTCTCTTTCATGTGATGGAATCTCTGATTCATTCTAGTGAATCAGTTGGTTCTAAACAGCTCTCTTTCATGTGATGGAATCTCTGATTCATTCTAGTGAATCAGTTGGTTCTAAACAGCTCTCTCGTTCATGTGATGGAATCTCTGATTTATTCTAGTGAATCAGTTGGTTCTAAACAGCTCTCTCGTTCATGTGATGGAATCTCTGATTCATTCTAGTGAATCAGTTGGTTCTAAACAGCTCTCTTTCATGTGATGGAATCTCTGATTCATTCTAGTGAATCAGTTGGTTCTAAACAGCTCTCTCTTTCATGTGATGGAATCTCTGATTCATTCTAGTGAATCAGTTGGTTCTAAACAGCTCTCTTTCATGTGATGGAATCTCTGATTCATTCTAGTGAATCAGTTGGTTCTAAACAGCTCTCTCTTTCATGTGATGGAATCTCTGATTCATTCTAGTGAATCAGTTGGTTCTAAACAGCTCTCTCTTTCATATGTAGTGATGGAATCTCTGATTCATTCTAGTGAATCAGTTGGTTCTAAACAGCTCTCTCTTTCATGTGATGGAATCTCTGATTCATTCTAGTGAATCAGTTGGTTCTAAACAGCTCTCTCTTTCATATGTAGTGATGGAATCTCTGATTCATTCTAGTGAATCAGTTGGTTCTAAACAGCTCTCTCTTTCATGTGATGGAATCTCTGATTCATTCTAGTGAATCAGTTGGTTCTAAACAGCTCCCTCTTTCATATGTAGTGATGGAATCTCTGATTCATTCTAGTGAATCAGTTGGTTCTAAACAGCTCTCTCTTTCATATGTAGTGATGGAATCTCTGATTCATTCTAGTGAATCAGTTGGTTCTAAACAGCTCTCTCTTTCATATGTAGTGATGGAATCTCTGATTCATTCTAGTGGTGAATCAGTTGGTTCTAAACAGCTCTCTCTTTCATATGTAGTGATGAAATCTCTGATTCATTCTAGTGAATCAGTTGGTTCTAAACAGCTTTCTCTTTCATATGTAGTGATGGAATCTCTGATTAATTCTAGTGAATCAGTTGGTTCTAAACAGCTCTCTTTCATGTGATGGAATCTCTGATTCATTCTAGTGAATCAGTTGGTTCTAAACAGCTCTCTCTTTCATGTGATGGAATCTCTGATTCATTCTAGTGAATCAGTTGGTTCTAAACAGCTCTCTCTTTCATATGTAGTGATGGAATCTCTGATTCATTCTAGTGAATCAGTTGGTTCTAAAAAGCTTTCTCTTTCATATGTAGTGATGGAATCTCTGATTCATTCTAGTGGTGAATCAGTTGGTTCTAAACAGTTCTCTCTTTCATATGTAGTGATGGAATCTCTGATTCATTCTAGTGAATCAGTTGGTTCTAAACAGCTTTCTCTTTCATATGTAGTGATGGAATCTCTGATTAATTCTAGTGAATCAGTTGGTTCTAAACAGCTTTCTCTTGCATATGTAGTGATGGAATCTCTGATTCATTCTAGTGAATCAGTTGGTTCTAAACAGCTCTCTTTCATGTGATGGAATCTCTGATTCATTCTAGTGAATCAGTTGGTTCTAAACAGCTCTCTCTTTCATGTGATGGAATCTCTGATTCATTCTAGTGAATCAGTTGGTTCTAAACAGCTCTCTTTCATGTGATGGAATCTCTGATTCATTCTAGTGAATCAGTTGGTTCTAAACAGCTCTCTCTTTCATGTGATGGAATCTCTGATTCATTCTAGTGAATCAGTTGGTTCTAAACAGCTCTCTCTTTCATGTGATGGAATCTCTGATTCATTCTAGTGAATCAGTTGGTTCTAAACAGCTCTCTCTTTCATATGTGGTGATGGAATCTCTGATTCATTCTAGTGAATCAGTTGGTTCTAAAAAGCTTTCTCTTTCATATGTAGTGATGGAATCTCTGATTCATTCTAGTGGTGAATCAGTTGGTTCTAAACAGCTCTCTCTTTCATATGTAGTGATGGAATCTCTGATTCATTCTAGTGAATCAGTTGGTTCTAAACAGCTCTCTCTTTCAGTGATGGAATCTCTGATTCATTCTAGTGAATCAGTTCATACTAAATCAACCTCTCTCTCATGTAGCAATAGAAAGCCTGATTCATTCTAGTGAATCAGTTCATACTAAATCAACCTCTCTCTCATGTAGCAATAGAAAGCCTGATTCATTCTAGTGAATCAGTTGGTTCTTAACCGCTCTCTTTCGTAAGTTGTGTTTGAAATTATGATTCATTCTAGTTCGAAAATTCATTTAATAATCAGATTCACAAAAAATGATTCACCACTTTAAGTCCTTGTACTATGTGTTTTGTTTTCAACGGTTATGCAAATTTTAAGTTTTAGTTTGATACTGTTACCCTAATTAAGATTATTTTGAAAGAGGAGAATAGTGATCAGAGAATAGTAATCAGAATACTCTGATTATTATAATATAAATTATATCATGGATTAGTTATTTTTTTAATTAGAACATATTGTTAATGTAGTTAGCTATGTTTGAGCTTGTAGAGTAGATAACTTCTACAATACTATAATATACTAGATAATACTTCTTCAAATTATGGTTAGATTATACGTTACACTTCCAAAGTCGCTTCCCCAACACTGACTTTAAGATACAAATGAGTTGACAAAGTACAAAGGTCTTCCGTATTGCCCTAGTAACAAGCTGTTGTACCCCTAACGGTTACCCTTTGCACATTTTATCTGACAGATGAGACTGAACAGATGTTCTTGCCATCTGGCTATGGTTTCTATTCATTCAAAGGAGGTTTGCAGGAGTCGTAATTCTAAACGCCAAGACTCATATCACCTAAACCAAGATAGATGATAAATCATTTATTTTGTCCCTACACTACTGTCTCGAACGCTCCGCGTCCTCCTTGCCCCAGCTGCGCTCAGGACTCAATGCCTAAAATCAATGGGTGTTTTTTGAGGTGTGAAGGTTTTAATTAATTAGATGGAGCTGGTGAAGTGGACGGCCGGCTTTACCTGCTGGGCTGCGAGAGTCCTGCCGCGTGGGTCCGCTGCATTCCAAACACCTGTGTCTCTGAAGATAAAATTCGGTAGGAACACTTACAGTAAGTGTTTTTCCATTGTTTAAATGGAACACCTGGGACACTCGTCTCTTTCCATCAAAAAGTAAACATCCCCTCGCGCTCTCTAGACAGATGTACAAAACTCCGGCTGTGTTATCAGCATTAGGCCAAAGTATCTGGCTACCGGTGCAAATTAAGAGTGGTCCTTGAAATATGGAGATGTGGCCTTGCGCTAGTTTGCACACACATCATGAGTCTTATAACTTGAGTGTTCTTCCACTGCTCCTTGCCAGGCCCCGGAAGGATGATACAAATATGTTTTTTTTCCAAATTAGGGCGGTCATTTCCTTTTCTTTATAAATTATAGCTGCCTCCGTTTCCTGTTTTTTGGTTTCTTGGACCTTAGCTTCATTTTTTTCTCTCTCTCTCTCTGAAGTTGAGAAGAGAGGAGGCCATAGAGTTTTTCTATCCCACCTTATCCTCAGGTTACTCACCATTCTCATTCATTATTTGTAGGCTGTTTTATTATGAATGACCAGGTACAATGCACACGGCTGCTGAAGCCACCGTCAGACCTGCCTCATAGAACTCTGACCCAAATAGAGATGCAAACAACCGGACTCCACATCACAAATGAAGATGACCATTACAGCTTGATTTAAGTGGGTGGACCTTGGTGAAACAGAGTGTATATTTACTCGTTGCCAGCTGTCGATATAAATGTGTATATAGTGAACCTTATCACTTTCCTTATCCTTTATAAGACAATATTTGCTGATTTTACACAGTGCAATGCATAACTGCACATTTAACTTTAAAATAACTACACACTTTTAGGGATAGTTCACCCAAAAAATTTAATTCTGTCATCATTGTCTCACCCTCATGTCCAAACCTATATGACTGCCTTTCTTCTGTGAACACAAAAGAAGATATTTTTAAAAATGTGTTGTTGTTTATTGTCCATACAATGAAACTCAATTGGGTTTTAAAGGGGTCATGAACTGCATTGTTTTATTATATTATCATGTTTTCTGAGGTACAGTTATATTGTAAGTAAGATTTTTACATAAAAATTGTGATAATTTAGAAATAAAAGGCCATTTCTACTCTGATTTTACCCCTCTGATTTGAAAGCTCTGTTTTAAAGTCTGCTATGAGACTTCACCCACTGCTGTGATTGGCTTACAGCTTTGCATATGAAATAAGTATTACATGTGGACCTCTGCCGAAAACTTTTACTATGTCTTTACTATTATAGCATTATATTTAGATCTACTCCCGTGGCATAATACGTTGTAGCGATGAGCATTGTTAGGCCAATGACAGACATGTCTGTTGAGCGAATTAATGTATTGATTTCATCATTGCAACTTGATTTCTGCACTCTCAAGAATGCTTTCATCATACCTAAAAGTGTAAACACTTGGTAGATAAGAGATTCATTGTGCAGTGTAGTCATTGATTATAACAGGAGTTTTGGTGAGAGTCCAGACTAATAAACTGACTAAAGTCACTGATAAACCCGCGCTGTGTGATTGACAGCTCCAGTGATTACACTGTCAGAAATATAGGGGTACAGTAGGAGTCCTTTTCTGTCCCCCAAGGTACAGTCTACACTTACGTACCCCATAGGGCTTATTATTGGGCCTCAAGGTACATATATGTACATTTTTGAGGGTCAAAAAGCATTAAAAGTTACATATATGTACCGTTTCTTTTAAAGGTTAAGGTAGTGACAAGCCATTGTACCCCTAAAGGTACAAGTATGTACTTTATTTTCTGAGAGTGTATAAAGGGAGGGGTGGGGGAGGGTGGTGTTTCTTTGATCAAATCATAATTTAAAATAACCGATTGTTTTATGCTACTAGAAAAAATGTGAAGTTGACTTTTAGTCACTGGCTTGATTTACTGACGCATAAACGGAAATGAACGATTTTGAGACAAAGAATGTCTGACTGTACATGAATCATTACATATAATGCCTAATCTGTGATTTCTGATAAGTAACGCTGTTATTTAAATGTTATGGCATTACTGTTGGGTCCAAACCTTACAGTCAAAGTCTGTTTGCAAAGCCTGCGCCGACATTGTGACTGATTTGTTCTGTACAGTGAAATGTACCAAACAAACAATGCTCTACTGAGACATTCATATAGTTGAAAATAAATAACCACTTTTTACTATAACATTATGATCCTTTGGAAGGAGTCCAAAGTCCAGTCCAGTGATCCTGTACCTCTCTTCTCATCTCACTAACGTGCCAGTGAGCGGGACCAAAGATGCGATGCGATGATGGATAAGTATTGATTTTCTTCTGCAGAGACGGGTTTTCATCGCACTATTTCGTCATAACGACTCGTTTCGGAGCTTAGTTTTAATAAAAGCAGTTTTTCGACTAATGAGGAAGTTTTGAGTTCTGAAACTTGATGATCTCTACAATGATCTCTTACTTGTCAAAAGATCAAGGAAAAATGTATTTCTCAGTTCATGACCCCTTTAATGTGTTTTTGACCCAAGTGACTTTCAATGAATTAACAAAAACAGTTGAAAAACAGTTCTTCATAATTTATTATTCGTTTGTGTTCTTAGAATGACCTGACATTTAATGGGATAGTTCACCCATAAAATGAAAATGATGTTACCTTTACTAACCCTTATAGTAAACAATTACAGATATATCATTTTCAGTTTTGGGAGAACTATCCCTTTAAAATTTAATGTTGAGCATTCCTGCAGTTTAACTAAAACGTGGTGCTAGCAACAATTAAGTTTACCAGGTAATACTGGAGAAAGAAATATGGTTCCCAGCATGCACTACGACACAAATAAATTATGCAGACTACTGTTTTATTGTTCATTTTGTTATTTACACTGATAGTGAGGCAGTTGTTGCCCTTTTAAAGTTGTTTACTACAGATTCATCTTTGTATGCGGTAGAACTGAGTGTGTATTAGCTGTCTTAGGCAAACATGGCATTTCAGTTCATGTATTTCAGGCATCATCCACAGATATTCCTTTAAAATCAATGGGAATGCTTTTTAAGGTATTATGCACCTCCTTATTTCAAACTATATTCACAACCGATGATATGCATACACTGTTAGAAAAATCTGTAGAAATTACAGTATTACTGGCAGCTACTTGCCAGTAACTTACTGTAGATTTAAATTGATGTTATTTACTGGCAATAATTTGTTTAAAATTAAATGAACATTAAACATTAACAAGTCTTTATCTTTACAGAATAAAACTAAAATAACATCCTCATGCAAAGCATTCTGGGAACCAAAATCTGAAGGAAAAAAACAGAAAAAGGTTGATGAAGATTTCTGGTTCCCAGAATGCTTTGCATTAGATTGTTATTTTATAATTTTATTCTTTAAAGACAAAGACTTGTTAATGTATAATGTTCATTTAACTTTGAACAAACTGTTGCCAGTAAATAACATAAATTTAAATCTACAGTAAGTTACTGGCAAACAGCTGCAAAATTACAGCAAATTTTTTACAGTGTATATGTGAATTTTATTTATTAGTATATTCTGGCAATTAAATTGGGTGGTCTGCCTTCAATCTGGGCGTCCCAGTGCCACCCTGGCCCTTATGTGTCCTCAGCTTGTATCTTGTACACTGCGTTAGATCAGGTGTGACAGCACCATGTGGACAAAGAACAGGTTTGTCTTCTTTACAACAAACACAGGGAGAACACAGCCATCAAATGCTCCAGATGATTAGCAGCACTCGCCTTTCTTCCAAACATTCGTCAAGATTTCTGCCCTTATTTAGCTGTCTCTTCAAACCGTTTCTCCAGTGAAAGCTCTGGGGAGTGTAGTTTTTGTCGTCTTTCCACTAAGTTTGACAGGCTGGAGGTTCTTGTTTGACAGGAGGATGTAAACGACCGTTAGATTCCAGCTGGCCTGCATCACACAGCCAGACGATCAACAGACCGGGCTCAGACTCTGGCATCGAGAGCTAGTTTCGGCCTGCACCGTTTACACTCGCCGTCGCCATGACCAGGCAACATTACGACTTATGGGGGTTAGTGATGGAAGAACGTGTCAGCTGGTGTGGTGAAGCACAATTTGTCTTCATCATGTGCATAGACGCTGCTACTGGGTTGAATGACCTGTTAACATCTGCTTCCAAAATATACAGTTTACTGCTAAGGCTAATTCACATCACTCAAATCTTTCCAGCTTAAAGAGCTTTTTCTTTCCAGCTTTTTTTAACATGACCTTTCACTTGCACTGCAACCAACATAAGCTTGACTTATGGTGTTTTGCAACACCTTAATCTACTCCATTGATGCATCAGCGACCACTCAGACATGAACGGAAACACAGAAATAAAGTTCCAGATATTCACTTTCTAAAAAAGTCCCAAGTCCAAAAAGGCTGGTTTATTTGAAAGCTGTGGTGATAAATGGATATTAACGGAACATATCTCCAACCCGTAACTTTTCATTCTGATGTTAAACTTAAAATCTTTTCCCCTCTCTCACTGAAATGTGTTTAACCTGGTTTAGGGTTTGGCAGTTACTTTCCAAACAGGGATGTGATATTTTTCCTTCACTGTACAGAACAAAGAGTGGCCTGTCTTAATGCTTTTACACCTTCTGTGGGTCTCCCAGGGGGGTTAGGCTTTTGAAGCATCTGGATACAGCCAGCAAACCTTCTGGAAGTATACTTAGAAGAATTAAGTTTTAGTTGACTTTTAATAATATAATATAATATAATATAATATAATATAATATAATATAATATAATATAATATAATATAATATAATATAATATAATATAATATAATATAATATAATATAATATAATATAATATAATATAATTAGGGCTGTCAAAAGATTAATCGCGATTAATCGTATCCAAAATAAAAGTTTTTGTTTAAATAATATATGTGTGTGTACTGTGTATAATTAAATTTGTGTATATAAATACGCACACATGCTTGCATATATTTAAGAAAAATGTGTCATTTATATATAAAAAAATTATATTTATAAGTAATATAAATTATATATAAATATATACAGTAAATATGCAAATATTTCTTAAATATATACATGCATGTGTGTGTATTTATATATACAAAATAATTATACACAGTAAACACACATATATTATGTAAACACAAACTTTTATTTTGGATGCGATTAATCGAGATTAATCTTTTAACATCCCTAAATATAATATAATATAATATAATATAATATAATATAATATAATATAATATAATATAATATAATATAATATAATATAATATAATATAATATAATATAATATATTTGATTGTTTTGTTTATTTAGTGGTATGGGTTGGACTTCAAATATATAAAATGATCAAATTACCAAACATTCAATGGCTATGTCTTTACCAATCACCTCTGGCAGCCTCTGTCTTGTTTGTTGGGGCCATCAGGTTTACCAGAATGAACCATCCTCACAATCCTATTTTCCATTAAAAAATATGTTTTCCATCAATAACTGAACACTGCTGAAATGATTATTAAACATAGAACCTCAATCTGAAGATGAAAACACTCATCCTCGCTCTACACTGCACTTGAACACATTATAGGCCTACAAACAAAAGTAGAAATAGCTAACAAAAAGAGGGCTTTTGTACTGGATATAATGTCATTAAGTTTATTTACACTCACAGAGTCTGGGTAGCTCCGCCCACCACGAATTGTCATTGGTCTTCAATCATGCTGCACTTAGATACTAAAGGATGACAGTCTGATTGACAGTTTCTTTGCCTGATGTGAATCTACACTGTGTTCTTCATCACAAGAAATCACAATGGCACTGCAGAGTGCTGATATGCTGAGGGCTGGCATGATTATAGTGTGAATTCAGAGAGGGAATAATTCAAGCTCCAGTTGACTGCACTCGCTCCTTTGTTGTAGAATCATTGATCCCTCCTCTGCCTCTGTCTGAGTTTCGACTGGCCCATGAGATCACAAGAGGTAAGAAACTACAACAATACGCCTTTTGATTCACGATACCAAAATTCAAATATGAATTTAAATTCTGAGGATGAACGAATCAGAGAAAATTATTCAAATGTCTCTTTTCAAAGTACAGGCCATCATTTTGCTGCACTAGTAGACACTTTGCTTGTTCCAGTGGTCAGAGGTAGGAAAATTTCAGCTCTTAAAATGGTTGTGGTCTAGTTTGAGTGCAGCACCATTTTTCATTTCACTTTCCACTTTCTCCCTGCTCTGTTTATGGGTTAACCACACGCTCACTCATTCATTCAGCACAGAACAGATGCTGCTGTAGCCACCGTGTGTGGCATGGGTGTGTGTGGAGCATAAAGGGGGAGGGTGCTTCAAAAAGATGTAAAAAAAAAAAAAAAAGATTCAGAAATTGACAATCCCTCATACGACCAGAACACAAGAGCCAATCAGAAACTTTTTGATGTTTGATGTACAGAATTGTGGACCAATGAGATTTCAGAGTGGGCGGGGCTCACACCACTACAGAAATAGAAACTAAATGAGTCATGTTTTCAATTTGGATATCTTTATCTAAAATCTTAATTCAAGTGTATTTTTTCTCTCACCCTCTTTTATAATCTATCTCCATCTTTGTCTCTTCCTCTGCTCTAAGGTCAGGACCAATACCTGTTACAGATAAGGGAGGCATGTGCATGTGTGTTTGTGTTACTGGACTTCAGGATGTGAAAGCCCACTGTATTACCCCGTTTCCTCTTCCTCTCTTCTCCCCCATGGTTCACATCAGGTATATAGTCCATGGGAAAAGGAAGAGAGTGAGACGAAAGGGCGCCTATTTCCCATAAGAGTTGCTCCAATTCTCAACAATCCAGCATAACCAGCTCAGGTCAATCGAGGGCTTGCTTTTTTAATGTTGTGACACTGGAGTAAATGATGATTGATTGGTCACTTGGTTTGTAGCCAGGCGCTCTAATAAATAAAGGTGAAAATGACACATAAATACATCTGTTTCAACCAATTTAGTAATACAGACACTGCCACCCTACAGATGGCTCTCCATTTGAACACGAATGCTGTAAGGCCTCAATATCAGTATGATAGTAATTGTTCTATAAATTCACTATTTGGATGTTGATTTAGAGACAAGATGTGTACACACAGAATGTGTTTTTGTATTCCACTGAGCTGCTTTTACATTGTTTTTCCTATGTAAATCTGCACTAAATGCACCTTTGAACGTTGGATTCGCTTCTTTTGGAGCATCCCATGCATGACTTAAAATGCATATGACATGACTTAAATGGCAAAATTTTGGTTACAGTGAGGGATTTACAATGGAAGTGAATGGGGACAATCAAAAAATGTTACAATAGTATAGCCACAAAACATAAACAATACGCATGTTAACATTATTTTACTGTTCAGTGTAAATATCCTCTACAAATTGGTCATATTCACTTCCTTTGTAAGTGCCTTGCAATAACCCCGATGTTTGCTCTTTTTAAAAGAATGAGAGATGAGAAATTATATTTTGAGCTACAAATTCTGTCGACTTAACTTGTATTGAACCCGGAATATTCCACCCTCACTGTGTGTAAGTGTCCATGGTGGTTCATTGACCTTCTTGAAGAGAAGGTCTTCTGCTTCCATTACACAACATACACAAACACACTCAAACATTAAGTGTAAATATCTTTACATGGAAATCGTTTGGTTTGGAACTGGAGGATGTTGGGGCGGGAGAGGCACTTCTATAGCCCTCAGAATGAGGGATGTCCTCTCACACACATGCACATATACACACTGGGCACTTGAGGTGAATTATTGTTCGCAAGTGGAAACTTGGCCCCCCGGCCCGGCTGCCGGTCCAGTGCTGACTAAGAGCACTGTCTGTGTTTTTGTCCCCCCTCTCTCTCTCACTCTCTCTCTCTCTCTCTCTCTCTCTCTCTCTCTCTCTCTCTCTCTCTCTCTCTCTCTCTCTCTCTCTCTCTCTCTCTCTCTCTCTCGCACACACACACACACACACACACACACAGAGAGAGAGAGAGTACAGCTGCAGTCTTTCTCCACTGGGCCATTCACCTCTGAGCTCCTGCTGTAAATTCCACTGGAAACTGGAAACACAAACATGCCCCTGCCCAAAGCAGACTAACATCTTTCTTGCGGTCTAATTTTTGAATGTTATACTTTAACGTATCCCATAACCCCGCCCTGGCTGTGCCGTTACACTCAACGAAGCATCATCAGACTGCATTTTGTATGTTTTGCGGGACGCACTTTGTGCAAACGCTACTTCTACTCTCTCATGGAAAATAACTGTCGCTCTGACAGTGAGGGGAGTTTATTGTTGACTTAATTAAGGAGTCTTACACCACACAAACCCCATATTCACCCCCATGTAGTATTTCTGAGAAGAGACAATTATTGTAATTACAGCTGTCTGATGACATGTTTGGTATAATGAATGTTTCTCATTAAGTTTCTCTAACCCCAAACAACCTGCCCCAATAGAAACCCATGCCTGTTTCGCATACTGCAGCAATCGCAGCGTCTGATAGCGGTAACCCCATGTTTATAGGATTTAGAATGTTTGAAATGTAATAGCGCGTCTTGCCACTAAATATTGCTTTTAGTTACATATCTTCTGGTATTTTATTATACAGCGGCCCCAAAAAGTGTTTGGGCACTTAGAAATCCATGAATTTTACTTCATTAAATAGGTTATCAAACAGAGTGGCGTTTAATATAAAGAAAGGTAGCATAGGTATTCTTTTCAGGCAAATATAAAACAGCAAAACAGTACTGTTCAATATGCTCAATATGCTTCCCTAATGCTCACCGTGTTTGCATTTATTTGATTAAAAATACAGTAATACTGTGAAATGTTATTACAATTTAAATAATTTTTTAATTAAATGTAATCTATTTCTTGTGATGACAAAGCTGAATTTTTTGTTATTTTTGTCAAAAGTTGAAAAAGTGTTTTTCATTTTTTGTATAAACCATGAAACTAATTTTACCGTATTCTTTGATGAATAGAACATTGAAAAGAACAGCGTTCTTTGAAACAATGTAAATGTCTTTACTTTTACTTTTAAACAATGTAATGCATTCTTGCTGAATAATATTAAATACAAATATAAAAGTATTAAAAAAAACTTACAACTTAAAGTATTTGGACACTTTCTGGTGTCAAACATATCTGGAACATGTTCACACTTGTGTTGATGCATCTGAAATTGAGGGAAACTAAATCTCACCTTTGGACAGTTAAAAAGTACCAGCAAAAATGGCTTAGGAAAGTCAAATTTGTCAAATTTTATTGATATATGCTATAAAATATTACATTTGATTTATTTTAAGTTTGGCTTAAGCATCCAAAAACCTTTTGAGGCCACTGTATGTTATTATAATGCTAAATATAGTCTGACTTCTGTCTTTTCTCTTGTCTTTTTTGTGTCCCAACAGAATGAAGGAAGTTCTGTGCTGACATTGTGGAAAAAGCTGTAGTAAGAGCCAGAATGCCGGAGAAGGGAGATTGATAACCAGAGGAAGTAATAATAGTGTGTGTGTCCTGACTGATAGGGTACTGGACCCTCTTGTGCAAGTCTGCTATAATGAGCTATTTCCACTGTCCTCTTCTTCCACATTGATTTGAGTCAGCTGACATTCCATGACACCTCTTTTGTCATTTTTGCAGAGTTTCAGTAGTGACACCTTTAAGTCTTATGACAACATCATTGCCTGCCCTGAGGAGTTTTTCCTTTCAGAAGTATTTTTGACCTAAGAATGCTTTGTTTTTCATTCTGAACCGCTTGTTAAGCAAACATTCTTATCTTAGATCTTGATATGAAAGCAAGACCGCCGCTAACTTCCCTCTTCTGACATCACTGTACTGTATGTGTGGCCTAATGTTCAGCAAGGTCATATATTCAAATGTTTGTTGTAGTTTATATTCAGTCAATTCACACTGCCGGCATGCTGAGCATTTATACTGTTTGCTAGGTTTTATTAAAGGAACACTCCACCGTTTTTTTAAATAGGGCTTATTCACCTTCTTTCCTACATTTAGATAGGTGGGCAAATGCATTTTTGTCTCAGTGCATGCATTGTTTTAGTTTGACAGGGTCGGCGCTAGCTTAGCTTAGCATAATGAATGGAATCCTTTGTTGCCAGCTAGCATGTCCTGAGTAAAAGTAATAATTTTTTAAAAAAAAAAAAAACCCACCTAATTACTTCTTGTGGCCTGTGTATTCACAACAGGTACAAATAGCGATGCAGATTAACACTAGGCGATTTCCTAGGCAGATATTGACTTGGGACTATATTAGGGGGAAGCACAGGTGAAGCACTGCTACTTGGGCGCAGAGATATCACGCCCAAGTAGCAGTGCTTCGCCTGTGCTTCCCCCTAATATAGTCCTTAATATATAAGTCAATATCTGCCTAGGAAATCGCCTAGTGTTAATCTGCATCGCTATTTGTACCTGTTGTGAATACGCAGGCCACAAGAAGTAATTAGGTTTTTTATTTTTTTATATCACTTTTACTCAGGACATGCTAGCTGGCAACAAAGGATTCCATTCATTATGCTAAGCTAAGCTAGCGCCGACCCTGTCAAACTAAAACAATGCATGCACTGAGACAAAAATGCGTTTGCCCACCTATCTAAATGTAGGAAAGAAGGTGGAGCCCTATTTAAAAAAACGGTGGACTGTTCCTTTAAGTTACAGTTAATTACAAGTTAATAACAGGCTGAATAATGTAGCCTACTTGTTGTTTTGTAACGCTTAAAACAATCAGGTGCAAAGGAAGGAAGCGACGTTCGTATAGGCTACCGGTGAAAGGCAGCAGTGCACTAATCTGTGCATAATTTGCAGAAGAGCAACAAACATTTAAAGATCAGAGTATTGACACCGACTTATGCTGAAGTGGATCAAAAGAAGCAAAGAGACTTTAATTTTTTCCCTGGATAGTTCTATTACAATAAAGGTAAGCTAAGGCAAGCCATGGCAATCACATTCTGATACTGCAAGTGACATTCACAAAATAGGGTAGCTCAAAATAGTAGCCTCAAATAGATATTTTTAGTTTTTTCAGTTTTTACTGTAATGCTTGTAAAAGATGCACATATATTTGTGATCTCTCATCTACATGCACTAAACTAGTGGAACTTTCTTTTAACTGAAGAATGTTTTTTTTTTTTTTGGTCATTTTTAGAAAAAGTGAGAGGTCATCACTGAACAACTGCTTAAATTCAGGCCTCAGTTGGAGGTGTTTCATTCTAAGTGGTTATACCTGGTAGTAGAACAGTTTTTAAAAATATATATATTTTTCACTGTGCTACGCTTTATTTACAGTTTAAAATTTCTTTGCAGATGCAGTATACCTGAGCATTGTTTTTTTTGTTTTTTTGCAGACCAAAGTCAACAACCCCTTAAGAATGTATGTCGCTGTAGTATTTTAAAACCTTAACACCTTTTTATTTCAAAGTTTGAAATCAAACTTGTAAAGACAGATAAACATAATGAAGTAATTGTAATTTCTTTTTAAAAATGTATATATACACAAACAATACTCTTCAATCTTCAGAACCTCAAGCAATTTGCCTCCTGTTTGAGCTGCCATATGCTATATTTGGATTACTGCTATGGGAAAGAACAAAACTAAAGTGACTTTTTGAAAGTGAATTACTTAAACCAGTGCTGACTAAACTGTGCCATGCTTAATCTCACTGTTTACAATTAGCACACCCTAAATCAGTTGTTTTTGCTTAGTTTTCACAAATGGTTCTAATATAAGTTAAAACTGTATTGCTGGTGTAAATCACAATAGCAGAGGAACATCAGTTGTTGTAGAAGAACAACAACCTGTCACTACTTTAAATTTGTGTGTATCTGTAAATGTGAATGGAATGGAACCTTCTTTATTTATTTATAATGGATGTATGAAGCGCTCAAGTTACTGGAGTAAAACCTTTTTAAGGCAAATTAATTGTTAAATAATTAAACAAGATTTAAATTTATTTCATCAATGTTTATTGTAGAATTTTTTACATTTATAAAATATGTAATCGTTAATATAACAAATGATTTAAAAAGAAACATCCCTATTTTCAGGATGCTCACCCATGGCTCCCAGAATGCATTGCGGCATGAATTAAGTAAACTCAATTTACATTTACTCATTGTAAACTGCTAAAACAGTAGTAACTTGTTTAATTATATTGTGCAATATAGCTGTACTGTGGCTAAATTGTTTGCTACAAGTGAAACCGCTGCCAGTACTGAAATAGGCCCTTTAACACAAACATACAGAGGCCTGTATGGGACACCAAACCAAATCGTTCCCAAGATTTTTCAATACAAGTAAATAAAATAGAGGTGGACTATAACAATCAGAAGTAAGAAACATGTCAAAATTACAGTCTCTCCTTCAGCTCCTCTATTAACCCCTTCCAGCAGTTTTATTATGGGCAAGCACTTACGGAAATGGCCGAACACTCATGGAAAAATACGAGATATTCTCCATTCATTTTATCCGGTGGATCTCACAGCGGGTCTCGGCGCGTGTGGGCAGAAACATAAATCTGTGCCCATGTTTTCATTATATCCTCATGAGACATTTTTTGAGATTAGAAGTCCTGTAAACATTCAGGACTTATCAGAGATACCAAGTGTTTGGAGTTTTCACCCCTCTCCTCTCCGACATTGACTGAAAGACTAAATTCAGCACTCTTATGGAAATATGACATTTTGTACACATACACATAAGCTCCATAAATTCACCAACTAACCATTCAGAAATGTTGTCTACATGTCACTTCTTCCTGTGTCTCTCCATCTTTCTGACTCTGGTTTGAACATAAAAGGCTAAAAGTTTTTGAAATTTTTAGTGCATGTCTGTGTGAGGTAAAAGGACTCAAGCTCTTGAAGCTCCGCCCCCTGTGCTGGGAGCAGCAGCTCATTTGCATTTAAAGGAACAGACACAAAAACTACGTTTTTGCTCACCCTCAAAAAGTGACAATTTTAAAATGCTGTATAAAAATATCTGTGGGGTATTTTCAGCTAAAATTTCATATACACACTCTGGGGACATCAAAGACTTATTTTACAACTTGTGAAAAGGGCATTATACCACCCCTTTAAATCTGACTAATTATTATATTGTTTGTCATAAATTCACATTTTAAGACCACTTTGGGGTTTTAAATAAGAATTTGACAATCTGTTATGAGATATACATCAATTTCATACATGGGCTTGCTCATTGTGCATTTTTAATATAAAAATTATATTCTGAAACCTAAACTTTGACACTGTGGGGTGTAGCCAGGTGAATGGTCGCACATATGAATCTGTGTATGAGAATATGATTAAGAAGTGAAAAAGGTGGCTGCACTTGCAGATCTGTGCGCTGCTGGGACATCTGCTCAAGGGCCAGGCATAACTGTGTGCCGGCTCCAAATAAAAAACTCAGAAGTGGAAACTGGATCAAATAAAAATAGGATTCATGTCCTCTCTACTTCAGAGGTTTTGGAAGCCTGAAAGGAAACTTGTTTGTCAGCCTCGTGTGGCTTAGCAAGGGCTGTATGTTACTTTTAGATGAAAATATGGTGCAAACCGAAGCGGTCTGGCCTAATAGATCGACTGGTTACTCCAGAGATTCCTACAGCAAACATATGCATCACATGCTCCACATTTACAAGCTGCTTGCACAAAAGCTGAGCAATCAATGCACTCAGTGACACCTCCCCTCCCCACACTATCTGATTGAACATTAGCAAACCTTTGAGCCTTGCTTAACACAAGTTAAAAGGTCTTACAAAGTTGAAGTTTTGCCATACATCAAAACCCAATGCTCCACAGGATTGAAGATGGTCTTGTGCAGCAATGTCCTTCTTGTTAATGATAAAACCCATTAGGTGAAAGGATCTTGTCAATGGCACCTAGCACAAACGCTGCTGCCTGTTTATCATCAACTCTGACGTTTTTTTTCCCCAGGTTGAGCAGATTGTGTGATTGTAAAACCAGGCCTTTGGGTTTCTAGAGAATTTTTGCTACTGTATGGAAACAAGCCTACAGTATGTCTATAAATTAGGGTAAAAAAACATCATACCTCATCATAGAGATCAGCAGAGTTGAATACACAACCTACATTATATCAATCTACATACTAAGGTAAGTTCTATACTCTTGTATGTATGTACATATGTATTTAACATTTACTAATTTAAATGTATTATGAATATAATATAGATAGATAGACACAGACATATGTTGTTCATCATTTGCAAGTCACTTTGAATAAATGGCCACATGTATGAAATGTCAGTAGATCGGTTACAAAAAAAAAAAAAAAAACAGAATGAAGATGGCAATGTGGCTTCTTTTGAGGCCTTTATGGGGAAACCCACAACACATTTCGTTGGCATCATCTTTCAAGTATACCATGATCAACAAATGTAAACAAGTATTGTCATGACAGCTGAGGTTGTAAAGAAACAACCACAAGAAGTACATGGGGATTTTGTTAGGTGTGGAAAAAAAAGTCTTCTCGTAACATTGTTCCTTGTAGGAATAACTTTTTCAACATAATTTCAGACTACATTTTGAAAGAACTGAGCTAATTTTGGTGTATTTTCTATAGCCTGAATCATTTTACATGTATAGCATTCACGTGTATAGTTGAAATAAAGTGAGACGCTGCTTTATAAAAATGAAACGTCTTACAATAAGTACTATTTTATCACATTTTTAATAGATTAGATTTGACTGTTACATTGAAAGTCTTGCAGCACTCCATCTCAGGAAAAGGAAATGGCATCTATATATCACGATGAAGAGGAAGCTGTGGTATCTGCATGTAAAATGAGAAATAGCTCAGTAACAGTTTTTGTTTTTCTTTCTTGACATCTATTGAAAGGTTTTTTTTTTTTTTTTTTTTTTTAACCTAACCAAAGATTTCCATTCGCCTCTGGTACAGGTAGTCCCTGACATGAGAACTTGGTATATTTTATAACAAAGGTTCACAAACAGAAATGCTCCTGGCTTGTACTGCAGTTTTAAAGGAAGATGCCAGACTGGCTGCTAAACTAAGTGCTTCAGTGGACATGAGTTTGAAGAAAATGCAGAGAGAAAAAATGCTGGTCGTGCAAGTTCACTCTATTAGCATCAAAAAGAAAGAACACAGGATTGCACAATATCTTTTTTTGCACAATCTGTCTGGTTGGTTATCTATTTAAATGAAGGAGACTCAACGTGATCATTCAAATTACTACCCACATTGATATGTTAACCAAGTTAAACCAACTGTCAAATGTTTAATGCATATTCTTGGGAAAGAAGGTGAGCGAGGATCAAGGCGGCAGAATTCATCAATCCGGTTCAGATCAGCGAGAGTAATGAGTTTCTGCGCACTGCGAATCAAACAAGACCAGAATCGTGGAGAGAGAACGGGCGACGTCATGGAAAGAATGACGTCAGGTTTAATTAGCCTCCGGGGAAGACTCGTCCGTGACAGTGGGCGGGGCTAAACCTCGCCAGCACGTGCTGAAGCGTGCCGTTTATTAGGTTAAAATGCACAACGACGCGGAACAAGTTATTTTAC
This sequence comes from Scardinius erythrophthalmus, assembly GCF_964197995.2. Classification (NCBI taxonomy): domain Eukaryota; kingdom Metazoa; phylum Chordata; class Actinopteri; order Cypriniformes; family Leuciscidae; genus Scardinius; species Scardinius erythrophthalmus. The sequence continues at coordinate 12,449,554 of NC_138224.1, read as the reverse complement.
ATTTAACCGGTCTCTGGAACATCTTTATAAATTATGTTAATGCGCGCGGACGCTGAGCAGAGGGTGCGCCCAATGTGATTGACATCTCGTCTCAGCCAATGAGGATCATCCTGTGTGTCAGTGCCCGTCCTCCTGACGTTGCATCACATGTCTCAGGCTACGCGCGGCTGTGGGAGGGATTTCTCTGCAGATTGGAAGAGCTAGATAGACGGCAGAGTGAGTCTGAGGGAGACCGAGAGAGTGAGGGGGATCTCTGAGGCACCGTTCGGAGAGCTTTGTGAGTGTAATTTCACCATTTCTCGCATGCATGCTTGTGGGTTTACTGCATTTGAAATGCACCATTTTTTTTTTGCTTCCTCTCTGCTGATTGTCTACATCCACCGTGCTTTACGTTAGCCTGCGTTATTATCAGCTAGCCAAATTGGCTAGGCAACTCCTGCTAGTTGGTAGCTGGCAGAGAAAGGGGCAAGAAGGCAACCAGGCTGCTGTGCATTTTTAACCCACGCCTGCCTATTGTCACTGCAGGGGAGGGGGTGTTTGGAAAATCAATGGGGGTTTTAATATATCACACCATGTTGAGATGCTGGACTGATGTGTAGTGCACGCTGGAAAGTTGTTTTTGACGTATGAAGCCTCTGAAATGTGTTCGACTGCGCGCGCCGCGTTTCTACAGATTCGATCATGCGATACAGCGTGTGTTATCGAAATACTCTTGTTGAAATAAATAATTCGGAGCTTTAACATAATTTAAAATGTATAGACTGGAGATTGTACATTTTGTGTTGTTTTTTAACTCGTTATCCTAGACCGGGTGACCATGCTATTTTAACCGCAGTCAGTCGTTTAACAGTTAATTAAAAGCCCTCAAATAAAAGACTCGCGTTGTTACTGTTACAGAACCCTTGAGTGTTATTCGGTCCCTGATATAAGAATGCTAACTCACTAGAAAGTACAGTCTCTGATTTTCTTGCATTTCAAGCGACGGTTTCTCCAGTTCGCTCCAATGAAATGCTGTGTCAAACGAGCCAACTTGTTAAGCGACCGTCTCTGTCTGTCGGACGGTCGGTGGCTTGTGACTCTCGCCTGCCGGGTATTTTTAGGGGTTTACCCAAAAATGACGGTTTGAATTGCGACTGGAAGTTGGAGACCCCTTCAGTTTCGGGAAGAGATATGTTGGTCTGGTTAAAACAGTGCACCCTTTTTGACAGTATGACTTGAGTTGAGACCGCTAGCAGGCTAAAGCCAAATGCGAGGACGCTTCAACTGTCAACTTGCCTTTCGAACCATTAACGTTAACTTACCTGCTTGTCAGTTATGTGTTTTACAACAATTTTCGTTTAACCAACGTTAAAATGCTATTTGACTCAGAAATGGTAAATGGGTCATCGTTTACTGACCACTATGTTGTTCCAAAACCGTGTGACTTTCGTGTTAAGAGATGTTAGTCAGAATGACAGCTGCAGCCACCATTCACTTTCATTGTATGGAAAAAATGCATGGGTCACTGGATATCGTTTTTTTAATTGTGAAGAAAGTTAGGTGTGTAACAAACATCATTAGAGTGAGTAAATTATAATTTGTTCTTTCTTTTTGGGTGAACTGTCCCTTTAAGCTTGGCACATTCGTGTCAACAGTTGTAGTATACAGTCCTAATACCTCCTGTCATGTGTGACTGGGCATGGAGACTGGAACAAGCGCTGTGCGACACGTCAAATTTGCTAGGATCGTATTTGAAGGAGCAGATGTGCAAAACACAATGTACCCAATCTAATCGGCTGACTTATTGCGTCTACTGTCTGCCTAATGTGTTGAGATTGAATATGGCACCTAGAATTTCTAGATAGACCCCGGTGTGCGTTTAAATATCGTGTCAGGTCTGTTGCTTCTTGGCGTACATCATTCGCTGCCTTGTTGCTTCTTTTGCTTAAGCTTTTGCAGCCCATGATAAAGCCTCGCTGTATGACAGCAATGCTGAATTTGACCTTGAGTCTACAGTGTATATTCAGCTTTCTCTAACTCAAATCGTAAAGGGTGTATTTGTGCACTTTTTTTTGGTCTTCTACACAAATGATTTATGTGTAGTGTATACGCTGACCTTTGATAGGTGTAGATCACTATACTACGGAAATTGAGATTTAAATGTTTGTGGTGAACATATTAAGTCATTGTAATAACAACAGTTCCCGATGCATAACAGAGACAATTTCTAAATTCCATTCAGTATTCTCCAGAGCAAAGCTGTCCATATTGCAACAGCTTAGCATCAAACTTTCTTTGTTAAAAAGTGTTTTCTGATTTATTGCAGGATGGAAATATATGATTTGACTTAAGTAATGGTTTCATTTTTTAATGATTTACCCTTAACATAGACTAACCTTTGACTGTCAAGTGAGCTTCAGAGGCCTTTGGACTGTTATGTGCATGAGCATGGCCCAGTTGTATATCTATTGATTTTATATCTATTTTTTTTATTTACATAATAATATGCAATGAAGTATTTTTCCTAGTAGAATTGTTACTTAAGCTCTGTGAGAAGCAGGTTGCTTGCAAATGATGATTAGGATTAATCTTATTGTCATGCATATATTATTATTGTCATATAATAATTTTATATATTATATTGATGGAAAGTGTATTATGTTTTAACATGCTCTTAGAGCATTCTAGCAGGTTGCAACTTAAAGTCACCTGCATGAAATCAAAATGAACAATTCATATTTTTTACGGAACTTTGCATTTTATTATTAAATGATTTGTCTGTGCACATCAATATTTTTATGAACTTCATGTGCCCTTGTAATCTTTAATCAAAATACCCCCCCCCTCCATCTTGCAACGACATCTCTTCTCTGATGACGTGTTAATCGGCGTGAGGGCGGGACAACCTGTCACTCACATGAGATCATGGCAAATTACAGTGATCCCATCAATTCACATAGGACAAAATCTAGTCCCTCCCTACATTTTTTTTCTTGTTCAAGAAGCCGGATATGTCACAATAGGGAAGAAAAGACTATTGAAACTTCCATTAAATGCCGACTTAAGAGAAAGGAGTTTTCCTAATGAATGTTGGAAGGATGCATTGCTCTGTAATAGGGGTGTAAGGGAGCATAGTTTAGCCATGATCCTATACGGACCAGGCCAGAAATCGGACGTGTATCAGTATATTGGATCGGTGCAGATTAATCTATATTTAATTTATATAGTGAACACGATAGTGCTATTTTACAATAGCCTAATTATTACATTTGTTTACCTTCTACTGTTGGACCTTACTTTATTTGTAACTTTGTTATATTGTTTTTATTTATGCTTGTAATTACATTGTAAACCCTAATGCTCAGAAGAATTAATTGCTTTGAGTAGGGCATTGATCATAGATTAATGTTGCTATGATGAGTATTAAGAACTTAGTTTTTCCTTTGAGTTAATGAAACTGACTCATTTTAAGTAACCTTAATTGTTTCATTATTTTGAGTTTATTGAACTTGTTTCTTTTGATTAAGAGAAACTTTAAATTTATCTGAAACTGGGCAGATCATTTTCCCAGCATGCTTTGCGTCAGATTGTATGAGGAGAAAAATTATGAATTGAGTGTTATTTTGTGTGTTTTTGTACAAGATTAATACGTGGAGAGAAATTTTAGTGTTCAATGGTCTGTTGTGTTGGGCTTTGTTGTTGCAGTTACCATTGTGCTGAAGAGTAGAGCCTGTGATTAGGTCTAGGATGGGCTGTGAAACTTCAAGACTACATATGCTATGTGTTGTTTAACCTGGTGTACATGACTGTAGTTGTAGTCTCTGTTAATTATATTAGCACTGGCGTGCTTTTGGTTGTTAGCATTTTACTGCATGAGACATAATAATGTTTATAATATGAGCCAGCCTCATCAAAATGTAAATTTATATACAATAAACATGCTCTTATAGTAATCAATTTAGGGTTTACAATGTACTCAATTTTTCAAGTTAAGGGAAATTATCACACAAGTACTACAAACTCAAAATCGAATCGTTCTACTTAAACTTGTAAATGCCATAACTCAAGTCGAGGTTACAGATTACCTTCTTTTTTTTTTTTAGGGTTTACAGTGTAGTGTATTTATATTTTACTAATTACAGTTCATTGTCTTTAATAATATCTGAACTAAAGAACTAAGTGTTCTTTAAATGGAAAGCAAATTTACATTTGCCTCCACCCAAATTTATTTATTTATTGTTGCTGATCCAAAAAAATGATCCTATCCGTGACTCAAACGGTAATATGATCCAAACCATGAGTTTTGGGGTCTGTTGCACTAACTCTGTAGTATATCGTTTTGTTTAATTTCAACACTGTAAACCCAAATTATTTGATTATAGATTTTGGTTGTACCGCCAACGAGATCAAACTAAACAGTGTTGTCAAACAAAATGGGTCAAACGCTTGTAGTAAAAGCTGTAACGTAATATTATATTAATTAAGTAAATGTGAATGTAACATAATGACTAGAATGGAAAAAGGGTAACTTAGCCCCTCTCTCTAGTATTGTTTATGTAAGAGGCCACTGCCTTGGTGTCACATTAATCTGAGGTGACATTCAACCCCTCATAAGCTATTATAAACAGCTAAAAATAGAGCGCTGTGCTATTAAGTACATTTGAATAATGTTGCTATTTAATTACTGTATAGCATCATGCCTTAATCAGATGTTGATGGCAGAGATAAAATGGCCATCTTAGGGGCAAATGTGTTTTCTGTCCTCAGTCTAAAGTAGGTCTGTAAATAAGAACAATGTTGTATATTTTCTTCTACCTTAAATTACTGGGGTAGAATTGATGCTCAGTAAAAACAGTAAGTGAAATCCCGTTTCCCCCCTCAAAGGAATGCGGAAGCAGTACTCTTTCTTTGACTGGTGCACAGGTGCTGTCTTTAAAAAGTGTGCATCTAAATATAAACAGATTGTGTTTGGACAGAAACAGAACCTTTAGTCATGTCGGTCATGCCCGCATCCATTCACCAAGTGACATTCAATGAGTTAAGCAAATATAAATTCTGAAGCCTCATCATGCCCATCACTTCTAATAGTTCCAGTCATCTCTGATTTACTGTGCAAGTGTCAGACATGGAGGCAGGGGTCGGAGCAAATGGATGGCTTGTGTGCTGTGAATGGCACCCATAACAATCAACTTAAAGGTTTCAGTTCTTTAAAATCACTTCTTTAGATATGCAGTTTTAGGCCCTGGTGAGAACACGAAAGCACTGAGCTTTTAAGTACGCAGGCTATTTTTTTAATAGGTTTCCCACTGTGCTCATCTAACAAAGCAGAAAGAATAATTAGGGCCCTTTGAAATCTGTTTTATTTCTTTACCAAGTTCTGTTTTCCTTTTTAATTTAATAATCAAAACGGATGTCTCATTTGAATTCATAAAACTTGATTCATTTAATAATTTATAATAATTTCTTTAACAACAATAGTGCCATATGGATTGTTTTGTTTTCTTCTGGATTGAGCTTTATAATTTAAGAAAAATGTTCAGACTTTTTAAAATGGCAGTCTATAGCCCTACTTTTGATTTATTCATCCAAATTGTGGCAAATTCCGTGACATTTCTCATTGTAAAGTACATTCCATTCCATGTTTTCTGCATCATTGCGCCCTAGAAATATGAAGCAATTTATTTTTCAGCATGAAGGATTCTTTTTTTTTTTGGAGATGTCATTCAGGTTGTTCTTGAGGAGTTGTGCTTTGTGTGGTTGAGTGGGTGGCAGGCTACTGTGAGTTGGCAGGATCAGTGTCTAAGGGTATATTAGAAGTGCCCAGTCTGTGGTGTGAAGTGGCCTTAAGTGCTCTGAAACATGTAGCATGAGTAAGGCGGGGTGTCTCTGCCATTGTACCCTCCACATAGAAATGGCCTGACCCATTTCAGCAACAGCCAGCAAGGGGGATGGGCTGTCTGAGGCTGCTAAAAATACCCCATTACCGACAGCTCTACTGCAGAGGGATCCCTGGAATCGCTGTCCTTGACTAGCGTGAAGTTGGCTTGTGCAGTGTAGGGTCTCCAATTGCCAACCAAGAACGAGAGGGTTTTCCTTAAATTTTCTTAGGTTTGCAACTTTACATTTTGTCATTAGGGAGCTCTTAGATCTCATGCGAACCTGCCTATTTATTCACAGGTGCATAGATAAGTGTATAGTTTTTAGGGTGGATAGAATGGTGGCTAAATGCATGAAATTACTCAATGCCAGGCATAAATGCCTGTTTCTTTGTGAGGACCATCTTATAAGTATATGATATGATGCTTAAAGTATTAGTCTTAAGGCAGTCCACAGGTGCAGGTCCAAAACTGTCCTCTAGCTTTGTATGGCAAGGGTTAACATTACTGTTGCTCAACCATACTGTGCTAGCTGTTGGTTTGAAGATCCAATCACAATGATTTTCCACTGTTGTGACATGTGACCTGCTCTGCAACCTGAAACTGTCACGCTAAGCAAAGGTTTGGCACTTCCCTCATCGTGGCCGTGCAGTCACTCATAGATGATAACTGGGAGAAAAAAGAAGTTGACTGTTTAGGACAGAGGTCATCTGCTTGAAACCTGGACGCATTATTTACAGTGCCTTTTCCTTCTGAATCGTCAGAACGAACTGTGATAGTGAAACGTGTACCACGAATGCTTGACTTGACAGTCATTTCAGGAAGCTCTGTTTTAACCCATCTTCGATTTTCACAGACACATTCTAGGACCAGTTGCTACTTCAAAAGGGAGGAACACGGTTAGCCGTTGTAGTGCAAAGCTCTTGGGTGTTTCCCTTTTCACTTCCAGTTTGAATAACAGATAAAGCCGAGCTTGTTGACTGCTTACTTTAGACTTTATTTGCTAATGCTCTTGATGTTTTACTGTGATTATTTTTAGTTGTGCAGGAAGGAACACCTTTTATCGCAGCTTCATAAAAAGGTCAAGTCCAGAGTTTCGGCACCCGAGAGAGAGTAGTTTTAGCCTAAGATTGTTCTCTTAATTTTTTTCTGCAGTGTTCATGACATTGGCTGTGAGAGAAGTTGATAGCCCAGCTGGTAGCCTGTTACAGAGAAGCATGCTGTTCCACGCTCTGCATGTACTACTTCAAGTAAATCAGTCCTGGAGGGCTACTACACTTTTTATCTCTGTGTACAGAACAAAAGCACTCTCAACAACACCATCTTCTCATCCTCATAGTTTGAAATTTCTATCTGGTCCTTCTTAAATCTGTTCAGATCACCCCTACTGCTGCTGGATAATTTCCTTTATTATAATTCTAATAATGTAATTTAATGAAATCTTCCTGATAAAGGCAAGGATAGTAGAGGCTGGTAGGGTATGAATGGCCACATGACAAGGGAGAGACAGGCTGTATGGTGCTCGGACAGACAATGTCTTGATTGTCTGCATTTTATTTAGCCCTATTATCCACTAAAATAGTCCCAAATAAAGTGTTCATTGAAAGTCCAGTGGGTTTCAACTGTAAAGTCTGATAGTGTGTTGTTTGGTTTGAGGGCATGTTATAGATAAGGAGTGTTCTCTTTTATTCGTGTACTTGAAGATATTTGTCCAAGCAGTCTCATTGGGCTTATTTACACTTGGTCACTTCAAGTGCAGTTATTGCATTTACATTTTGTGCATTTGGCACATGCTTTTATTACATTCAATGTATACATTTAATCAGTTTGTGCATTCCCTGGGAATTGAAACTATGACCTTGGCCATTGCTCTCAAACACAGAATTTAGGCAGCATTGACTAGGCTATATAATTAAAAGTCATTCTGGCAGTGAAATCTGTACATTAACACTTATTAGACTCTTTTCATTTGTGCTCTATTGCACGAGTTTCCAAATTCAAAGCATTTTCTTGTTGCTCGAAAAAGCCATGTATAAAGTTGGGGTGGGGGGGGGGTGGGAGAAAAGGCTTTTTTTGTCTCTCACATAGTTAAGATGGCAAGTCAGTTCCCACGCTACCCACATAGTTGTGCCTGTAAAAGTGGGTAGCATGTCACCTTGAAACTCAGCCAATGAGTTCGTTCTTACTAAGTATAGTCCCAATGGGGAGTTTTCTAAACTTAAGGTGCTTTTTCTTGTTGACATTTTGTTTTGAAATCACTAACAAATCTATTATCCAGTTGGGGATTTGCACATTTAGTAAAATTAATATTAATGTTATTTATACTCAAACATTCTTTTCTTTTTTTTGCAGGTCCTTGGGCTGATTGTTTAAGGTTTCATTCACAATGAAAGTAACGCCACGGGCTGAGGAGAATGGCTTGTGAATTATCCCAGTCCTGCCACCTGCAGTCGGGCATCCTCCTCCTCCTCCTCTGAAGGACGTCAGCTGTTTATGGGAACTACTGGCATTGGTCTCCTGAGGATATAGCTCTCCTTTTGGGACTCCATTTTTCCACCCTTGCTGAGTCGCGGTGTAGCCGGGAGACATGGCTAACAACTCATACAGCGGGGTGAAGAACTCTGTGGCAGAGCCCAATCACGATGGAGAGTTTGGGGTCTCGCTTAATGATCTGCGCGCTCTCATGGAACTGCGAGGGGCTGAAGGATTATACAAAATCCAGGAATCTTTTGCGGACGTTAATGGACTTTGCAGCAGACTGAAAACATCGCCTGTAGATGGTACATAATCATTATTTTGCACTTTCTTTGCTTTTCAAAAAACAGGTCCAGGAGGTATAGAGGAAGGAACACCCACTCTTTGGATGGTTTTAAACAGCACTGTTGCATCTCACTCTAAACATACAGATGTTATCAGTTGTGAGCAGGTCCGTTACACTTGAATGGCATCTTGCTGCATTTTAGTGCATCTGCAGTCTATTGGGAGGTTTGCTGCTGCTGCTGCTCGCTACATGAGCCTTGGCTCAGGCAGCTCATAGACAGTATGCTAATATCTACACAATGTCTGATTGAGATGAAGATCTTTCTTCCCTACTAAACAGTGACTACTAAACAGTTAGACTAGACAAAGAATATCCTGCATGTCGGTGTGTTTGACATTTCAAAGAAAAGCCCTTAATGTCAAACACAAATGCATTTACCATCCCATTCAATATAGCTTGTGAGAATGTGGCTGCAGCAGAAATTTAACAGCTTTTGTAATGACTAGTTTTAGACCCTTCCTGCTCTGTCTATCTTTATTTTGGTCATACTTTATTTATCCATTTCTTTATTTATCTCTAGGGCTACAACTATTTGAATCTCATTTTATAGGAAAGCTAAATCACAAACGCGCTCTTAGGAGTATTTTAATTTTAACAGCAAAACACCTACTGTTAGGATGCACTCAATTAACTTTTGAGGTTGAGACATTTACCTTAAAGATTATTTTAGCGATATAACAGCATGTAAGTAATAAAAAGCACAAGCAATCTGTCGAAGACACACATGCAGCTAGGGCTGAAACGATTCATCGAGTTACTCGATTAGTTTAAGAGTTTAAGCTGAGTTTAAGCCTCGTTAAATTCCTATGACGCACTATACGCGCAGGGGTCTGATTGTTTCACACGGACCGTTGTTCAATGTAGCGTGTGATACATTTTGAATTTAGTTGGCGCTATGGCGGGAGTAAACGCGTCTTTGCATTACCTTAACATTGAAATCACTCGCGCCAGACGCTCTATTCGCGTTTGGTGTGAACGCACCATAACGGTGCGTGTCCACTACAGCGGCAAAACTCCGCTCAGTGCCGCTGGCAACGCTGTAACGTCTCCGCTTTGGGGTGTGTCTGTTGCGAGTGTGTTTAATCTAAGTTTTTTTTTTTTTTTTACACACGGACAGTATAATCATCAGCGATGCACGCGATTACATTTAGAAATAGACAAGCTTTGTTTCCAAATGCACCAAGCAAAGATATCCTTTCAATTTTATAAACTTTTATAAACCCAGCCAATATAATCAAAATGAACACATCCAAAATAAAATCTTTAACATTTATATAACAACTGCAATAAATAGGCTTAGTTTTGGAGCCAAATGTTGGAGTTGGAATAAATACCTCTGTTTTTTTTTTTAAGAAATAAAAGCCAAATACTTGATCATTTTACAGCCACATCATTTTCGTTATGCATTATTTGTTTTGGTTGTAAAAAAAAAAAAAAAAAAAAAATCCGATTAATCGATCGATTAAGTGCTAGATTAATCGATTACAAAAATAATCGATAGCTGCAGCCCTACATGCAGCCATATGCTCATGACTTTCTTTGAAGCTTTTAATACATAATTCTCCCATAATTTAGGCAACTTTGGTCGTAAACTTGTTCCTCCCAGCAAAAAGTGCAAAGTGACATCATTGACAGAAGTTTCTGTGCCACATCACAGACATCCGACTTAATCGACAATAAAAATTCATTACTGATTATTTTTATTATAGATTTTTTTTTGCTGTTGCATCACTATTTGTCTTTATTAGCTCTTTCGCTGTCTCCGCTTACAGTTGAACATTTTCTTTCTTTCATTGGAGGAGATGTGTGAGCAGGTATATAGTCTTTAGGGTAACGTATAGAAAAGTGCAGAGTCAGTGTGCAGACCACAGCTGTAGCTCCATTGGTTTATTACCTCTCTGTAGACATTAGGTTTAATCGCTGACCTGACCTTGATTGAACTCTTGGGGGAAGGGATTTTCAGTTTGATCCCAGATTAAAACGGCACCATGTCCATAGCAGTTTTCTGCAGGCTCTTTCAGACACAGTTTTCTCGTGCATGAACACGCTGGGGTCGCAGATCAATACCAATGTCAATTGGGGGCTTTTGGGCAGTGTTTCCATGAGAATACTTCACTTATCTATTTAATAGGCTTGATCAGCAGTAATGCGTTTTTGTTATTTAAAGTCAAAATATAGCACATGTTCCTGATGGAGAGCTACAAAGGGACAATATTAGTGCCTTGACCTTTAATTAGTTTTGCTCCCCCATTGAAGAAAATGTTAAAAATAGGGTATTATGGGTGCTTGCGCAGATGTTCTGGTTGGTGACTATCCCAATAGATATGGCTCAGGTCCATATTTGGCCCATTTTATAGTCCAATCCAGTCAACAAAATATTTCAGTATGAACAACAATAATATTTATGCTTGCATTACTATTAACGTTGCTGCTAGGTCTTAATACCTAATACGTATCTGACACTTGGTATTATGAATAATATGTTCGGCAGAGCAGCAAACTAGGGATGTACCGGCCGATAGCGAAAACTGATAACTGATAGATTGGCAGATGTATCTAAATCTAAATCAAGTTTGTATATAATTTTTGAGAGCCTGATTACAAAAACAAGTCTCACCATTAAAATCCATGTCCCAAGCACACAATAATAATGTTCTCCTTACAATTTTATGTAGCCTATATGACAGACTTGCGCTGCACATGTTGCATTTAACTAAGTGATTCCAATCTTATCTCAAGCAAATCAAAACCATCATGGAGTACAGTGCGCATCTGAAGTGTCTCAGCTGAAGGAAATGATTCATTAACCATCGGCTTTAATATATCAGCCAAAAAATTGCATCCGGCCGATAATGATGACATTAAAAATGAACATATATCATCCGATACCGATATGGTGGCTGATATATCATGCATCCCTACAGCAATCTCTAATCTTTCAGTCTTAATAATGAAGCAACTCTACCTTCTGATATGCATGGCATGCTTGGATGCTTGTATGTAGTGTCACCTGCTGCATCCTACCCTCACAAGGTCTGACTTTTATTAGCAGGCGATGAAATACTGAGTGATTGAAACAAAGGCTTACTGTGCTGTCTGCAGTCCAGAGCTATACCTTTGTCATGGTGTCAGTGGAAACTATAGCGTCAGTGGAAATGTATATTTTGACTTCATGGCTCAAATAATGGGGTCACACTGATAACATCAATATGACTCCTAAAAATGCGTATTTTGTTTCTTGAATAGACTGTCTGAAATTTGGCCCATGCTGTGCCTGAGCTTTGTATACCGTGTGAATTATGTATTAGTCATAGAAGAATAGTATGAGCATTTCCCCCTCGGTATTCTATTCAGTGCCCAGACTTATAGAGGGCCCTGTCGCTTAGCCAGTCTCTCTACACGGCACAAGGCTAACAGAGATTGGAACCCCATAGTGATCCGCCGGTTTAGCTCTGCCCGGTTCCCTTCGCTTCACAATAGCACACTGGCAGGCAGCCCTGCTGTTATGACACGTTTTACAGCTTAATCAGATCACTCAGTTTTGCCATAGGAAATTAAGCAGTCATTCAAGATTACAAGAGCTTTGACAATTGAAAAGGGATTTCTAATTGGTAAGTAGGCCATTTCTCAATTTCGTAGCAAAGCCACCACTAATCTTTCTACTTTTTTGATTTAACTAGTTACTTTTTAAAGCTCTTTTGGCAGCACTTTAAATTGTGATGTTCTTTTCATCATATTTATGTGAATATGTATTTATGCTAGCCCATTTGACTACTTTTGAAAGGTTCCTCAAATCTAATGTATTACACAATTCGAATGTGTAGACATGAGGGACTTCTACTGTGATTTAAAGGCAAGGGTTGGGGACTTGTCTTAACGGATTTTTATTTGGAAGGGCTACTAATATAAATGACCCTGTTTCATGGGCCCTCAGGACAATCTTTCTGGGGCAGTAAGAGTTAAAAATGAGTGTTAAATTCGGTATTCCCTAGGGATGCACCGTTCTGAAAATTTTGGCCGATACCGATAATTCTTTAAGTTTGAAAGCCAATGACCGATATATTGGCAGACAAATCTAAATCCAAATTTTTATATCATTTTTGAGACCCTGATTACAAAAACAAAAGTCTCACCATTAAAATCCATGTCCCAAGCGCATAATTATAATATTCTCATTGTAATTTTATGTAGCCTATATGACAGATTTGTGCTGCACATGTTTCACTTAACTGTATTTTCCTTTTTTGAAGTGATTCCAATCATATTTCAAGCAATTCAAAACCATCATGGTGAGCATCTGAAGCATCTCAGCTGAAGGAAATAATCCATTAATTATCGGCTTTAATATATCGACCAAATCTTCTTATCAGGCCGATAACATTAAAAATGAACCGATACCGATATGGTGGCCGATATATATCGTGCATCCCTAGTATTCACAATTCTTTTTAAAAGACTTAACACAAATATTTCTGAAGGATATCTCAGAAAAGACTTACCTGCTTAAATCAAGTGGGAGGTGATGTTTGTAAGGTTTACAACCAGCCGCAAGCTTCATCCAGTACTCTTGATACTAGTATGTATGACCCGGGCTCTGGCACTCTCTTAAGTGCGTTTAAAGGTGAAGTGTTGGTTTTCTAGCACTTTCTTCTTTCTCACCTTACAAGCAAGACACTTGTAGGTTAATTTACCACGAAAGGTGTATACTTCAAAATATTGCTCAGTTTGTTTGAGCATCCTAACCAGACCAACAGCAATATTGGCTCAAACAATTGCAGAAGTTGGAGACGGAATTGTCTAGATGCACAGAAAAGACACATTTTGCGTTTTAGGTGCAGCTATTGCACCTGTCAGAATTATCCTGACTTACTATAGACGTTTATGAATGAGCTTTTAGTAAAAAAAACTAAAATCTAACTTGCATGGAGCTCAGTAGATTGTTGTTTGTAAGGTATTCAAAACCATTGCTTATAATTTGCTTTGTTGATGTCTGAATGGGTTGATTAGCATAGTTATTCATCATTTATCATCATGTTTTCTATTGTCTTGTCTAGCTTGTTAAGTATGTTTCTTTCCTGGATTTTCACATTAGAGAATAGTAGAAACATTTTCTTGTCTATAGAGGACCCTGTTTTTGTAGCTTTCAAGGTCCCCAGTGAAAAGAGAAACTGACGTCAAATGATTTGGTCTCCTTTGGGGAAATTGCAAAAACCTTGGAGTCTTCACAGCAACTAGTGCAAACGCTAGTTTTAGGTATACAACACCTAAAACGTATTAGCACTTCCAGCAATCATAATGCTAATTCTGCACTCAGTAGCATGCAAATGAATAATTAGCTGTCTAAATGGCCATGTTTTGATGGTCTTATGATTTTTTTCTTCTTGTTTAATCTTCGCTTCAGTGATGCTTTAAACTAGCTGTCTGCTTGATCTTGAGTAAGAGTGGAATTGAGATGTGTACTGCAGCATAAATGCATTTTTGACAGAGGCGTAAGACCTGACTCATCTGCTCCTTAGCCCACACTCTCCAAGCAGGGAGAGAGAGAATGTAATCCTCAGCCTCAATTTCCACACTACACAAACCTGGATTTAATGCACTGGCGTTGAAGCAAGCAGAAGTTTTCAGCAGTTAGCTGCTGTGCTTTCATCAAGAAGTATTGGTTACCAGTACTAACAAACATTTTTAGTTTGCTTCATTTTTGGTTTCTCTTCTTTTTTTCAGAATCTATGTATGTGCATTTCATCGCTGAAGTGCCTCCAGCAAAATGTATTTCCTATTAGTCACAAAGATTATAATGTTCGGATTGTTCTGTGAAATAGTTTCCACTAGAATAGAAACTGCTAGATTTTTAAGCAGCAGACTTAAATAGTATTTTCTTGTAAAACCGTCCAATAATCTTTATTTAAAACTTCAAAAAATATATATATTTTTTTTTTTATTAATTACATTTATCGACTTGCATTGCATTCAAGGTATACATTTGAACATTTATGCCTTCTCTGGGAATCAAGCCATTGATCTCTACGGTTTGAGCTCCAGGAATTCCCATGTATACCTTAAATGCTGTGTAAGTAGCTTTAAATAAATTATCGGTCAAATGAAATAATGAATGCAAATGTCGCAGACATTGAAGTTGTCCAGACAAAAAGCTGGTTGTGTACAGTCAAAAGTCGTGTGTAATCCAGTAGCAGAAATGTGCTTTTGGGACACTGAGTGTTAATATGCAGTGAAACCTTCAGCTCAGTGGGTGACAGCAAGAGTCAAACAGCTCTATGGCTTTGCTGAGTAATGTGGAGGATGTTGTCATGACAATAGGCTCTGCTGACCAGGCTTCTCTCTGGTCTGGCAGGCAAACCATCCTGTTCAGTCACACATACACATTCATTCTGACGCCCAGACACTAGATGCATAAACACACAATCTATTCATCCGCATGGCTCATTCACATGTAGACATCCTTTCTTTGTTTCTTAACATGTGGTGAGTGTGAGTGTGAGTGAACTGAACGCACACACCATGACTTCTTTGAATACCTGCTTTGAATGTAGAGAGTTATTCAAATGGGCAAACCAGAGGACTGCTGTTGCACCAGTGCATTTGAATGATTCCTGAGAATGACAGTGTACAACGAACCCGACATTTGTTTTTGGCCTGTCAGTTTTTGGCATTGGTACTGGATTAAACTAAGTTTTCACACTCAGGAAATTCTCAGGAACTTGTGTCAAAATCCTACTAGCTCTACTGCTGTAAGGCCAGTATTAATGGATTAGCTGTGCTAATAGCTCATAATCGATGAAATACAAAAGAGTGTAAGCCTTTTTGTAAATGTTTTTTTTTTTTACAATGATTTTAGCATGGAAAAACATGGTAAAAATTAAAAAGTCGGACATCTGTAGAAACAGTGTTCAAGAGTGTAGATAGTCAAAAGATATTATATAGAATAATAAAATATAGATGTTCTACTGCCATTCAAAAGATTTGGGTCAGCAAGATTTGAAGTAAATTAATATTTTTATTCAGAAAGGATACATTAAATTGATTAGAATGTTGCAAAAGGTTTCTAGTTCAAATAAATGCTGTTCTTTTGAACTTTCTATTCATCAACAAATCCTTTCATTGGAAAAATTGTAACACTGTTTCCAAAAAAATAAGCAGCAACTGTTTTCAACATTGATAATAAGGAATGTTTCTTGAGAAAAGTTTCCACATCAGCATATTAGAATGATTTCTAGAGGATCATGTGACACTGAAAACTGTAATAAATAGTAATGAGTCACATTTTAAAATGTATTCAAACAGGAAACTGTTTGATATACTGATATAATATAAACTGATATAAATTTTTGGTCTTATTCTGAAAAACTTTATCTCTAAGTTACTAAGTACTAATCCTTACCCTCATAGAAACCCATTAAGTATCGTATGCTTATAAGAAGGGTTGTGTTCTGTGTTTACTTGAGTTATTAATTTTGTGTTTCTTTCTCACTTTTTTTCTTCCAGGATTAAGTGGGCAGCCCTTAGATATTGACAAAAGAAAAGAAGCATTTGGACAGAACTTTATACCTCCGAAAAAGCCAAAAACCTTTCTTCAGTTAGTATGGGAAGCATTACAAGACGTAACATTGATTATTTTGGAAGTGGCAGCAATAGTTTCTTTAGGCCTTTCTTTTTATAAACCTCCGGATTCAGATAGTAAAAGTAAGTAACCTATTTCTTTCTTTCTGCTTTATTTATAGCTTATCTCGATTTCAGGCTGTTCTGAGCTGAGTTTTAATGTGTGTGTGTAGATTGCGGGAATGCAGCGGGTGGAGTAGAGGATGAAGGAGAAGCTGAGGCTGGATGGATAGAAGGAGCAGCGATCCTCCTGTCTGTTGTTTGCGTGGTGCTCGTAACAGCATTTAATGACTGGAGTAAGGAGAAACAGTTTCGTGGCTTACAGAGCCGCATAGAACAAGAGCAAAAGTTTACGGTGGTTCGGGGAGGGCAAGTCATTCCTATCCCTGTGGCCGAAATTGTCGTCGGGGACGTTGCACAAATTAAATATGGTAAGCTGACAATAATTTGCTGAGATTTCTCAGAGATTTCCTTTCTAGAGGGATGTCAAAAGTGCCAGTCTAACATTTCACTAGTGATATTACCTTTTCCTCTATAGTCACCTTGAAATAAGTTTAAAAACTGCTGAATTGAACATTATTGTGATGGGATACCTTCTTTGTCAGGTGACCTCCTGCCTGCTGATGGCGTTCTCATCCAGGGCAACGACCTCAAAATAGATGAGAGCTCTTTAACCGGAGAGTCTGACCATGTGAAGAAATCGATGGAGAAAGATCCTATGCTGCTGTCAGGTGGGACATGAAGATACAATCCACAGCGACAGCAACCGATCATTAGTGTTGTTAAAAGTTTTTTTAAAAACTTTTGTGCTTTTTCTGTTGAGTCCTGTCTCGCCTCTACCCAAAAGCGCAGTCAAACCAAATAAATGTCCAGCTTGAATTCAGATGTTGGCTATGTAGGACCTGCTCCCTCTCAGCAAGGCTATTGCACATCTTCGGCTAATCCCATTTTATGAAAGCAAGTTGATCCTCTGATAGAATGACATTGCTGTGTGCCTTCCCAGAGGAGATGAAGGGGGATTTGCAAGCCTGAATGGGCACTCCTCCAGCGGAGCTTGCGTTAGCATGCTGAGTCTAGCCTAGCAGAAACCTCTCCCTGACATTTTTTTTTCATAGTCCCCCTCCTCAAGCCTCAATAAAAGTAGAGGAAACCTAAGATGGGAGGCAGAAAAATGGCCAGTCATTTCCATTTTTTTAAAGCCATAGAGCATAATAAAAAAAATCAGAAGACCTGCCTGTAGAGTGCTAAAAACTCTTACCTTCTCAAACACAGTTTGGTCCCAAATGAGAGTGAGCCCATACATTTTCAGGACTCCCACCCGCATTTTGAATACTAAATACTCTGCTAAATTGGATACTCTTGATAACTAGTTATCTGTCATAAAGCTGAGCTGTGTGACATTTGATGGTTCGTCACTTTTTTTAGTCTTCCACATATTTGCGTTCTGGACCATTACCAGAACACACAGAAATAAACGGCATGTGACCTTTATTCACCTCATCTTCCTCTGTGCAGGTACTCATGTCATGGAGGGTTCTGGAAAAATGGTTGTCACTGCTGTCGGAGTCAATTCCCAAACTGGAATCATCTTCACGTTATTGGGGGCGGGAGAAGATGACGAGGAGGAGGAGGAGGAGAAGAAGAAAAAAGAAAAAGAGAAAAAGAAAGAGAAGAAAAGTAAGTGATCTGTATTATTTGGTGCCTTTTTAGTCTGCCTCAGAAACTAAAATAGACCAACCCGTGGCCTTTTCATTCTGTAGCTAATGTGGCTGCAAAGAAATGAATTGAATAGGCGTGTGTTCCTGTATTCATGAAAGTGTGCTTTTGTCTATCTCGGAAAAGAGAGATTTTATTTATTTATTTTATTTATCAGTATTTTTCCGTCTGGTATAAAATGTCTGAAGCAGTGACTCCTGGAAAAATGTAACGAGTTCTCGTGCACTCCATTAACTAACTGCCATTTAATGCATTTCTGGCAGCCCGTGTTGGGGCTCCAAATGAGTGCCTGCAGATACATGAATATTTCAGTACTTTCAGAGGTTGGGCCCCAAGTTGCTGTTCAGTGACTGCGCACCTCTTTAAAACTTAGTGCGTTTGGGGTCCAGCCTCTGCAGTGGATTTGGAAGCCTCATGAGGTCGTGGCACACATCTGTTCTTAAATATTCGAGAGCCTTTTCTCATTCTGTTAAATCAAAGAGAAGATTTGCATAATTGGAAATATGTTCAAATGTGCGCTGCAGAACCGTTGCTTGCATAATGGTGAATAATGAATAAATTAGTGAGTCTTTGTTATGTGACTTCTTTTTCTCTGTCAATACAGATAAAAAGCAGGATGGCTCTGTGGAGAACAGAAAGAAAGGTGAGTTACCCTATTGACTTAATGACATAATGAACACCATATTGGCTTAGCAGGCCACCCTCTTACAAACTCCTGCCTGCATTAAAACCATCGCCTTAACCCATTAGTGCTATTGGATCTTCATTAAAGCTTATCCACGCTAGTGAGGTGCAAAGAAGTGTGTGTAGTGTTGAGAGGTTAGATTGGTTATAAGAGTGTTTTGGAGCTCGACAGTTCAAAAGTTTGGGTCAGGGAGATTTTGAAATGAAGAAATACTTTTATTCAGTAAGAACACGTTCATTTGATCAAAAGTGACTCACTGTTTCCAAAAAAAATATTAAGCACCGTAGCTGATTTCAACATTCATAAGAGATGTTTCTTGAGCACCAAATCAGCATATTCGAATGATTTCTGAAGGACCATGTGACACTGAAGATTGAAGAGAATGGCTGATTGATCACAGGAATAAATTACATTTTAAAAATATAGTAAAATAATAAACAGTTATTTAAATATATGCAGCCTTGGTGAGATTAAGAGACTTATTTTTAAAAACACTGAAAACATTTGACCGACTTTTGAATTAGCAGTGTGCAGCTCTTAGTCCAGATATGTGCTCCTGTCTCGCTTGAAACCTTTTATTATCTAAACTCAGTGTCCACATTCAGGCCACCCTGTGTTCAGAATCAAACTCTATTCTAAAAGTAGAGCATGCTTGTGTTTATTGAAGCCCCGGCTACAGATCGCCCTGCCAGAAATGAGTTTTAATCCACCAGACTAGTGTTACAGCTCTGTTAGTAGGACGCAGCAGCACAGCACGGTAGAATAGCAGTTGCACATACCCCCCCTCGCCCCTTTACCCCCCCGTTGATTCAGATGCAGTCGCATTACCTCACATCACACACCCGTTAAGTCCTGCACACAAGCCGACTACGTCATGCTTCAGCGGCGTTAGACGTAGATATCCTGCTGTGTGCTTGTCTGTATGATTGCACGCATGCTGAGTTCTTTGTTTGTGTGATGTCACCTCACTGGCAGGCTGTAGCACGCAGAGCGATGACCTTGAGATCAGGCTAAGTGTGTGCATGTCTTCTTTTATAGCCGATAGTGATAAGTGATGGGCTGGACATCTGAGTGTGGCGATGAGGTGACATGGGTTTTCATGTGGCTCTTAAATGTGAGGATGATCTCGAGCTCTGTTTTTTTCGGACTGTAAAAAAATGCTCATTCATATATAATCACTATTATAATTAATCTTCTCAATTATATTTATCTGTGGGGGAACCACCATTTAATTAGAAAAGGCTTCCTGTGGTCTGAGCTGTGAATTCCTGTGCCCACTGCATATTCACTGTTTTCTTTCTTTCTCTTCGCAGCTAAAGCCCAGGATGGTGCCGCAATGGAGATGCAGCCTCTAAACAGTGATGAAGCGGCTGAGGGCGAGGAGAAGAGAAAATCCAACATGTCAAAGAAAGAGAAATCGGTCTTGCAAGGAAAGCTGACCAAATTAGCGGTCCAAATCGGAAAAGCAGGTAAGCGTGTTCACTTTGAAGGCATCTATATCTGCTGGTGTCCTCCTAAAGGCGGTACACACCGGGATGAATATCGGCGCGCGTTATTCGCCAGCGTTTTTCAACGCGTTTTTTCTGTTCACACCCAAGCGATTTTCGCTGACGATGAGCCGAGTGAACATGCGAATTCATTCCCTGACATTAGATGGCGCTTAATACCACTCCATAACAGTTCTCTTTTATCAAGATTTTTGTAGTCGCTGTCGCGTTTGTCATAGTTCTTTATGCTTCGACACCAACGAGACCAGCAGCTCTACATTCATCTTGCCTTGCATCTTCCTCGTCTTATTTCTTCCCGGCAGTGTTTAGACGCTACTCGGCATATATCTTCTTCGCCGTTACGTATGTGTGCTCGGCAAGACCGTTTGTGTTTGAGCGCCCCCAAGTTGTGTTTTACTGTAACTTCAGAAGCTCCAGACACGTGAGCAAAAGCGCCAATCTCATTGGTCGGATAGTTTTTGACGCGGCGCGTCAAACCAAAAAAACGAACCCGAGGCGTTTTTTTAAAAAATGACGCTTTTACGCGTGCCGTTTTTCGCGCCGGTGTGCACTCACATTGGCGCCCTTTGTTTAGTCACGAGGCGTTAAACGTCGGCGAATATCGCGCGCGAAATTCGTCCCGGTGTGAACAGGCCTTTAAAGTTGAGAAAACGACACTTTAGAAGGTAGATGCATCTACAGTCTTGCCAAACTAGCCAAATATATTGATGACTCATCCAGCATTACACAGATTTTTGTCCAATCAAAAGCTATCCACTATGAAAAAATCCCACCCCCTAATACCTTCTTCAACTGACTAGCAATAGTTTAATCGCCGTGACATAACTAAAGCCTGTTGGTTATTTAGAAATGGATGCCTCAACAAACCTCAGTAGGAAATATGTCAACACAGAACAGAAAACTGCATTTGTCCGGTGTGAGGTCTCGAAGCCTTACAGTCAATCTCTCAGTGGTAATGCTTTTTTCGGTGTGCGCATTTAGAGGTGTTAATAGATGTGTCTCTGTGCAGGTCTGGTGATGTCAGCCATCACAGTAATCATCTTGGTGGTGTTGTTCGTGGTGGACACTTTCTGGGTCCAGAACCTTCCTTGGGAAAAAGAATGCACACCCGTCTACATCCAGTTCTTTGTTAAGTTCTTTATCATCGGTGTGACTGTGCTGGTGGTGGCTGTCCCAGAGGGTCTTCCGCTGGCTGTAACCATCTCGCTGGCTTACTCTGTCAAAGTATGACCCTGCATCTTTTGTTTAAATGTTCATGGTTTTCATGACGTGGACATCTTAGAGGTGTGACGTTAGCTATTTGTTCTGACAATATGCAGCATATGCTGATCTAATAATCATGATTTGCCATCTCTTTTCACAAATCGCTTCGCATTTATTACCCGCCCCTTGTAGCTGTTACAGTAATATTACTTCTGCCATTTAGTTGGGGATTAGTGGACTTTCCTGTTTAATCTTGCGCTCAATCTGTTTATTGTTTATCTGTCAGTTTATCACCTCCCTGCTACCATCCCAATTTTTCATTGTTTTACTTTGCTGCTGTATTTCAGAAAATGATGAAAGATAATAATTTGGTGAGGCATCTTGATGCCTGTGAAACCATGGGCAATGCCACAGCCATCTGTTCGGATAAGACAGGGACTCTGACTATGAACCGGATGAAAGTTGTTCAGGTCAATATCGCTGACAAGTACTACAAAAAAGTCCCTGAGCCTGATCTCATTCCTGCCAGCATCCTGGAGCTGCTCACAGTGGGCATCAGTGTCAACTGCGCTTACACCACCAAAATCATGGTGAGTTATTTTCATAACATTACATTTTTTTTTTTTTTTTTTTTTTTATTGAGCATTTTTAACTATACATTATCAGTCAATAGTGACTTGATTTCATCCTAAAATGACAAAAAAAAGACAAACAATTGGCAAAATGGCTAAAACTTAACCTAAAATGAAAAACTGAAAATATAAAAATAAAAGCTAATTAAAAATATTCTTTAATAATATAATACTATTATAAATAGGCAAGAAAAAAATACTATGGAAGCCAATGGCCATCGACGACTGTCTGGTTACCAACGTTCTTCAAAATATCTTCTTTTGTGTTCAACAGAAGAAAGAAACTCATACAGGGTTGGAACAACTTGAGGGAGAGTAAATGATGAAAGAATGTTCATTTTTGGGTGAACTATCCCTTTAAATAACAGTATATCATATTTTTTACTGATATCAATTTGGGCAGTTTAGGACCGGTGGCTGAATTAAAACCCTTTTGCAAGATGTTTTAAAGCATATCTCATAATATAGTTTTTACCATCTTTAACTAGATTATCTTTTCTTCCAGCCCCCTGAGAAGGAGGGAGGCCTGAATCGTCAGGTGGGCAACAAAACTGAATGTGCCTTGCTGGGCTTTGCCGTGGACTTGAAAAAAGACTATCAAGCAATCCGCAACGAAATCCCTGAAGAGAAGCTTTACAAAGTCTACACCTTCAACTCTGTCAGGAAATCCATGAGCACCGTGCTGAAGAATGCTGACGGAAGCTTCCGGATGTTCAGCAAAGGAGCCTCTGAGATTCTGCTGAAGAAGTATGTCATGCTCAATCATAAATGCTTGGTTTGGTCATTGTTAATGGCTTGGCACCATAGGATGCATCTCATAGGATGAGTAAAACATTGTAGTATTCTATCGCTTTTCTTAAAGAGTGTGTGAGAGGTGTGTCAGCAGTCTTGATTGGCAGATCAAATGCTTCACCTCCCCTTCCAAAGCCCCTAGGCTGTGTTACTGATAGATTTCCCTGGAGAAATTACTTGGATGGCTCAGTTGCTATGTGCTGTTGGGTATTTGCGATATCTTACCTTGCTCTCTCTTGCTCTCACCCAGGTGTTTTAAAGTCCTGACAGCGACGGGTGAGGCAAAGGTTTTCCGGCCCAGAGACCGAGATGACATGGTAAAGAAAGTCATCGAGCCTATGGCCTCTGAGGGCCTGAGGACCATCTGCCTGGCTTACAGGGACTTCCCTGTTTCTGAAGGAGAACCAGACTGGGATAACGAGAACGATATCCTCAGCAGGCTCACCTGTTTGTGTGTCGTTGGTATTGAAGACCCAGTCAGACCAGAGGTACAAGCAGTAGCCATTTGTAACAAGTTTTCCTTGTTTTCCTCAGCACATTACTTACATTTTACGGCTATATCAATGTTAGAAAGCCACACAAGTATTTCCGTTTTGCTTAAAGGCTTGTCCTGACGGCAAGCGAGTTGGCACCAGCATGTGAATGCGCAAAAAAAAGACGGAACACAATATAATAGGAGTGCAATAAAAATGTTTCTTGTTTACATTTAAAGACATTAAATATAAGGCTAAAATTTGACATGTAATAACATTTTTCTTTAATATAATTTTTATTTAGTGATTAATTTCTACTTTCAAATGGTAAGCAATCAATTTAACCCCATATAATATTAAATTGCACATGGCATACTTGGATACATTAAACACATTTGTTTTCATTGCCTTCAAATTGTACACATTGTTTGGAGGACAATATTGGGCAGGATGTGGAATTACAATTTTGTAAATAATGGAAATAATTTTTTAATGGTAAAAACAGTGTTTCCCACAGGATTTTGTGAGACTGTTGTGGTTGGACCTCGGCCCCTCAGCAAGAAAATTGTGTACATTTTAAAGTTAAATAAATTCATCAATCTGGTGCACTTTGAAAGTTCAAAATTAAGAGATCCAACCCAGTTTCAGTGTGCAAATTTTACAAAGAAAAGAATTAGTGAATTGTACCTGAACTTTTAAGGCGACTCAGAGGAGTCCTTTTTTTTATTATTATTATATAGTGTCTACATTACATTCACACTGGTGTTTTAGGAAGCCAAACAATTAGAATATAATAATAATCATAATAATAATTTTATATTTTTATTATTATTATTATTATCCCTATGACAGTAATAGTCATATATTGTAAAATAAATGAAAATGAGTACTTCATAATTTTATATTTCTTCACGCTACAATAGGGAAATTACTTTTGTTCTAATTTCTACACTTGCAAAAGAAAAACCCTTGAGCTTTTATTTTGGCGGAATCGCCGGATCATGAGCTGCACACTTTGCTTTTAAATGTGCAGTGCGAACAGACTTATTTAGTCACAGCCTTTTGCTATTTAATTAGTGTATACAATATTGCTGATCAAAACACAATATTAATGACATTTTATGTGAAGTTTAAATATATTTTCGGTTCATTATGAAACTGTGGCAGGACAGATGGGAAACACTGAAATAAATATTTTTTTCCCAATTTATCAAAGAAAGAAATAATCAGTTATCAAAATAATAGTTTGTTGCAGCCCTAGTAAATTTCAACCATAGAAATACCGAACTACTTTAATTTCGAGAAAGAGTCTCTTGCCTTAATAACTTCTCTCGGTCATGCTCTCTTGTTCTTTCCCGCTCAGGTCCCTGATGCCATTAGAAAGTGCCAGCGTGCTGGAATCACAGTGCGCATGGTCACCGGGGACAACCTTAACACTGCCCGCGCTATAGCAACTAAATGTGGCATCCTGCAGCCAGGAGATGACTTCCTCTGCTTGGAGGGCAAAGAGTTCAACCGCCGGATCCGTAATGAAAAGGGAGAGGTGAAAGGCACAGTCTATTGATGGCAGGACTTTTCACACAAACACAGAAGCTCACAAACTCATATGATTCCTTTTTTTTTTTTTTTTTTTTTCAGATCGAACAAGAGCGGATTGACAAAATATGGCCTAAACTCCGGGTGCTGGCGAGATCTTCGCCGACAGACAAGCATACACTAGTCAAAGGTGCTCAATCCTACATCCTACGATTAATTCTGTGCTCAAAAAGTTTCTCTGGAATTGCTGTGCGTCTTGACACATGTCTTTTCCTTCAGGTATAATTGACAGCACTGTTTTGGAGAAGAGGCAGGTTGTGGCGGTAACAGGAGACGGCACCAATGATGGCCCTGCCTTAAAAAAGGCCGATGTTGGGTTTGCCATGGTATGTGGCTGCAGAAAAAAATTTAAGGGATTCTGTGCATTCGATTTTGATTTGAATGCCTTTTATATTGTGTGCTTGTTATTTTCAGGGCATTGCTGGCACAGACGTGGCTAAAGAAGCCTCCGATATCATCCTCACTGACGACAACTTCAGCAGCATTGTCAAGGCAGTCATGTGGGGGCGAAATGTGTACGACAGCATTTCAAAATTCCTCCAGTTCCAGCTCACCGTCAATGTGGTGGCTGTGATCGTGGCCTTTACTGGAGCTTGCATCACACAGGTATCATTAAAAAAACCATGAAGCACAATAATGCTGCAGCTGACCGTGCCGTTAAGATAAAAAGTGCAGTTCTGCGCGAAGGATTGCGTCTTAACAGATGAACCGTGGTGGTTGATGGAAGCAGCTGATTGCTACCCATCCTGTGTGAAGTGATTGGAAATTGTTAGGCTGAGGCATGAAGACTTGCAGGCTGTCAGCATGGGATCTGGCACTGCTGTCCACAGACAAAGCTCCAGTCCGAAATGAGCCAGCTCTCCTCTGTTAAACGGAATGATAGTCGAGCTGATTGCAGTTGAGGTCCTGAATTATTGCATAATGAACTGGAGGATTACATCCGCGCTTTGCATTGCTGTCAGTAGCCAAGGCTGGACGTGGGCTCGGGCCTCAGGTGTTCTGCTCGTTTCGTATGTAATTGTCCCTGGATATTGTTCATGAGCTGGCCCACTCACTATTTGTGCTCGCAGAATTTCAGCACCTCTAGTTCATGTAGTTCTGCGCTTTATGTGTTCAGTATTTCGTCTAATCGGATCATTTTTCAGCTCAGTATTCACGTTTAAATTCATTATGCAGATTTCCACTGAAAAACTGTGCACAAAATGCAAAAGTACTCATGCAAATGCAGAGCTGAGAGGTTGTTTTTGAACGTTATGAAGGTGGCAGCAGTGAATGAGGTCAGAACGGTCACCTCCTGTTCTCTCTCCCTCTCTCTCCCAGGACTCTCCGTTAAAAGCTGTACAGATGTTATGGGTTAATCTTATTATGGACACATTTGCCTCTTTGGCCTTGGCCACTGAACCCCCCACCGAATCTCTTCTGCTGAGGAAGCCTTACGGCCGTAATAAACCCCTCATCTCCAGGACAATGATGAAGAACATATTGGGTCATGGGGTCTACCAGCTCACCATCATCTTCACTTTGCTCTTTGCTGGTAAGAACTTGCACATGTTCAGGCAACAGAGTGATTAAACCAACTGAGTCAAGCACATTATAACAGCATAAAGCAAACGCCCATGAAAATGGAGGAGCCTGCAGGCTGTGATGAGTTAAAAATAATTGTTATTTTTAATTGTTTTATAAGCCATTTGACTGCACCCTTTCTGTTGTAACTGCTGTCATATCCTGCTACAAAGAGCCTTATTTCTAACACTGCAATGTTTTTACTTTCTGCTCAACTTTCAGGTGAGAAGATATTCGACATTGACAGTGGGCGTAATGCCCCTCTTCACTCTCCCCCTTCTGAGCACTACACCATAGTCTTCAACACCTTCGTGTTGATGCAACTGTTTAATGAAATCAATGCACGGAAGATCCATGGGGAACGAAATGTCTTTGAAGGCATTTTCAACAATTTGATCTTCTGTAGCATCGTCTTTGGGACTTTTGTTATTCAGGTATGCAGTGAAAGCCTATAATCAGAGCACATTGACTAAACAATAGATATTTCTGAATTAAAAATGCTTGTGGGATCTGAGCATAACGTCATGAACTCGATAAGTGATCTATTTGGCACTTTCCCCCTCAGATTGTGATCGTGCAGTTTGGAGGAAAGCCATTCAGCTGCGTGGGGCTCAATATTGAACAGTGGCTATGGTGTGTCTTCTTGGGCTTTGGATGTCTACTCTGGGGACAGGTGAGCATCATCTGACTGTTCCTCCTTATATAATATAAATCAGCTTCTTGTAGCCAGCCTGTAACTTGCACCGAGACAAAACTCCTCAATAGTAATAGAGCAGTGCCCCCTAATGGCAGTGAGCTAAATTGCACGACAGAGCCCACTTGATATCCATCCACGCTCTTTCATTCAGATCATTTCCTCGATCCCCACGAGTCGGCTGAAGTTCCTGAAGACTGCCGGTCACGGCACGCAGAAAGAGGAAATCCCAGATGAGGAGCTGGAGGAGCTGGATGACATGGAGGAAATCGATCATGCTGAGCGAGAGCTCCGCAGGGGGCAGATTCTTTGGTTCAGAGGCCTCAACCGCATTCAGACTCAGGTAACCTCTCGAAAACAGCACAACTCCGCAGCCAGGAGCCCTAATGCCCGCCTTGCTTAATCAATTTTGATTTTTTTTTATTATTATTTATTTCTCTCTTTCTGATTATGGTTTGAGTTAATACACCCTCAAATCGATCCACCACTTATGGTGACCTTACACTGGTGGAAGAGGGTTTATTAATGCAGTTTATCAGTGCAATAAGCCGATCAATGCTAAAGGCAAATGTCAGGTCAGGTTCTTTTAATTCAGTGCCTTTTTTTTCTCTTTCTTCTCTCAGCCACTCTCTGTCTCTGTCTTCTTTATATGGGTGCCCTTCTTCCTCTATCCCTTCTCTTTTCTCACTTCTTCCTCTGACTCTTTCTTTCTCTCTCCTGTGCGTTCTCTGGGCCTATCACACTCTCTGATTCCTTCCAGATGGATGTAGTGAGTGCGTTCCAGAGCGGAATTTCCTTTCAGGCGGCCGTCAGGCGCCAGCCCTCCAGCACCAGCCAACAGCACGATGTAACCAATGTTTCTAGCCCTACACATGTAGCCTTATCTCCTGCTACTGCCTTCAACACCGCTTCTGCCACTGTCGGGTGTGAGTGCGTGTTTATTAGTGCATGACAATTAACACTTCCTCCTCTCGCCTAACGGTCTTCATTCTTCTCCTAATGTCTCCTTCTCTCTCGCTCGAAACGATTTGTATCTCGAAACATCTTCCACATTGCTTCTCAATGTTAACGGCTGTTTATCTTAAGTGTTAAGGTTGAGGTATCTGTGTCTGTGTTTGATGGCTTTGGCTGGGTTTCACCGATGAGGAGTAGTTGTCTAATACCGTCTGGTGTGTCTGCAGCCCTGCGCGTGCTCTCCAGGCTCATAGTCTTCCGCGTGTAAATGTTTTGAGTATACGCCCATGGTCACACTGATAACCCAGCCAATCGCACCAAATTGGTCTCGTGAATGGGTTTGCGGGACGTTTTTAAGGCGTCGTTCTGGTAAGTATTTGGGGTTTTTCCGTAGGATCGTCTTTTGCTGGATGTTGTGTTGTAGTTTAGCCACAAATGAACTTCCTCCCCCCCCCCCTCTCTGTAATCCTGCTGTTCGTCACCTTTCCTGTGGTGTCAGTTTTTGCTCGTTCACTCATTCTTGGCGTTACTGTCCGTACTCAACACGGTTTCTTCTTTCTCACACTTCCACATGGTCCACTCAGTGCCAGTTTTATCATTCTCTTTCTCTCTGTCTGTCTTTTTTTATGTAACTTCGTTATTTTTCAGGGATGATCTGCGACTGGGAGAGAAGCTGGCGAAATCATGTCGTTTCTGTTTGTCTTTCAGCGCAATTCTAACCACATCGATATTTCCATCTTTCATCAGGTCCTGGCTGTCCACAAACCCTTTTTCTCTGTTCAGGGCACTTTGTATTTTGTCTGAAACTGTCTTTTGTTTTTAGTCTTGAAATGGGCTAATAAAATGGCTATCGGAGATTGGGAAACTGAGTTTGAAACGCTACGACACTGACTGCCGCATATTCCTTCTTAGATTCTGTGAAATGTGTCATGGGCTATACTCAAAGGTTTACCTCTGTTGAAACACAAGGTAGCGCTGCTCTGCATGGGTCCAGTCTCTAGACCGTTTGTGGATTTACTTGTGCTGGTTAGCTTAAACTTGCTTGGCTGCTTTAAAGTTTTGCGTCTCTAATTCACAACATAATAAGTGATCTATCCCTCCCCACCAATACAAGCATGCCCAAAAATATTAACCTCATGTGTTGAGCTGTGTCCTCTGGGGTTACCATGTCCTCTCTCTTCTCCTGTCTCTTCTGTTTTCTTTCTCTATCTCTCTCTCCCTATTTCTCATTTGCATTTTGAATAATTGGCTATATGTGATTCACAACTGAGAAGTTCTTTCCAGTTTGGTACATCTGTTACTTCTGAGAAAAGAGGATTTTCTGTCCCTTGGTCAGAGGATAAGCTCACCGTAACACAAGCATCAGGTTTTCAAGAGTCTCTCTCTCTCTCTCTCTCTCTCTCTCTCTCTCTCTCTCTCTCTCTCTCTCTCTCTCTCTCTCTCTCTCTCTCTCTCTCTCTCTCTCTCTCTCTCTCTCTCTCTCTCTCTCTCTCTCTCTCTCTCTCTCTCTCTCTCTCTCTCTCTCTCTCTCTCTCTCTCTCTCTCTCTCTCTCTCTCTCTCTCTCTCTCTCTCTCTCTCTCTCTCTCTCTCTCTCTCTCTCTCTCTCTCTCTCTCTCTGTTGCACGACATCTGACAGCTCACACACTCTCTCTCAGACGGTTTTGGTGCGCTAACCTCACTGCCCTCCACTCATCAATTAAAACCGGTCCATTTGGCCTTTTGGTTTAACCTTTACTTAAAAAAAAGAAGAAAAAAAAAAGAAGTGACGTTTGACTTTGTATGCCTGTTGTGTACGTGTGTTCGGACGAGCGGCACATCTCTGCGAGCGGCAAGGCTGACTTTCCGTCCCGTTCTCCCACAGATCCGAGTGGTGAATGCATTCCGCAGCTCGCTGTCGCCCTATGAGGGCCTGGAGAAGCCAGAGTCTCGCAGCTCCATCCACAACTTCATGACCCACCCGGAGTTCCGGATAGAGGACTCGGAACCCCACATCCCCCTCATCGACGACACGGATGCAGAGGACGACGCCCCCACTAAGAGAAACGCCACACCCACTCCTCCCCCCCCACCCTCGCCCAATCAGAACAATAACGCCGTAGACAGCGGCATCCACCTCTTCCTGGATCCCAGCAAGCCAGCCACTCCCTCAACTCCCGGGAGCCCCATGCACAGCCTAGAGACGTCCCTTTGATCGGCTCTGCCCCCTCGGTACGACACGCAACACCTGCACGACTCCGCAGAGACTAAAGCCTGGAGAACTTATTGGACGAGAGGGGCGGAGCCGAGGATCTCTCGGGAGCTTAGCTTTCGCTTCTCTTTATCTGGATGGTGTTGTACATTGTTCTTTTTGCCCTTTGCTTATTCAAACACTGATTTCTGCATCATTTGGCTGTTAATATTTTGAATTATTTATGTTTTTTGGAAGACACAGGTCTGTTTACAAAGTTTGTAGATACTTTTTTTTTTTTTTTTTCTTCTGTTTGTTGGTGGAAGAGCTTCCTGATGCAGAGAAATGGGGACAAATGAAATAAGAGAAATATTTCAGATACTGCTGTATTTTCAGGAAAAAAAGGGTGTTTCTATGGAAACCGAATTATTTTTGCCTGCAAGTTTTATTTGTTATATATTTGTAGATACATAGAACCTTCTAGCCAAATAGAAAACACTAAGGCTTGTATAGCAGAGAAGGTATTGAGGTCCATGTGAGGTTTTTTTTTCATTGGACTGGTGATGGGAGGGAGCCGTAGTCGAGGATCTGTCCTTTCATCTCCTCTCATACTTACTATTTCACCCCTTAAAGTGGTTAGTTTTGTTTTGTTTTTTTTAAGTTCCAAGATTCCATGTCTCATTCTCATTTTGAAGTTGAATTGTGTGAAATGGCTGGAGTCTTCACGCTTTTAACGGTGTGATTTTTGAAGTGGAGGCCACACCATATGTCAGCCTTTAAAGAATGAATGCATCTGTGATTTAACTTATTTGAAATGGTCCACGGTCAGTTCAACAATGACATTTAAGTTCC
The DNA here is from genome assembly GCF_964197995.2 of Scardinius erythrophthalmus. NCBI lineage: Eukaryota > Metazoa > Chordata > Actinopteri > Cypriniformes > Leuciscidae > Scardinius > Scardinius erythrophthalmus. Next base: position 12,418,428 of record NC_138224.1, on the reverse strand, counting down.
TGCCAATGTATCATAAGTTTGTTTACTCAGGCTGAAAAAAGAAAAAAACACCTAGAAAATTGAATTGAAAAGGATGCAATGATTTAAAAAGCAAAGAATTTTCACTTAAGATTGTCTTTTAGGTAGTAAATTGTTGTCTCGGTCGAAAGGAAAAAATAAAAGAAGGAAAAAGAGTGAATTGTTTTCAAATTTTGTTTCTTTTCTTTTTTTTTCCTTGTTTGTTTCTTTGAAAGAACATATTTCCTCAAGTGTTTTGGTTTGTTGGTCATATGAAAATGACAAAGTTTGTACTTTTTTTTTTTTTCTCTCTCTCTCTCCTTCATATTCCATAAATATTGCTGTCAGTTAAGAAAATATTGCTGCAATTGTTTGTAGAATATATTTAAGACCTGAAGTACTGGAAACACAAAAGGAATCAACGTGAAGAATTTTCAACAAAAGAAAAAAACATGCGTGTAACACTGGTATCACAGCACAGGGTACTTTATTTCAGATTCCCAAGGAACGTTTTGATACAGACCATATAAATAAATTGTATTTTTATGCGGAAATGAGAACATCTCAACCTGCTGAACCAGACCTACAGGGATTTTACATAAATTATATTCATGGGGGGGGGGGGACACTCTTTAAACAAGGGTCGTGATTGGTTCTCCAAGTAATATAATACTCAGGGTGGCTTATTGCATGAAACTTATGGTCAAAATACTAACATGTTTTGTGTTTTTTGTAATGTTTAGGAGTAGACTTAATTTTTTTGGCAGCGGGTTCCAATTCAGACTGTTGCTTCTCTCCATTCGTTGGTTCATTTAAGGGTGTAAAAGAGAAGACAGGAAGAATAACAGGAGAAAGGAATTCAGATTTGTTCGGTCATTGCAACTGCACTTTTTTTAAAATAAGTTATTCCGGGTTTTTTTTTTTTCATGTTTATTAAATAAAAAAAAAACTGCTTGAGTTTGCTATTTAGAATAGATATATTAAAATAATCCATAACTTTTTTTTTTCTATAGCGTCTTCCTATAATGGGAATGAATGTTTATCCATCAGTTTTAAGGATCTGTTTTTTTTTGTTTGTTTTTTTAATAACATTTGGAAATAAAAGAACATGTCTGTTTATCTTGCGCAATGTAAATGGATATCGTGATTCAACTTACATTTTAAACTTGTCGAGTATCGTGTATGGTTTTTAAGAATAAAAATTGATATTTAGCGTAACCTGAGGGCCATGTTTTCCTTCATGTTGAGCACACATTAGATTAAATAAGCAAAATGCAAGATTATTCTCATAAAAAAGACAGTTTTTAGCTCCAAAAATGCATACTAAAAGCAGTCCATATGGCTATTAGAATTCTTCAGAAGCCTTATGTGATTAACAATTAACTGGATCATTAAAAGAAGTGACTCGATTGAACGACTCAAGCATGATCCGGTTGTCCAGTTCAACTTAATGACTCGATGGGTGCTTCTCAAAAGTAAGGATGCACATATCGGCTGCCATGAAATCAATCAGCTTTTGTTTTTTTTAATTATTTTTAAAATTATAATTATGGGTGGCTGATGTAACGGTCCAAACATCTGTAGTGGAGAGACATAACTTTATTTTGTATATTTAAATATTAAAATCTTTGGAATCAATTATTTAGTTGTAATGATGCTATTCATGTTTAAGTTTTGTGGCTTGTAAGACCGTAAAATATTACCTACAGTTAAGACAACACCAGAGTGATAAAATACTGTTGACTGACATTATGGCCCGGTTTCACAGACGAGGCTTAGATTAAGCTAGGATTAGGCCTTAGTTTAATTAGGACATTTAAGTATCTTATATAAACATGCCTTAGAAAAAAAAAATTCTGGTGTGCATCTTGAGACAAAACAATGACACTGACATTTTAAGATTTGTCAGTGCAAGTTGTTTTCAGTTAAAACAGCTCAAACATGCATTTTAGTCCAGGATTAGGCTTAAACCTGGTCTGTGAAACAGGGGGTACGAGTCCGTCGCTGAGCTGACATTTGCCGAATCCACTTTCCTGAGTTTAGTTCCAGCCCTAATTAAAAACACCGGAAGCACCTAATCAAGGTCTTTGTGACTACTAGAAACGTCCAGGGGTGCGTTTCCCGAAAGCATCGTTGGCCAACTATGGTCGCAAGTTCATCGCAATGCCCATTGAACTCTATTGGTAACGACGGAACTTGCGACCATAGTTGGCCAACGATGCTTTCGGGAAACGCACCCCAGGCTGGTTTAATGGACTCTTTTTACAAGTGATGTTATTTCCTCACATTATTTATGTGCTATCAGCTTGAGTTTGACATGTAAAGAATCTTTAAAGTTCTTAATTACCATTTTTTGTGATTGTTTGTACATTTGATACAATACTAAGTTTAATATTTCAGTTCATGAACATTGACTTTGTGGCTCTTGTCTTGCTGCAAATCCCACAATTGCTAATGTTTTTCAGCATATAAAACAGAGCTCTCAATAAAGCTCCGTCCAAAACACACTTTCACTCCTCAGACTCAGTTGCTCAAGAAATGAAGCGTTGTGTTGGAGTTCTGAGTTCAAGTCCCACTATTGCTTATTTAATTAATGCTGTAACTGAGCTAAAAATCTAAATAACCTGCACAAAACTAAAGCCTGCATCACAATTTGCAAAGTCTGATTGGCTGATTGAATATGACTGTCTTAGTTCAAAACATGCAATTGCTAATGTTTTTCATCATATAAAACAGATCTCAACAAAACCAGTCTAAAACTCAGTGGCTCAGATGTTAAAGCATTGTGCTTTGAGTTGAAATCTTACTCTTGGTAAGTTAAATTGTTGTTTTAATTATTGGTGCAGCCCAACTGAAAATCTATATCACCCATTGCAAACTTCACAAAAGCTGTGGTTCAATGGTTGATTGCGTGCCTTCTGTGGAAATCTTGGTTCAAATCCCACACTTGCATAAAACATAAAACAAAGCTTTCAATAAAACTCAATCCACAACACATTCGCTTCAGTGGCTCAGGTCATAAGTTGTGTTTCAGTCTGGGGAGTTCTGAGTTCAAATCCCTCTTTTGCTTATGATAAAATGTTGTAGCCGAACTGAAAATCTAAATCACCATTTAAAAAACCTTGGTTTTCTGCTTGGGTTCAAACCCCACTATTGCTTATGTTAAACCCCACATACTGCATTATATCCAACACACATTCCCAATATCCAACAAAACTTCCCAAGTGCCAGCACTCAGTGTGAAAGCCATAATGGTGCAGTGGCTAAACACATCTCAGATGTGGATAAGACTGCAAAAAAGCCTTGGGTTCAAATCCCAGGTTGGCTATAGATGATCCCGCATTCAGCAGCACTTTAATTGGTTTATTGTAAAATCCCAGCTCGCATACAGGTGAATAGTGAAATATAAGTTCCTTCACATGTCTCAGCAAGAGATCTGTGGCTCACAGGTAAGAGCGCTGCCTCACGAAACAACAGATAAAGATTCAGAAGACTTCATGAGCAAATGCTGTGCAATGAAAACCTGAACTGTGTAAATTAGCAAGAACATCAGTTTCACAAAACACTATCTCTATTATTAAACATGAATCCAATAGACTATACTACACCACAACATCAGAAGATAAAAAGCGCTACTACTTATTATTCTGCATTATAAGCCTTATAGGAATCACCTACTTAGATTCACATGATAAAGATCATGCAACAGCAGGGTTAAAGTAACACTTTTTAAACAGAGAATGAGTGTCTGACACAGAAAGATCAGCTTCACCAAAACACATTAAACCCCTGCTTTGACACATAGAAGAATGATACATCAACTAATTCAAATGATGATTGCTATATAATTTGTGGTAGTGACTTTACAAGAGAAAAGCACTTTATGTGGAAAGTGACATTCGTGATTCCTGCACTTTATAACAGTGTGTGTCGGTTGTTTTTGCACATGGGCTGAAATATGTGTTGTTAAGGGACATTACGAGTCTGTCACTGAGCTGTCATCTGCAGGATTTGTACTTTAATGACCTTAAAACTACCAGAACGAGTTGTGTCGACTGTCAGCAGGTGTCGTGTTGTTGTTGACAAGAATCTATAAGTGTCATGCTGAACGTGAAATGAGCTTACACCGCCTAGAGGAGCGGATGACAAACTGCACAGTTTCTACCAGACGAATCATGTAATTAGCACCAACAGGCTAAAAAATTACTTCAGGTTGGGTTATTGACTAAGTTCTTATGCGTCCAGCAGCGCTTACTTTAAAAAATTCATACTCAAAAAATCCTATTACGTTAAATAAGACAGCTGATCACCAGCTCCCTCCTGTGGCCAATAAGTGCATCAACAGTATCACTAGATGAAAACGCCAAACTCAAACTGGCCGTCTTTGGCGAGAGGACATAAATGTTTGATTTTACATATTTTAAAGTAAATCTATGATTTTGTCAGGAACTGGACCAGCGGATAAAGTTGTAATCTACTAGTTAATTGACTCTCAACTAAAGGGTAAGACAGATAAAACGTCTGATGTGTTGAACTGAAAGTTACATGGCCGAAATACAAACACAAATAAAGCAACAAAATATATTACTAGACTTCTTGAATGGTTTGTTTATGAGTAAAGAAGAAATTTGAATATTTTGATTTGGCGTGATATTTGTCATTTTGTTCACAATTAAACAATGATTTCGAGTCGTTGTTGTGTTGGTATTTCCAGATTCAAGCAGTATAACTGTCATATACAGCCCCTCCTTGTGGACATGAAGTATATCTGCATTAATAATTGATGACACCAGCAGGATTAAAGAGACGGAAAGAATTTTGAGGAATCAAAGGAAGAGGAGCGCCTGGATAGTTGTCTTGACAGTCCATCCTACCCGTCAATTGTCCTACTAAGGCTTACTGCGCATGCGCACATCATTTTTGTCACGCTGAACAACACGCCCGTAAGTTTTTACTACTTGCGTGAGAACTTATTCATCTAAGGCAAGTTTTTGACTATTTATTTTAATTTTTATTATACCAAGATAATACAGTAATGAGAACTGTTTACGGTCACATTCATACGAAGCCAGCTAGCAGCAGTGATCATCTTAGCATTTATCATGAAAAAGTTAGGCTGTGGCCGGGGCATATGATTTGATAATTGGTGTAAAATTTAAACACACACAATTATGCCAAAATGTCCATTTTGTCGAGTATCCCCATAAGATCAGTCTTACAGTTTTTCTCAGTCGCTTTGGTGCATTTCTCACATCACTATTTACATTTATACAACAGTTAATGCAGTTCTCAAAACAATTAGTACAAACTGCAAAACCTAGTTGATAACCTGCAAAAGCGTGTCACTTGCTCAAAATGGATAGCTCATTCCTCAAAAGCAAGTATTCATGTCAATGAAAGTGTCAGTGTCATCAAGATGAAAAGTCCTGACACCATTGATTATGAACAAGATCATGTTTTCATTATGACAGTTTACTCTGTAAATGTTTTCCAATGCAAAAAAGTCAGATCTTGGTGACACTACCTGAAAATGCTCAAGACAGCACTATATACTATTTGCACAGCCATTTGAAAAATACAGTAAAGTTACACATTACTGTATTTACAGTTTTTCTCGGTCGCTTTGGTGCATTTCTCACATCACTATTTACATTTGCACAACAGTTAATGCAGTTCTCAGAACAATTAGTACAAACTGCAAAACCTAGTTGATAACCTGCAAAAGCGTGTCACTTGCTCAAAATGGATAGCTCATTCCTCAAAAGCAAGTATTTATGTCAATGAAAGTGTCAGTGTCATCAAGATGAAAAGTCCTGACACCATTGTTTATGAACAAGATAGTCAAATGGCTTAGTCATGTTTTCATTATGACAGTTTACTCTGTAAATGTTTTCCAATGATAAAAGTCAGATCTTGGTGACACTACCTGAAAATGCTCAAGACAGCACTGTATACTATTTGCACAGCCATTTGAAAAAATACAGTAAAGTTACACATTACTGTATTTAGTGAGGTAACTGAGTACAAGACACTGAATATGTATGTTTCACATTTTTACTGCATATGCTCTTTGCAATTCTAATTTGTTCACAGCATTGTGCAACAGAAAAAAATACACCCTTATTTACAACAAACATAAACTCCCTTTGGGTAGAGCTGTGCACAACTGTACACAATATTGCAGTATATTGGAACTGAACATACAACATACATAGTACTGTAATCATTCATACACATCCAGACGTTCCTCATCAGTGAAAGCTGAGATTCACCTGAGAGAAATTGTTCAATTTAGGAGACATTTTCAGAAAAAAAAAAAAAAAGATTTTAAAAAATGTGTAAAATTTGCTTGACAGATTTTGACAACTAGTTCGACATTTTTGTATGTAATGACTCAAGCAATGAAATGAGGACTATTAGTTTTATATGGAATGACTATTCAGCATTCACAAGTATAGTTAATTTTGACTGACATGACATAAGCAAATGATAATGTTATAAAACAGCAGAGAGTTGTATGAAAGCAATAGATGCATGTCCAAAAGCATTTGCAATTTGTTGGAAGGAATGAGACACTGCTACTATGATGTGCACAAATGACTAAATGTTGTGGAGGTTGAACTAACTGTTGTGCAAATGTAAATAGTGATGTGAGAAATGCACCAAAGCGACTGAGAAAAACTGTAAATGAATTAAATAAAGTATCAAATGAATGTAGAGTGTGAGGCGTGTGAGATCCGCGTCTCTGTCAGCAGCAGCAGGTCTTAAAGTGACAGCAGTTTTCATTCATAAATATATATATATTTAAAATATACTCTGTTGTTTCTGCATTCATTTGGAGATCAATTGTGAAATTATTACATTATAAAATATATTAATTTGAACTTTAATGTTTGTAATTATGATCAATCACATAAAAAATTTGATTAATCTAGCCCCCCCCCCCCCCCCCCATTGATTTACAGCACTATATATATAGTATAAAGTATATATAAAGTATCTGTCTGTACTTATTTCTTGCATTTTTTGACAGCTATGGAAGATAAGTGGGAAGCACTGTATAATCTTCTGTCAGTGGGATCGTACGCATCAGGGGTCCAAAAGGCAGAACATTCGAAGATATGCACTTAAATTCAACCTAAAGGGTAGTTATTTTAACTTTAAATTTCTTTTTATTTTATCATTCATTTGTTGCCATCTTGATCTTTAATTTTCAACAATGCCAAGTGTCCTTTTAGTCTAATTTTCAACAATGCCAAGTGTCCTTTTAGTCTAAGCCTTTTAGTCCTTTTTCTTTTTAATGTAATGGAAAGCTTTTTTATGGAAGTAAAAGAGTGCTCAAAACCAAAGAGGAAGCCAGGATGCTCTTTGATGAATTCCATTCCTCTCCCATTGGTGGGCACACAGGGATTGGTAAAACACGAGCTGCCATCTGTGCCAGATTTTACTGTCATGGCATGTCAGTTGACATTGAAAATTGGGTATGTGTTATATATTTTATATACTTATATAAATAGTTATTTTAGTTTATATCTATATATACAATTTCTGAATAGTATTGGAATGTAATCAATGTCAAAAAGTTGGAAAGCCTTTGACTGCTGTGCAGTGCTTACAGTGCATCAAGGTAAATAAGTGCAGTAACATACAGTATACATACTAAATATTTTTCTGTGTAAAAATATTTAAGACTGTATTATATAAAAGGAAAAAGAACTTAATGTATTTGTTGTGAATATGAAAACTGATATATTAAAGAAGTGCATGAAATCTATATTGCTTTTACAAGCTGTCACATTTAACACCGATCTTGACACTGTATTCACCCATATACTAGCGTTTTTGGCTTACAAAGTGTTATCTGACTTTTATGAAATCATTTCTGTAAAAGCGCTTTTGGAAATTTTATGAGGAGTTGCCTTTCTCTCACTAGTTCTGCTCACTCATTTCTTACTTGGCCCCTCCAGATGCTTTGTTTCATGTTCTTTGTTGTATGTTGCATAAATTAATTTTTTTTTTTCCATTGTCAGTTCAATAGTTACAAGTTGTTGTTTTTTACATGGTGTACACAGTAATGATTTTCATGACCTTTTAAGAAGAGATGCTTTGTAACTTTATGTAGGATAGGTTACCAAACAGTCAATCTCATCGCTTAAGTATCAAACAAACTATCTAAAGATGAAAAAGGGCGCTTTTTGTGTGTATTTTGGAAGCTATTGAAAACTAAATGCTTGCTGCAACATTCATGGGTAAGTAAATACAAGTCTTAATTCAATTTCAAGGAAAGTGAATATATTTATCATTTTCTTGTTCATTTTCCAGATTTTATATATCATTTAGTGTCTGATATATTCATGGTGCATGTATGATTAACCTTAGCAAATCACTATATTTCATATATAAATGTATCCAATGTCTGGATTTTTTTTTTTTTTCAAACCCTGAATATAGTGCAACACTGCTTTATTTATAAGTAAACATGATATATTTTTTTTTAACTTTTCAGGATTTGTGACTGGATCCTGCATATCTCCATCTCTTTCAGACGAGCGTGGGATGTCCAGTTTCAGCTCTGTCAGAAAAAAACAAAAACAAAGTAAAAATGAACACAAGGTATCAGTATAAATCAAATGTTACTGCATTCATTAACCATTAGCATACGGTTTTAGATTTCTGAAAAGTAATTTGTGTTGTATGTTAAAAGCTTGAAGTATTACAAATAAGAGTTAGTTATATACATAATGCATGTTTTTTTCCCCCATGTAAACCTGACTAATGCACAGCGGCGTCAGAGCATGCAGCTAGAGCGGACCCTGCATGCACTGGACGCACAGTATCAGCGGGAGCTGGCGGGGTATAGGGTGTTGAGAAGATCCCTGGACCACCTCGGCAGCCGAAGTGCTGTCAACAGACCTTTGGCCCTGCCTTCAACCTCCCCTTCCTCCTCAAACCAACCCAAGCGGGCACCCTTGCAGTCCTGCTGCCCAAACCACATTGTGTGCCCAAGCTGCATTAATCTGGACATTTACTGAAAAAACTGCATTTTGTACCCCAGGAGCACATTTTTACTGAATATTTTAAATAAATCTGTGGCCCATTTATATTAGTACTCAATAGAATCGGAAGGTTGGATACTAGTTTTATGGTTTGAAGCAATTATTATCCTAAAGAGTTTCATGTTATTGAATCCTGGGAAAAGTACTGACCTGTCACAGCTGCAGATTCAGTGGCTCCGCCCACTTGCATGAGTTTGACCTGTCACCTGCCTGTAGAGCCTGTGAAATGCACATTTAGCAAAGCATTATTTTCCAAATGCAAGTTGTTGTTTTTTTCATGTCACACAAAATAGCAGATGTATTTCACAACAAAATGTTCATAAGAAAATAAAGTTGCTATACAACTATAAAATGTGTCATTTTTAAAAGAGTTGCATTGTGATGGTGCATAAATCACTACATTTTTTTTCCATTGTCAGTTTAATAGTTACAAGTTTTTTTTTTTTTTTTACATGGTGTACGCAGTAATGATTTTCATGACCTTTTCTCTGTCATACTATAAAAAACAAAATAAAAAATCATACATCTCAAAGTTGTGTTAATGGTCATTCATATTAATTATTTAGATACTTATTTTAGTTGACTGTGGTATGACTATGATTTTTTTAAATGATTAGAATAATACTTTTCACTTTGTGCGATAACATAACTCTGGAACAATGTTCCACTTGTCATGACAAATACAGAGCACTGGGCGTCTCTCTCGTCCTGATATGAGGCTCAAGTTGAGATGAGCATTGATGAAGTCGGCAGGACCCTCCAGCAGTGGATAATGAATTGTTTTAGCTTCAATTCTGTCAATAAATACAAAAAAGCACCATACACACACACACACACACACACACACACACACACACACACACACACACACACACACACACACACACACACACACACACACAGTTATTGTGCTAGGAATTATTCATTTAAGTTCTTAAAACTGACCATGCTTGAAAACTAGTTTATTAGAAACATTACCCCCCCCCCACACATTTCCTAATGTTTCCATGTAACAAAAATAACCTCTTCAAGCTCAGTGGAGTGAGACAAAAGCTTGTAGTTTTACATGCCAGCCTTGATCTGTTGTTTAAACAAAAGTCTTAGAAGAACAAAACTACAACAGAGACCTGGTCAAATCCCACAGATGGAGTAATCATTTGCCTTTTTTGACAAAAATAATTCACATATGACCCAAAAACAAACCATGCCTCATCATAGCTTTTGTGGCGCAGAGGATAATCATTTGCCTTCAAACATGAGAGTCTTGGTTCAAATCACAAACTGCACAAACACCCTTAAATTTAACGGACTCAGTGGCGCAGATGATAAAGCGTTTGGCTTTAATCAAGGAGACAAGAGTTCAAATCCCACTATTACTTAGTTCATTCGTTTTTCAAATTGTTGCCATTATTATATTAATAATCAAGGCCAAAAATCAAGTCTCAATGTGAAAGCCACAATTCTGGCTAAACACACGTTCTGTGATGGTAATGGTGCACTGAAGTTAAGGTTCAAATCCCATCTCAGTTTGCTGGTCCCGCAATTTAAGTGAAATTGTTACCGATAGTTCTTATATTAAACAAAGTGGCCAAAACACCAACTCGCAGTGTGAAAGCCACAGTGGTGCAAGTGGTTAAACACACGTTAGTTGTGGACAAGGTTGTTCAGGAGGCATGGGTTCAATCCCCAGACCTTCCACTCAACAGACTCAGTGGCTCAGTTGATAAAGCGTTGGGCTTTAATCAAGGAGACCAGAGTTCAAATCCCATTCTTTGCTTATGTTGAATTGTTGTGATTATATCAAACAAAGTTGCCAAACACAAACTCTCAGTGTGAAAGCCACAGTGGTGCAAGTGACTAAACACACGTTCTGTGATGGTAAAGCTGCGCTGAAGTTAAGGTTCAAGTCCCACCTCAGTTTGCTTTCTCCACAATTTAAATTAAACTGTTATTGATAGTTGTTATATCAACGAAAAGGTCTTAGACACCACTAATAGGCGTGAAAGCCACAGTGGTGCAAGTGGCTAAACACTCGTTCTCTGCTGATAGGTTATGCTGGAGGCATGAGTTCAAACCCCGGACCTGCTGACTTTTTCCTTCAAATAAAACAAAGCTATCAATAAAAACCCATCCAAAACACCCTTCAACTCAACAGACTCAGTGGCTCAGTTGATAAAGCGTTGGGGTTTAATCAAGGAGACCAGAGTTCAAATCCCATTCTTGCTTATGTTGAATTGTTGTGATTATATCAAACAAAGTGGCCAAAACACCAACTCTCAGCGTGAAAGCCACAGTGGTGCAAGTGGCTAAACACACGTTCTGTGATGGTAATGGTGTGCTGAAGTTAAGGTTCAAGTCCCACCTCAGTTTGCTGTCTCAACAATTTAAATTAAACTGTTCTCGATAGTTGTTATATCAAATAAAGTGGCCAAAACACCAACTCTCAGCGTGAATGCCACAGTGGTGCAAGTGGCTAAACACACGTTCTGTGATGGTAATGGTGCGCTGAAGTTAAGGTTCAAGTCCCACCTCAGTTTGCTGCCTCAACAATTTAAATTAAACTGTTCTCGATAGTTGTTATATCAAATAAAGTGGCCAAAACACCAACTCTCAGCGTGAAAGCCACAGTGGTGCAAGTGGCTAAACACACGTTAGTTGTGGACAAGGTTGCGCTGGAGGCATGGGTTCGATCCCCACCTCAGCCTGATTTATTGTAGAATCACAGGCCTCATCCAGGTGAAATACAAGTTCCAGCACATGTCTCAGCAAGAGATCTGTGGCTCACAGGTAAGAGCGCTGCCTCACGGTTTCAGAGGTTGCTGGTTTGATCCCAGCCAGATCTCCGCGATATGAGTGAATGGTGTATGTGTGAAGGGGCGGGGATGTTTCGGGTCCCCCCCCGAACCCCGTCACAATGTCCAGAAGGGCTTATACTTCTTGATAAAATGAAAAAAAAATTAGCTGTCTAAAAATTTTGGCCCGCTGTCCCTTCCCCACCATTTTAGGTTCCCATCATTTGCTTTGTAAAGGGATGACCCTCCAAAAAGAAAATAATGGAAACCTACATGTTTACAGCCAAACAACAACATTCACACGTTAGAAGTCTTACCTGTCCATCAGCAGAAGTCCATCATTACAGTGAATGTCTGTCCACACGTCCCACAGCTCTGCTTCTGATGACTGGACGCTCCAAACACATCCTGCATTCTGTAGAGGAAACATAAACACAAACATTACTACATACTGAAGAACTACATCACAATTTAATGTCTAAACAATAGTTAAATGTAATCGGTTACATAAATTAAATTCCTAAAGCTGTACAGAGTAAAAAAATATAATACATAGTATGAATGCTGAATCAATAATAATATTTTGGTTCAATCTCCTGTTCTTTTAATAAGTCACTGTCTTACAGGCCAGAACTACAGGAACATAAGAAATAGAAACAAACACCCTCCTTCAGTTGTGAGTGCTGACCAAAAAAGTTCAATGTTACTGTGATTTTTACATTATTTGGAACTTTTAAGGTCATGATTAAGTTTAATTCACCATAAACAATTAATAAAGAAAAATAAGATCACAAATCTAAGTGTTAACGGGTCACAGTTAGTTATTAAATAGCTAAATTATAGATTATTACCTAAGGTAAGACTGCAACGACAGAAGAAAACAAGATTCTTACTTCATAATATGAATATCAGAGTGCGATTCATTCAAAGATTGTAAAGGCAATGCAAAACAACTGATTCATTCAAAGATTGTAAAGGCAATGCAAAACAACTGATTCATTCGTTACTCTAAAAGTCTGACAGTGAGTTCAACAAGAGCAGAATGTAAACAAAGTCTGTGATAAACCTTCATAGCCTTCATAACTGTCAAATAACAAGACTTTACGTTAAAGACCACAACAAAATGAACGTTTAGTGCGTTTTAGTTCATGTTCGTTCATTTTAGTCACAATAAATGCAACTTTCAATCATCAAAATATGAACTTAATGAAATAAACTGACATGAGCCATGCTATGAAATATCAGAAGAAAGTAACAACACATAACTAATTAAAAACTTAAATAATAACTTAAGAGCACAGAATAATGACTTAAAGTCTTAGTAAGTTAAGAAGATAATGCAAGAGAAAAGCACTTTATCTGTAGAGTTTCCTTACATTACAGTTGAGTCGCTCGCGTGACATCTTTGCTTCCTGAACTTTATCGCGGCGTTTGTCGGATTTGTTTGTTTATGGGCTGAAATATGTGTCGTTGAGTGACATTAAAACACTGTTATCTGCAGTTTATGTAGTTTAAACGGTGTGCACGTGTTGTGGCCACTGTAACAAGCGTCATGTTGTCAAGCATCAGAAGCTGTCAGACTGAACCTGAAACTCGCTGACGCCGCCTAGAGGAGCGGATGGAGAACTGCACTTCAGTTTGAAACCACATGATCGAGGCGGCGGCCAGTTGTAGGTGAGGCTGAAATATCAATTTCGAATATTTTCCGCAAAATCTAAGATTTTGTCACGGTCTCGACCAGCAGAGCAACACGGATCTACCAGTTTTATAAAATGAACCAGATCAGCTCTCAACTGATGATGGGGTAAAAAGATGAAATGTGTTGAACTCAAAGGCACGTGCTCAAAGTGTAAACATATAAAATACGGTTTGAGTTTCTTCTGTTTGTAAGTTTTTTGTTTGTTTGTTTAAAGTAGCTGTTTGTCTGTCTATAGTTATTTATAATGATATGCATCATGTTTGTTCACAGTTAAACAATGCCCTCGTGTTGTTGTGTCAGTTCAAGTAGGTTTAAGCAGTTTTTATAATAAAGCACGATTGGGAATTTGAAACACAGACAGATCAAGACAAATCATTACTTATCAAAATGACTGTCTAAATCTATAAACCAATGCAATTGCTAATATTACGACTACAATGTTGTGTCTAATAGTGTCTATTTACTGATTAAACACACAGGCTGAGATCAGATCAGAATAGTGTGTGTCCGCTGCTCCCCTTGTGGACAATAAGTGTGTCTGCAATAATATATGAAAACAGCAGATGCAGGAGGACATGGGTTTTAAACACCTGCACATGGTAAAAGCTCTATGTCGCTTTCACGTCTTGTAGTAGAGACTGAATTTAATTGGGAATGAACCTAAATTGCCCCCCTAAGGGTAGAAATCTACAGACATATATACATTTACACACAGCAGATAAATTATAGTAATACATCAGTTAGTTCTGAAGTTGATATTCAGTCCAACAGCATTGGGACTTTTGTTTCTGAGTTCCAGACAGACTGTCAGATTATTGCTGGAGATTTTACACCGACTCTTTCTGCAGGTTACATCGAGACGCCAGTAGTTGGCGATAAAGTGACATTCATTCAGTAACGAAACAAGCGAGTGACTCAAGAATCATTCATTCAACTGATTTGTTCAAAACATGATTCATTTAGCCATTGCAGGCAGAGAATGTGTCTCTATGAGCCAGAGCTGATTTTAGACAGCATTTAAACACAGTTAAGTGAAGTATAATATCGGTCAATGCAGATTATTGCGGAAATGTTTGGCCATGGAGAAGTAATCTGCAAACAGGTCATGAATGATAAATTATTTGTCCTACAATTTGTTTTTACTGATTAAATACAGCATTTATGGGATCATGCACTTTCAAAAGAATGCAACATCTGGTAAATAACCTCCTGATTTTTTTTTTTCTTATTAGATGACTTCTGCTGGAATAGATCTACAGTGATGACTGTTTGTAGAGCTCAACTCCAGTCCTGGGAACCACAGCGCTGCACATTCTGCTTGTCTCTCTTATTTAATAGCAGTTTTAGTTCATGCAGCTCTGAAAACGTGTTGATGATTTGAATCAGATCAGATGTATTAAATAAAAGAGACAAAATTACGCTGTGCTGGAGCAGGATAAAGAAATACAGGTTTGACGACTGAACAGACATTTAAAGGTTTATTTTAAAAAGTGCTAAGTATTGCAAATGTTATTAAAGCTCTGTAAAAACTTTACTTAATTTTACACCACTATGATGTAAGTGTGCCCCATTGAATAATTCAAAATTCCACACACACGATCTTCACGAACACTTAACACTTGGGCCAAATACAGGAAATACATCCTGTAAATACATCAGACTCAAGTGTTGGTATTGGGACAGGCCCTATATTTAGCATGTCACCTTCTGATGATGTCTGTTTGAACTTAAGTCACCTAAACTGAGGTTTATTTGCATAAACAGCACGTGGGAAAACAAGACGTTCTTACCGCTCACAGTTTAGAGTGTGTCGGGTGATTGTCCATGACCTCTTCTAACCCGGAGCGTAGGAGAATGTCTCTTTCTGTCTGTTCGAGAACACATAAAAGGTAGTGAGTGGGAAAGTGGGTATAATTCTTCGTTTTAAATAAAGTTGACGACACCTGCTGGTCAAAATGGTGAAGATGTAATAAGAATGCAGTGCAAACATGTATTGACACCTTTAACAAACCGATTGCAGATGTTTCCATTGTTATTAAATAAATGTACAAATCATTAAATCCCATTAAATAAGAAGTGTGAAGTGTTTTATTAATGTGTAAGGCTTTGGTTAATCGGGCCAGTAAGATACAATAACTTTCACACTCCATTTTTCTACACACGTTTGTCATTAAAACTGAACCTAAACTATAAAAGTGACCTGAGATCAGTTAAAACTATATTAGCTGCTGGTTTATGAGTTTACCAGGTTAACGCCACCTAGTGGTGAAACATATGTTTCGAAACAGTATGAAGTGGCGAAGCATTGTTTTGCAGTAATCAAATGCCAGTTTGACATGTGCTCTGAACCAGTGATTCAAACAAACGATTGGTAAATGTTTTAAAGCTGCATGAAGCAGTGTTACATATAAGAGCTGTAGACTCACCGGTGTTAGAGTCCCGACATGTCTTGTTCACACTCTCTTACTTTCCCATCTCTGCTCTGCTGTTCTATAAATAAAAAATGAAAAGTTGCTCAAATACAGTCGAAACATTGAAATGATTTCAAATTATGCTAAAAATGTAAACGTCTAAGAAATGTAGTGATCTATGTCTTTAAAAAGCAAAAACAAAGATGCAGACATCAGTGGGAGTGATAAAGAGATGTAGCCTAGAAATCTAGACGCACCCTAGCGGCAGCAAAATGTATTTCGCAGCCAGGGTAGTCTAGCAACTCTCCGTTGACTTTCGAGCTGCAAAAACCCAGATTGGGTCAGGCCAATCACGTTGTGTATAGAGTAGGCGGGGGCGGGCTTAACATACACGACAGAGTTGCGACGGTTACCTGGCTGCTGCCACTTGAAAACAAAGAATGGCGGCTGCTGATGGAGAACAACGGTCTTTCGAATCGGCTCTGGCCGCGACTCTGGAGGACTTGGAGTTAAGTTTTTCTTTGAGAAAAGAGCAAAGAACGGCACTTAAGTCATTCTTAAAAAAAGGAAGATGTGTTCGTCGTTTTGCCAGCCAGATATGGCAAAAGTTGAATCTATCAACTAAGCTCCGCTGTTGGGAAAACACTCTGGTTGGTTGAAGCGCTGTCCTATTGCGTGCAGAGGGAATTTGAAAGACAGCCGTTTATCCCGCCCCTCGGATTGAGCCGTGACTATGGTGAGTTTCCAGACCTAACATCTTGATGTAGGTCTGGCTTGCCAGGCTAAAAGAGATGTGCTTCCATATAGGAAACTGGAATCCAAACCCCATTAAAGCTTGTAATGTTTTGTTGTTATTAAATCATACAAAATGCCTGAAATACCTCCAGCCTATGTGAAACCCAAGGTGTGCTAGTGGCGAAACAACACTCAATATGAAAGCCACAGTGGTGCAAGTGACTGAACACACGTTCTGTGATGGTAATGGTGCACTGAAGTTAAGATTCAAATCCCACCTCAGTTTGCTGTCCCCACAATTTAAATTAAACTGTTATTGATAATTGTTGTATCAAGGAAAAGGCCCTAGACACCACTAATAAGCGTGAACGCCACAGTGGTGCAAGTGGCTAAACACACGTTCTCGGCTGATAGGTTATGCTGGAGGCATGAGTTCAAACCCCAGACCTGCTTTCTTTTCTGGTCTGTTTTTTCAAATAAAACAAAGCTATCAATAAAAACCCATCCAAAACACCCTTCAACTCAACAGACTCAGTGGCTCAGTTGATAAAGCGTTGGGCTTTAATCAAGGAGACCAGAGTTCAAATCCCATTCTTGCTTATGTTGAATTGTTGTGATTATATCAAAGAAACTGGCCAAAACACCAACTCTCAATGTGAAAGTCACAGTGGTGCAAGTGGCTAAACACACGTTAGTTGTGGACAAGGTTGCGCTGGAGGCATGGGTTTGATCCCCACCTCAGCCTGATTTATTGTAGAATCACAGGCCTCATCCAGGTGAAATACAAGTTCCAGCACATGTCTCAGCAAGAGATCTGTGGCTCACAGGTAAGAGCGCTGCCTCACGGTTTCAGAGGTTGCTGGTTTGATCCCAGCCAGATCTCCGCGATATGAGTGAATGGTGTATGTGTGAAGGGGCGGGGATGTTTCGGGTCCCCCCCCGAACCCCGTCACAATGTCCAGCAGGGGTTATGCTTATTGATACAACGAAAAAAAAATTTAGCTGTCTAAAAATTTTGGCCCGCTGTCCTTTCCCCACCTATTTAGGTTCCCATCATTTGCTTTGTAAAGGGATGACCCTCCAAAAAGAAAATAATGGAAACCTACATGTTTTAGAGCCAAACAACAACATTCACACGTTAGAAGTCTTACCTGTCCATCAGCAGAAGTCCATCATTACAGTGAATGTCTGTCCACACGTCCCACAGCTCTGCTTCTGATGACTGGACGCTCCAAACACATCCTGCATTCTGTAGAGGAAACATAAACACAAACATTAGCCAACTACATATAGTATATCTAAAACATTCAAATTAAGTTAGTCTAAATAAATAAATAAAATAAAAAAATCTTAAAGCTGTGTGAAAATTTGTTGCAAAGTACATGAAAATGATTTGTTCTCAGTTTAAATGATGCTATTATTTGAATGACAGTTTTACAGGCTACAAAAGGATACGAACACTGAATATAATAGGGAAAAAAGCCTACTTTCCACCCTTCAGTGTGAGAGCTCACGCTTGATGCTTAAACATTTTAACTGTAAAGAACTGCCCAAGTGGAGTTATAACTTTGAGATGAAACCTTCCTTCAAACCACAGTAATCCTAAAAGACATGTTCCCTGCACATGGATTGATCCCTGACACACACTACACACACACCAACTGATGCTATTAACAAGCATCAATCCACTAGATTATTACATACAATAAGACAACTAACAACAACAGAGACTAAAACCACGATTCCTCATTATTCTACTACATACATGTAACAAGAACTACCGATTCATTTGTTTATCTAAAGTTCTGACAAGAGTGCAGGTTGTAAACAAAGTAATCTCATGATGCTATTAATTCAATGACTGTCTTACAAGCCATAAAATAATGAAAACCCTGAACACATAAACGAAAAACTAACTCCCCATTCAAAGATCCAGACTTACAAAACATCAGAACAATATTAATATAAAGAAAACCAATTGCAAAGTGTGTAACGTTAGTCACTGCTCTTTACTTTCTTGTTTCATGCTTGTAGTAATATTATGACATTTTAATTAAGATGTCATTTTAAAGGCAGTGTTTTACTCTCATATCCCAGTCATAACAGGAAGTAGAAGAAGAAGAGCATGAAGCAGCAGGAGAACATCAGAGCTTCACACAAGACACAACTCCTGCTGACTCTCACATACATCCAGAGACGACTGCGATATCACCTGAGTCCTTCTTATTCCACTGTATAGTGTGAATATCAGAGGGCGATTCATTCAAAGATTAAAAAGGTAACGCTACAACTAGCGACTGACTTGCAATATAGTGCGTGAAAGTCAATTGACAAGAGAAACTGACTTCATGCTAAAGGTACTTACAGGTGAGTCTTGTGACATACTCGGTTCCCTCATTTTATCCGTCTGTGTGTCGACTTTATCTGCAGTTGAGCTGGAATATGTGCTGTTAAAGTAACGTTAAGAGCTGTCATCATCTCTTCTGCAGGATCTGCACGTGTTGTTGTGATTGTCATCAAGCGTCATGTTGTCAAGCAGCCGAAGCGTCAGACTGAAGGAGAAACCCGCTTCTGCCGCTAGTGGAGCGGATGAAGAACTGTTTATATATGTGTATTTTAATAGAAGAGTAGAGAGGACAGAAGAAAAATGCCATTTAAGTTCATTAGACTCGATTTGCGGCGGTGTAACTCACACAAATCTCCACAGGAGGGCGAAAATCATTTTAAATGGACTTTTTTTGCATATTTATTTATTTAAAAAGACAATAGGACACAACAAAACTCATACACAGATACTGATACAGTTAATACAAAGAATAACTTAAAATATAACAATACATTTATTACAGCGTATATTTAGCGAATATATCAGTTTCAGTGTCATATAGTGTTCAGTGTTTTCATATTTCAGTGTCAAATAGTAATTCACACATGACTCCTATAGAAATAAAAAAACATTTCTATAAGAATAGATCTGGTTTTCTCATAACTGAATAATAAATCTAAAGAAATACTTCACAAGATTTATTGTGTGTTTATTTCTGGACTGAGTAGTCAATGAATTATCAATCAATGATGATCATCTTTTACCCAGCTTAAACATACGCTAAGATAAACTTTAAACCTAAAACAACATCACTGCATCACAATCTCTGTGGCTCAGCGGATAGTTGTCTCCCTTACCAACCAGAAAGTCCTGGTTCAAATCCTATGTTTCTTAACGTTATTCATCATTTAACACAAAGCTCTGGATCAAACGTGTTCAGATCACTCACCGCATCAGCTGTCTCAGTGGCTCAGGAGATAAAGAGTTGTGTTTCAATCACAGCATCCTGAGTTCAAATCCCACTATTGCTGACTTTCAATAGTTCTCATTAGACAAGTTGTCCTGAGAAGCAGTCATTGGCACAAAATCCATGATGGGCGAGTGGATAAACACACACTCTCTGAGGACAAGGCTGTGATGAAGACACGGGTTCATATCTCACTTTAACTGCTTTATTGAAACTCTCAGGAGAAAAGTGAAATACAAGTTCCAGCACATGTCTCAGCAAGAGATCTGTGGCTCACAGGTAAGAGCGCTGCCTCATGGTTTCAGAGGTTGCTGGTTCGATCCCAGCCAGATCTCTGCGATATGAGTGAATGTGGTGTGTGTGTGAGTGGCGCGCCCAAAGGAGGGGGATACCAGAGCGGTCTCCCCCCGGAGCTTCCGTCACAGTCACCAGCAGGGGTTATACTTTTTGGACAGAACGAGAGAAAAAAAAAAATTATATAAAAATTTCACCCCCTCGTCCCTTCCCCACCCACTTAGGTTCCCATCATTTGCTTTTCAAAGGGGGAGGCCCTTCAAAAACAAAATGATGGGAACCTACATGTTTAGCACAGTAACACACACATATACATTACCTGTCCATCAGCAGAAGTCCATCATTACAGCCAACGTCTGTCCACACGTCCCAGAGCTCTGCTTCTGATGACGACCAAACACAGTCCTTCTGTGAGGAAAGACATAAAATAAAAAAAGACATTACTCCATATTCTACAACTCAAATGAGAATGTGAAAGTTACACTATAATCGGACGGTAATTTTTACTCATGTGGATGTCTGTAAAAAAAAAAAAAACGTGCATGACACCTCAGTGATAAAACCATTTATTGATAGTGAAGCCGATTTTTACACGGGTGGTGGGAGAAAAACACACACATTAGATATTCGGACGGCAATAAAATCACAGACTAACCCCTGTAAATGTTGAAAATACCTTACGATCCCATGAGAAACTATTACCGTCTGATTAGGGCTTTTGACTAAAGACTAGTTAATAGATGGAAATGGAATAAATTGAAAGCCTAAAGCAGTACAATGTAATATATATATATTACTGATTATATTATACCTCTTCAGTAATGCTGTATCAACAATAATCTTTTAACGCAATTAAAATTAAGAGGAGACTTTAAACACGAGTAATGCTAAAAGACTAATGGTTTTAGCGGGTTCTGGACTGTATATATGACAGTTTTCATTAGAAGAAAAGCACTGCAGCACTACAAAACCATGAAGCCGCAGACATACACTACACACACCAACTATTTCTATTAACAAACTGGATTATTATATACAGTACGACAACTAACAACAACAGAGACAAAACCCACGATTCCTCATTATTCTACTTCATTACACATACATCAGAGGACGATTCATTCAAAGCTTATACATGTAACACAAGAACTACTGATTCATTTGTTTATCTAAAGGTCTGATAGTGAGTTCAGCAAGAGAACAGGTTGTAAACAAAGTCTGTGATAAACAGTAGAAGATGTGACAAATATGCTCGTTTCATACATACTTAATTGTCAAACAACAACAACAACAACACTTTAGGTGAAAGACCCCATCAGAACTAGTTATGTTAACTTTTAATGTCACGATTAGGTTTAATTCACCATAAACAATTAATAAAGAAAAATAAGATCACAAATCTAAGTGTTAACGGGTCATAGGTAGTTATTTAATAGCTAAATTATAGATTATTACCTAAGGTAAGACTGCAACAACAGAAGAAAACAAGATTCTTACTTCATAATATGAATATCAGAGGGCGATTCATTCAAAGATTGTAAAGGCAATGCAAAACAACTGATTCATTCAAAGATTGTAAAGGCAATGCAAAACAACTGATTCATTCAAAGATTGTAAAGGCAATGCAAAACAACTGATTCATTCAAAGACTGTAAAGGCAATGCAAAACAACTGATTCATTCAAAGATTGTAAAGGCAATGCAAAACAACTGATTCATTCAAAGATTGTAAAGGCAATGCAAAACAACTGATTCATTCAAAGATTGTAAAGGCAATGCAAAACAACTGATTCATTCGTTACTCTAAAAGTCTGACAGTGAGTTCAACAAGAGCAGAATGTAAACAAAGTCTGTGATAAACCTTCATAGCCTTCATAACTGTCAAATAACAAGACTTAACGTTAAAGACCACAACTAAATGAACGTTTAGTGCGTTTTAGTTCATGTTCGTTCATTTTAGTCACAATAAATGCAACATTCAATCATCAAAATATGAATCTAATAAACTGACATGAGTCATGCTATGAAATATCGGAAGAAAGTAACAACACATAACTAATTAAAACTTAAATAATGACTTAAGAGCACAGAATAATGACTTAAAGTCTTAATAAGAAGATAATGCAAGAGAAAAGCACTGTATCTGTAGAGTTTACTTACATTACAGTTGAGTCGCTCGCGTGACATCTTTGCTTCCTGAACTTTATCGCGGCGTTTGTCGGATTTGTTTGTTTATGGGCTGAAATATGTGTCGTTGAGTGACATTAAAATACTGTCATCTGCAGTTTATATAGTTTAAACGGTGTGCACGTGTTGTGGCCACGTAACAAGCGTCATGTTGTCAAGCATCAGAAGCTGTCAGACTGAACCTGAAACTCGCTGACGCCGCCTAGAGGAGCGGATGGAGAACTGCACTTCAGTTTGAAACCACATGATCGAGGCGGCGGCCAGTTGTAGGTGAGGCTGAAATATCCATTTCATATATTTTCCAAAAATTCAAAGATTTTGTCACGGTCTCGACCAGCAGAGCAACATGGATCTACCAGTTTTAGAAAATGAACCAGATCAGCTCTCAACTGATGATGGGGTAAAAAGATGAAATGTGTTGAACTCAAAGGCACGTGCTCAAAGTGTAAACACATAAAATACGGTTTGAGTTTCTTCTGTTTGTAAGTTTTGTTTTGTTTGTTTGTTTGTTTAAAGTAGCTGTTTGTCTGTCTATAGTTATTTATAATGATATGCATCATGTTTGTTCACAGTTAAACAATGCCCTCGTGTTGTTGTGTCAGTTCAAGTAGGTTTAAGCAGTTTTTATAATAAAGCACGATTGGGAATTTGAAACATGGGACAGATCAAGACAAATCATTACTTATCAAAATGACTGTCTAAATCTATAAACCAGTGCAATGGCTGATATTACGACTACAATGTTGTGTCTAATAGTGTCTATATACTGATTTAACACAGGCTGAGATCAGATCAGAATAGTGTGTGTCCGCTGCTCCCCTTGTGGACAATAAGTGTGTCTGCAATAATATATGAAAACAGCAGATGCAGGAGGACATGGGTTTTAAACACCTGCACATGGTAAAAGCTCTATGTCAGTTTAAACACAGTTAAGTGAAGTATAATATCGGTCAATGCAAATTATTGCAGAAATGTTTGGCCATGGAGAAGTAATCTGCAAACAGGTCATGAATGATAAATTATTTGTCCTACAATTTGTTTTTACTGATTAAATACAGCATTTATGGGATCATGCACTTTCAAAAGAATGCAACATCTGGTAAATAACCTCCTGATTTTTTTTTTTTCTTATTAGATGACTTCTGCTGGAATAGATCTACAGTGATGACTGTTTGTAGAGCTCAACTCCAGTCCTGGGAACCACAGCGCTGCACATTCTGCTTGTCTCTCTTATTTAATAGCAGTTTTAGTTCATGCAGCTCTGAAAACGTGTTGATGATTTGAATCAGATCAGATGTATTAAATAAAAGAGACAAAATTACGCTGTGCTGGAGCAGGATAAAGAAATACAGGTTTGCATGAGAACTGAATCATGTGTCATCTCTGGGTGGAGGAATGTGGTTCTTCACCGTATCCTCACTGATGAAGCCTTGCTTATCCTCACAACCTACCTCATGAAGTTGATTAGTGGCCTGTCCCAATACACACACTTGCAGTCTTGGCCACTTGACAGGAAGTTAAATGCACAAGACTGTCCCGGGTCTGATAAATGCCAAAACGCATTGCCCTTAATGGACACTAAATCCACATTTTCTCTAATACCACATCAGATCGATATTTAAAGCGTATACCATCATTCATCATGTTTTTGAACTCACATGACCCAAAATCAGAAGATGTTGAGAAAAACTTTAGCATGCATGTTAAATGAATTAGATATTACATACAATTTGCTTTGGTAGTTAAACTTAAAGTGCACATTTTGTTGGTGTTTTTTTAAATGTCTGCAACTGCTTTATAATACTAGAAGCATCACAATTACTAAATGTGTTGTCTGTTACATAGGGACGACTGAACAGACATTTAAAAGTTTATTTTAAAAAGTGCTAAGTATTGCAAATGTTATATAATTCTTCGTTTTAAATAAAGTTGACGACACCTGCTGGTCAAAATGGTGAAGATGTAATAAGAATGCAGTGCAAACATGTATTGACACCTTTAACAAACCGATTGCAGATGTTTCCATTGTTATTAAATAAACGTACAAATCATTAAATCCCATTAAATATGAAGTGTGAAGTGTTTTATTAATGTGTAAGGCTTTGGTTAATCAGGCCAGTAAGATACAATTAACTTTCACACTCCATTTTTCTACACACGTTTATCATTAAAAGTGACCTGAGATCAGTTAAAACTATATATTAGCTGCTGGTTCATGAGTTTACCATGTTAACGCCAAATACCAGTTTGACGAGCGCTGCACTTCTGATTCAAACAAACGATTGGTAAATGTTTTAAAGCTGCATGAAGCAGTGTTACATATAAGAGCTGTAGACTCACCGGTGTTAGAGTCCCGACATGTCTTGATCACACTCCCTTACTTTCCCATCTCTTCTGTCCTATAAATAAAAACATTAAAAAGTTGCTCAAATACAGTCGAAACATTAAAATTATTTCAAATTATGCTAAAAATGTAAACGTCTAAGAAATGTAGTGATCTATGTCTTTAAAAAGCAAAAACAAAGATGCAGACATCAGTGGGAGTGATAAAGAGATGTGCTTCCATATAGGAAACTGGAATCCAAACCCCATTAAAGCTTGTAATGTTTTGTTGTTATTAAATCATACAAAATGCCTCAAATACCTCCAGCCTATGTGAAACCCAAGGTGGTGCTAGTGGCGAAACACGTCCTTAAATCACAGAAACCAAAAACAAGCCATACCTCATCAGAACTTCTGTGGCGCAGAGGATAATCACTTGCCTTCAAACATGAGAGTCTGAGTTCAAATCCCAAACTGCTGACTTTTTCCTTCAAATAAAAAAGCTATCAATAAAAACCCATCCATAACACCCTTCAACTCAACAGACTCAGTGGCTCAGTTGATAAAGCGTTGGAATTTAATCAAGGAGACCAGAGTTCAAGTCCCATTCTTGCTTATGTTGAATTGTTGTCATTATATCAAAGAAAGTTGCATAAACACCAGCTCTCAGTGTGAAAGCCACAGTGGTGCAAGTGGCTAAACACACGTTAGTTGTGGACAAGGTTGCACTGGAGGCATGGGTTCGATCCCCACCTCAGCCTGATTTATTGTAGAATCACAGGCCTCATCCAGGTGAAATACAAGTTCCAGCACATGTCTTAGCAAGAGATCTGTGGCTCACAGGTAAGAGCGCTGCCTCACGGTTAAATAGGTTGCTGGTTCGAGTCCAGCCAGATCTCTGCGATATGAGTGTATGCTATGGTGTGAGTGAGAAGGTGTGGGGGATCATGGTCCCTCTCCTAAGCTCCCGCACGATGTCCAGCAGGGGTTATGCTTTTGACTGGAAAAAAATGAAAATGACTATAAAAAAAAAAAACATCCGCTGGCCCTGAAAATGAAATGAAAGAAAATTATGTTAATCACACATTTACACACCAACAACACACTGACATGTTAGAAGCATTACCTGTGCCCGAGCAGATGTCCGTCAAATAGCGAATGTGTCCTCACGTCACTGGGTGTCACGGTCCAAACACATCTCTTTTTCTGTGGGGCAAAGACATAAATCAACAAAGAGGTTACTCCATACTGATATAAATTAACATAGACGTCGCTCTATATTGTATATAAACATAAACTTTTATAATTCCACAAACAATCTTCATTTACACATTTATTGCCCCAAAAGACATGAAGACATTACACCATTTTGTATACCTAAAATAATTTAAAAGTTAGTCTAAATAATGTTTAATAAATGTAAATTGACTACAAAACTTGAATTCCTAAAGCTGTGCAGTGTCAAATTACAGATTATATACAACCTCATTAATACTGTAATAATTCAATATACTCTTCATCCCAGTTTAGTTCTGATGATGCTATTAAATTACTTTAATACATGATGCTACACTATAATAAACAACTGTCTTTGTGTTTTCACAGCCTCTGGTTAATTTACTGCAGGATACTGGACAAAACAAATCCAGATCAATATTTAGACTATTTAACCTGTAATGTTAAGATCAGGTTTTAATTCACCATAAACAGCATTAATTATAAAAAGACAGGTTTCATTCAAGTTTTTTATCATTAAAGTGAACATCAGACCAACGCAACAACTAAATTACCGATTCATTGGTTTTTCTAAAATGTATGACAGGGAGTCTGCATGAAACCTGTCATTAAATTTAAAGGCCCCATCAAAATTAAAGTTTGTGGTTTTCAGTTTATGTGTGATGACTTTGAAGTGTGTCCACGTATAAACATAATGCAACAGCAATGTATTATATTATTGGTCGAGTTACTTACAGGTAAGTCGTGTGACACATGATTCTTTCACTTTATCGCAGTGTTCGTCGGTTTTATTAGTTTATGGGCTGGAATATGCGTGGTTGGTTAGTGATGTTTAAATGCTGTCACAGAGCTGTCATCTGCAGGATATGTACTCAAAACAGTTTTGCACGTGTTGTTGCAACAAGCGACATGTTGTCAAGAATCCTGTCAGACTTAACCTGAAACCCGCTTACGTCACCTAGTGGAGAGGATGGAAAACTGCACATCAGTTTCTGCCAAGCTAACCAGTTTTGGGGAAAGTAATGTGTCACGTTACTTTTTCTCACCTGGACTGTGCTTGCTTATAACAAGAAAATAAAAGTTCTCTTACGAGAGTAATCTCGTGTTGCTTAAGTTTAGCTTACGCTACGGGAAAAACGTCAGACGAAGGGGCGTGAGAATTCGGAGTTATTTGGACGACTGGCTGGTTTTAGCGCAGTCGAGGGAGGAATTGGTGTCGCACAGGGCGCTATTGCTGGACCATCTGAAACAGTTGGGTCTCAGAGTCAACTGGGCCAAAAGCAATTTATCACCCAGCCAGGAAATGTCCTTTCTGAGGATAGAATTGGACTCCAGGTCGATGTTGGCGTGCCTAACGCGAGAACACACGGCAGTAATCCAGCGCCTAGCAGCAACATTCTTAGCGGGGAGGAATCTTCCCCTCAGAGTGTGTCAGAAGATGTTGGGTCTTATAGCCTCAGCCTCGTCGGTGCTGCGGCTGGGTCTGCTACACATGCGCCCTTTTCAGCTATGGCAGAGGCGGCGTGTTCCGGCGCGAGCCTGGACATCAGGCTTGCTGCGTCTCACGGTGAATCAGACTTGCGTGGCAGCACTGAAACCGTGGACGAGGACCGACTGGTACCAGTCCGGCGTGAAGCTGGGCTTGCCCCCAGCGGTCAAAGTAGTCTCGACAGACACCTCCAACACGGGTTGGGGCGCCCTTTGCAAAAGGAGGCCATCTATGGGCCTGTGGTCAGACGCAGAGAAGCATCTACACATAAACTGTCTAGAGATGAAAGCGGTCGAGAATGCCCTACCGTTTTTCCTCCCAGCTCTGAGGAATCACCATGTTCTAGTCATAACAGACAATATGTCAGTGGTGTCTTACATAAACCGCCAGGGCGGCCTCAGATCTCGGAGCCTTTTTGCAAGAGCAAAACACCTCCTTATATGGGCCCAGCACAATCTGTGCTTGCTGAGAGCAGCGCATGTGCCGGGCATCCTGAACGTGGGCCCAGACATGCTGTCACGGGCCAAGCTTCCCCCAGGGGAATGGTCCCTGCATCCCCTGGTGGTGCAAAGCATCTTGGACATCTTCGGCAGAGCAGAGGTAGACCTATTCGCGTCACAGGCCAACACTCATTGCCCAATATTCTTTTCAAAAGAAAGGGACGCGCTGGCCCTAGACTGGCCCTCTCTACGCATTTCCCCCGCACGCCTTGTTACCACAGGTAATCAAGCGAATCAGGGAGTGCAAATGCTCAATAATTCTGGTAGCCCCGCTCTGGGAGAATCAAGTTTGGTTCCCAGAGTTGATATAACTGGGGAGTACAGCTCTATGGCCGATTCCGCTGAGGAGGGACCTGTTGTCCCAGGCCGAGGGCACAGTTTGGCACCCATACCCCGAGCTGTGGGCCCTACATGTGTGGGCAATCAATTATTACCATTTCACCTCCAAGAGGGAGTGATGAACACGATCACACAGGCTAGAGCTCCGTCCACCAGACGGCTCTACGCTCCTAAATGCTCAGTGTTCGCTGAATGGTGTTCAGCTCACGAATTAGACCCGCTACACTGTGAGGTAACGGTGGTGCTTTCTTTCCAGCAAGAGCTGTTGGATAGTGGGAGAACCCCATCCACGCTCAAGGTGTATGTGGCGGCTATAGCGGCATTTACGAAACCTGTAAATGGCCAGTCGCTGGGAAAGAATGACCTCATAATCCGTTTTCTCAGGGGTGCTAGGAGGCTGAACCCTCCTCGACCCCCCTCAGTTCCAGAGGCCATGAAAGGTCGCCCATTTGAACCCTTACATGCGGTGGAGCTGAAATACCTTTCCTTCAAAACCGCTTTTCTGCTGGCAAGGGCCTCAGTAAAACGGGCGGGGGACCTGTACGCACTCTCAGTGAGTGCTTCGTGTCTGGAATTTGGGTTACGTCCCAAAGGTGCTTGCGATTCCGTTTAGAGTGCAAGTCATTTCCCTGTCAGCCCTCCCTGCACTTGACAGTGAGGATGGGGCTAATTTCCTTTGCCCAGTTAGGGTTTTGAGGATTTATATAGAGCACTCTGCTGCCTTCAGGCAGACAGAGCAGCTTTTTGTTTCCTTCGGTGGCCGCGTTAAAGGGCTAGCCACCTCGAAACAGACCCTGTCCAGATGGATAGTTGATGCTATTGCGTCAGCTTACGCCTCCAAGGGCCTGGATTGTCCCTTGGGCGTTAGAGCCCACTCAACTAGAGGCATGGCCTCGTCGTGGGCATGGACAAGTGGGGTTTCACTTCAAGATATTTGTATGGCGGCAGGCTGGGCCTCCCTGTCTACATTTATAAGGTTTTACAACCTAGAAGTGCCTGCCCTACAGGCCAGGCTGTTCTCAGTCTGAGTATGCTATATTAACTATGTCTACCTAACCAGTTCGTTAGACTGTTGATATATTGCATTGTCCTATGGGCCTATGCAGTTTCAAGGCTGATGTGTAAGCACTTATCTTCATAATACCGAGTCGTCCCGCCCCGTGTAGCCGCTATGCATCTATTCCACTTATACATAGCCCCGGGAAAATTGCCCTTGGGAAATTGGTGTTGGAATCTTAGCACGCACAGCGTTTTACATTGGGTTCCCGTAGCGTAAGCTAAACTTACGCAACACGAGAGTACTCTCGTAAGAGAACGACACTCAGTTACTAACGTAACCTCGGTTCTCTCTAGAGAGGGAACGAGTGTTGCGTAGCCTGCCGTGCTTATGTTGCGTTATGGTTTCGCTTTCAGTCGACTGAAATCATAGTGCAACCTGAGCGATGGGTATTTATAGGCTAAGGCCACACCCATATTGGCGGGCCATGATGTAGCGCAGGGAAGGCTTCCCATTGGCGCTGAGGTCATGGCAGACACACTGATAGGTTGCAGCAGTTGCCGCAGAGCAGCCTATGGGCGCGCGAGCTGCCTCGCCTAGGTCTGCTGCTGTAGCAAATGCGTTTTAAATTATTATTGCTTCAGTATTCTCGAGTTTTTCCCGTAGCGTAAGCTAAACTTACGCAACACTCGTTCCCTCTCTAGAGAGAACCGAGGTTACTTTAGTAACCGAGTGTCGTTTTATTTTTGCCAAAATAGGCCTTTTCACAGCAAAAGTGAAATGAATAAGCCTCAAACTCAGACATCCCAATCTCCCGGAAGTTCCGGGAGTCTCCCGCATATTGATAGCGGCTCCCTGATGCCCGCAAATCAGTTAAAATCTCCTGGAAGCAAGAGCGCGCAAGCGTAGCGCGCATGGCAGAGAGAGGGAGCGAGAGACCTTGCGTGTGTGTGCTAGTGTGCGTGTGTGCCTTGGGATTTTATCTCTACTCTCGAACCGAATTAATCAGAACCCATTTCTTGACTCCCGGAAATGACTTTGTGCAGGTTGGGATGTCTGCAAACTGAAGATTCAAGCAGCTTTCGTTATAAACTAAATGATTTGTCATCATTTACTCATCCTTATGTTGTTCCAAACCTGTAAGAGTTTGAACACAAAAGAAGATATTTTAAAGAATGTTGGTTATCAAACAGCTGACAGTAGCCACTGACTTCCATAGTAGGAAAAAAAGAAAATAATGGAAACCTACATGTTTAGCGCCAAACAACAACTTTCACACATTAGAAGTCTTACCTGTCCATCAGCATAAGTCCATCATTACAATGAATGTCTATCCACACGTCACTGGGTGTAACGGTCCAAACACATCTCTTATTTTGTGGGGCAAAGACATAAATCAACAAAGAGTTTACTCCATACTGATATAAATGAACAAATACCTCGCTCTATATTGTATATATAAATGTTAGTTTATAATAGCACAAACAATCTTCATTTACACATGTATGCACACCCCCATCCCCCCCCCCCCAAAAAAAAAACAACACCTCTTCAGTTTATGCCATTTAAAGCAGCTTTGATAAAATTATGAATAATAAAAGACATTATGTAGACAGAGCTTTAAATTTGTGGTACTGGAGGAGTGTAATGACTACTTGAAATGGCTTTGAGTCTTTCATCTTACCGGTTTGTCTGAAAAACCAAAGCCCAGGAAGTCGAGGGCAATGACTCTGTTAAAGCGTTGAGTCAGAGAATCCCAGAACAACAGATAAAGATTCAAAAGACTTCATGAGCAAATGCTGTGCAATGAAAACCTGAACTGTGTAAATTAGCAAGAACATCAGTTTCACAGAACACCAACTAACTCTATTATTAAACATAAATCCAGTAGACTGTTAACTACACCACAACATCAGAAGATGAAAAGCTTTACTACTTATTATTCTACTTTATAAGCCTTAAAAAAATCACCTCCTTAGATAAGAGTAAAGTCCCTTATCTAAAGATCTTTATCTAAAGATAAAGATCATGCAACAGCAGGGTTAAGGTTACACTTTTAAGCCGAGAATGAGAATGAAACACATTAAAGCCCTGCTCTGACACAAAGAAGAATGATACATCAACACAAACTTAAATCAAATTCAAATGATGATTGCTATATAATGTGTGGTAGTGACTTTACAAGCGAAAATCACTTTATGTGGAAGTGACTTACAGGTGAGTCGCGTGACATTCGTGATTCCTGCACTTTATAACAGTGTGTGTCTGTTGTTTTTGCACATGGGCTGAAATATGTGTTGTTAAGTGACATTACGAGTCTGTCACTGAGCTGTCATCTGCAGGAATTGTACTTTAATGGCCTTAAAACTACCAGAACGTGTTGTATCGACTGTAAGCAGGTGTCGTGTTGTTGTTAGCAAGAATCCAAAGGTGTCATGCTGAACGTGAAACGCGCTTACGCCGCCTAGAGGAGCGGATGACTAACTGCACAGTTTCTACCAGACGAATCGTGTCATTACCACCAAATAGACCGAAAATTACCTCAGCTTGCGTTCTTATGCGTCCAGCTTACTTTAAAAATGTCATACTAAAAAAAACCCTCTTTATTACTTTAAATAATACAAGACAGCTGATCACCAGCTCCCTCCTGTGGCCAATAAGTGCATCAACAGCATCAATAGATGAAGCCATAGACAGTAAAAGAAACGCCAAACTCAAACTGGCCGTCTTTGGCGAGAGGACAGAAATGTTTGATTTTGCATATTTTAAAGTAAATCTATGATTTTGTCTGGATCTGGACCAGAGGATAAAGTTGAAATCTACAAGTTAATTGACTCGGATCAGCTCTCAACTGAAGGGATAAAACGTCTCATGTGTTGAACTGAAAGTTACATGGCCGAAATACTAACACAAATAAAGGAACAAAAGATATTACTAGACTTCTTGAATGGTTTGTTTATGAGTAA
The DNA here is from genome assembly GCF_964197995.2 of Scardinius erythrophthalmus. NCBI lineage: Eukaryota > Metazoa > Chordata > Actinopteri > Cypriniformes > Leuciscidae > Scardinius > Scardinius erythrophthalmus. Next base: position 12,386,116 of record NC_138224.1, on the reverse strand, counting down.
AGAAGAAATTTGAATCTTTTGATTCACAATTAAACAATGATTTCGAGTCGTTCTGCCAAGCTAACCAGTGTTGGGGAAAGTTGCTTTTAAAAGTAATGTGTCAGTTTACTTTTTAGTAACGCAATATTCTAATTGCGTTACTTATATGGAAAGTAATGTATTACGTTACTTTTCCTCACCTGGACTGTGCTTGCTTATAACAAGAAAATAAAACTTTTATTTTTGGCAAACATAAAGGCCTTTACACAGCAAAAGTTAAATGAATAAGCCTCAAACTGAAGATTCAAGCAGCTTTCGTTATAAACTAAATGATTTGTCATCATTTACTCATCCTTATGTTGTTCCAAACCTGTAAGAGTTTGAACACAAAAGAAGATATTTTAAAGAATGTTTGTTATCAAACAGCTGACAGTAGCCATTGACTTCCATAGTAGAAAAAAAATAAAACGGCAATTGCCTGGTTACCAAATTGCCTAAATATAGGCAAATTAATGGAAAAACAAAAACAAATCATCACAAACACTTTGTGCTATGGTATTGAACTTGGGTGGGTTTATTATGGTGTTTCATATTTGTCAAAAAATACCCCAAATTAGTCTGTATCTCTGATATTTTTTAAAACAAATCTCAGATTTTTTTCAGGATCTTAACCAGCAGATAAACTTAGAATCTATGAGTTAATTGACTAATATCAGCTCTCATCTGGAGGGATAAGACAGATTAAAATGTCAAATGTGTTGAACTGAAAGTCATACAATATAAAAACTAATCAAATATGGAACAAAAGTCTTAGTTTGTTTCTGGGTAAAGTAAATGGTTTTTTTTTTAAGTGATCTTTATGTAGTTCACAATTAAACAGCGGTTTTATGCTGTTGTGTTTATAATAAAGCTTATAGACCTTAGTCAGGGTTGCAACATTTATACTTGTTGACAGGAATATAACGCTGTGAGCAGGGGCGTAGCAGCCATTAAAAAAGTGGGGGGGACAAAAGCTGTATGTGACCATAGGACGTGACCCAAAGGTGATGTTCATTTTCCTGGCTCAAAACGAGGCGGAGGTGGTAAAATCCTAATAATGTTTAATAATAAGATAATTAAATGTGTAATTTTTTTGTAGATCATCATACCCTAATGTGTTTCCCACATTATTTTTGTTGGTGGAGCTTGTAACCTCTAGGGGGGTCCGGGGGGCATGCCCCCCCGGAAGAAAATTTTGTACATTTTAAAGATAAATTCATTAATCTGGTGCACTTTGAGTCACCTGAATCCACTGTTAAAAATAAATAATCCACCCACAAACCGCCCGATGATATTCTCTGATTTAGATATCTGCATCTGATCATCACATTACAATTATTCAAATTCTGGTATCAAATTATTCAAATTATGGTAACATATCACACTGAAGTAGGCTGATTTAAAATGAACATTTATTTAAAATAAAAGTTCTTCTTTTGGCAAAATTATTTCCTTATAGCCTTAACAGAGGCTTTACTCCCTTCAAACTTAAATTGTCAATGTTTCATTACATCACTGTTTGAAAACACAATTTTTTTTGTACCTTTTATAAAGGCATTTCCCCCCTAATTTTATGCTCCATCTTTCATTTTAAATTCTCAAATTTGATCAATATATTCAATTAAAATAATAAGACACTAGGCTGTTACCAATCAAATTAAATAATTTACATTGAAAAATTATAACTGTATTAAATTAGATTATTTTAAATATTTTTGAATATACAAATAAGGAATGTTGAAAAGAATGATACTTTATGAAACTAAACCGCCAGTAGGAGGCGGCAGGCAACCGTCTTAATGAGCGAGTCATTGAGTCATTCATTCAAACGATTCGTTCAAACGGCTGATTTATTCAGAATGAGGCAGTTTATGAATGGGTAATTGAATCTTTGACTCAACCGATTTGTTCAAAACGCTGAATCATTCAGTAATGCAACGAGTGTTGCTGTGAGATGCGCGTTCTGCTGTGATCTTTGTTTGGGACTATTTTCGCTGATGAAACTGTTTGTTTATTGAACTGTTATGAAACCAGTCACGGTTTCAATCTTGATGGCATTCAGGAAAACAGCTGGTCGTGTGTAGCCTTAGGCTATATATTGTTTCTTAACTAGGCTATATTGTTTCTAAAATGTTATAACTTCACGAGCCTCGACAGCGCACATTAGGCCTATATTATTATCAACTATAGGCTATCAATCGCCACTTACATCAAATGAAATAAAACAGAATCATCCATTCCTCACGTTTTCGGTGATTGCCTGGTTATTTTTTATTTTTATATTAAAAATTGTTTTAATCAGGGCATTTGTCCGAAAAAAAAAAAAATGCGGGGGACAGAATCACCGGTTTCTAAAAGTGAGGGGGACGTGTCCCCCCCGTCCCCCCCGGTTGCTACGCCCTAGGCTGTGAGGGATACAAAAGTGTTCAATGGATTGTACTGTAGCTAAACAACATGCCAATGTTCAGCTGAGGCATCTTTTCAAAACCATTTTAGACAAAAAAATTTTTTTTAGTTTTAAAAATGACATAATCTAGGACCTTTAAAGAGTGCATGCAATAATAAAGACTGTAAAACTGTCCCTCACAGAGTTACATTCAATATGACATCTACCCTGACTAAGGTCTATTAACAACACAGATTTGTACTAATGGTTATTAAAGCCTGTATCAAAATGACTACTGAGATTTTTTTTATCTATAGTGGTGCATTTGATATAATATTTGTGTACAGACGTCTATGTTTTAGCCAATAAGCGATTGATGAGCCAAAACATTATGAACACCAGCTGCCTAATATGCCGCTGGTCCTCCGAATGCTGCCAAAACAGCGCTGACCCGCCGAGGCATGGACTCTACAAGACCCCTGAAGGTGTCGCCATGGATTGAACGTGTTGGTTCAGCACATCCCACAGATGCTCAATTGGATTGAGATCTGGGGAATTTGGAGCACGGTGCAATACATTTATGTCCACATGAATGGCTGGACTCAGGGCTTGCCAGCAGAACATTGCCCATGTGTGTGTGTGTGTGTGTGTGTGTGTGTGTGTGTGTGTGTGTGTGTGTGTGCGGTGATTCAACTTATGCCTCCTTAAACCTGTCCGGTATTGTGTATGGTGCTCAAAAAAAAAATTTAAAAAAAAAATACTAGGACAATTATATAACATTGTGCGCATAGTGTTCGCATTGATACTGTAGATATTGTCCACAAGGGAGAACTGCCCATTCCTGTTGAAGTTACCATTATGCACCATGGCACCATTTTTAAATGTTTTCTATCAGCAATCAGTTCTAGATTAAGCTAGAATATATACAGTATATCTGTGATATTATCTATCTTACCCCATCAGTTAAGAACTGATCTGAGAGTGAGACAATTACCTGGTAGATTCCATGTTGATCCCTTGGTCAAGAACTGATTAATATCATAGTTTATATTACAGTTTTTCTCAATTGTTTACACACAAATACTGGTACTTGAGACACAATGACCACAACATGTAAGTCATTCACCAACCCCCTGAACCAATTCTGCTGAACTACAAGCACAATTCCTGATTTACACTCAGACTGCAGTTCTAAAACACACCTTTTTCAAAACACTACACACAATTCTCTGCTTTTGGCACAGTTTTCATGCAGAAAATCACAAGGAACACACTGCCATTCAAATATGCACACTGACTCATCACATGGGCAAACACCCGTCACACAGTTTTACAATTAGCAATCAGAGCTTTCTTCAATGGGGCAATGGATGCCAACATTGGATTTATTTATTTTTTTACTGTATACAGTCAATTATTCTGTTGTTTTGTATGTAGACCACTGTATGTACAACTTTGTGTTGGTTGGGATGTACACTGTGAACAATGTTTTTGTGAAAAAAATAAAATATATTTGTACCGTGTATTTGTGTGTTCTGAGTATAAAAACAATATTCTCAAATATTTTACAACACACTTATGTGTACTGTCTGTAGTAAGTGTAACACTAAACAAAAAAAGGCCTAAGTCATTATGAAGAATGGAGAAGAAGTGTTTTCCATTCATCGTAGTGTTTTACATTGAGCACATCAGTGTTCAACTGGTTCTTATAAATGTCTATTCATGTGATGGTTTGTGTGTGTCATTTGAAAACAAAATACTATTTTGAGAAGAAATAACATTGTTTTGAATGTAAAGTTTAATTTTGCAGGAGAATTGAGGGGGTTTGCCCATTGTGTGTGTGTTTTTTGATTTGTGTGTAGAGTTCTGAGAATATGAGGCATGCTTTCAGAAAATGTGTGTAAACAATCGAGAAAAACTGTAATATCATAGGCCTACTTAACGACCAAAGGAGGGAGCTAGAGACCGGTTGTTTTTGTCCAACATTTAATTAATAAATAGGGACTTTCGTTTGAGTAAGGTTACACAAAGGTCAACGGTTTCGGTTTCGCTCGGTAGATCCTAAAGTGCCGTTTGCCATCCGCTCCACGAGGGGCGTAAGCGAGCTCTTTACGTTCCGCCTGAGACCTTTGGATCCTTGGCAACATGACGCTTGAAAGCAGTCGCGACAGACCGTTTTAAGGCCATGCAAGTACGGATTCCGCAGATGACAGCTCAGTGACAGACTCTTAATGTCACTCAACAGAACACATTTCAGCCCACCAGCAAAAACAGCCGACACACACTGCGATAAAGTGCAAGAATCGAGAATGTCACAAGACTCACCTGTAAGTAACTGGCACGAATTATTTGGCAGTTCTTATGTAGCTTAAAGTTTGAATTGAATCAGTCATATAAATGGCTGCACTGTCAGCAGTTCATTTAAATCCGTGTAACGTTAGTGACGCTGCCTTGACGCGCTCGCCAATGTCTGTCTATCTGTCTCTACTTCTAATACAAATAAGGTCCAAGGAATCTTAATACGAAAACAACCGCACAAAAATAAAGTACAGTAAAATAAAACCGTACCCTGTCTCTCCGCAGCAGAACGAAAGTGAGTGCGGGCCGGGCCGTCGCGCGAGCAGGGAGTGGTGGCTTCACGTGAGTCTGTTGTGCATTCCTCTGCTCGCGGTGTATCTGCACATCCCTCCTCCACAGCTCTCACCTGCGCTCAACACCTGGCGCGCTTCTGGACACTTCTTCACATTCAGAGGAAATAACATCTTTTACAAAGGTATATCACAGGCTTTGTTTAAGCTGTATACTCTGTTGATGTGGTAGTCTTATTGTAATTGTATTCTGCTTGTCAATAGAGTCAGTTGGTGTTGTGGGAAGCTCTGATGTCCTCCTGCTGCTTCATGGTTTTCCTACTTCTAGCTATGACTGGTATAAGGTATAAGCACAGAGCCATTTTAAAGTCATTTTCCAGTGTAAAACTGCATCAACATTTCAGAAAAGCTACTGTAAACTCAATTTAATGCAACTTTGAAGCAAATGAAATCACTAACAGTGACTTGATACTTCACTTCTGCTTTGCACTTGGTGTTCATTGTGCAGCATTTGCTCTCGTTGTCGTTTTGTAGATCTGGGATTCTCTCACTCAGCGCTTTAACAGAGTCATCGCCCTCGACTTCCTGGGGTTTGGTTTTTCGGACAAACCGGTGAGATGAAAGACATGCAGTCACTACAACTACGGTCTTTTATTATTTATAATTTGAATAATTATTTCTATCACACAAACGTCCCACCTCATGATGACACTCCAGCGACCACACCGTTACTCCATCTTCGAGCAGGCCAGTGTGGTGGAGGCCCTGATCTCTCATTTGGGGCTTTCAGAGCAGAGGATTAACCTCCTGTCACATGACTATGGAGACACTGTAGCTCTCGAGTTACTGTACAGGTGAGCTGTAAGGATCCTTCAAGCTCTCTTGTCATAGTTTAGCTTAATGTTCCTGTCAATATGATCTGGGTGGTTCTCACGTGCAGTTAAACACACAGGAGTGACCATAACAGGAACGGACACGTCACCATAAACAGCCTCTGCCTCTCAAATGGAGGTACATTAAATTTGTATTCATTCTTTATGAAAATTATATATATATATATATTCTTTCAGATAATAAAAGTCTGATTAGAGATTCTTAACATTATGTAAAAACTGATGTTTTCTTTTTAATTTCAATCTTTAAAGGTATATTCCCTGAGACTCATTATCCAAGATTCCTTCAGAAAGTGAGTGTGACGCTTTAAAATACACATTTGTTTTCATTTGTGAACTGAGAAGTGAATATTTCTAATCTTTTGTCATCTACAGGTGCTGAAGGACTCAGGCTTCATTTCACCTGTACTTACTCGCCTAGTAAACTACCAGCTTTTCTCTAGAGGGTGAGTTGACCGTCTGGAATGGGATTGGTGTATAGCTTTATGCTTTCTAGTACACAGTTCAAACTATTCGTTGTACTTTACACCGTCATAAATCATTGTTTATAGGTTGTGGCCTAACACCTTCAATTGCAAATATTATATGTATTCACCCTACAGAATAAGGGATGTGTTTGGACCGTACACCCAGCCAACAGAAGCAGAGTTCTGGGACATGTGGACAGGCATTCGCTTTAACGATGGAAATCTAGTCATGGACAGGTGTCCAAGCTTTTCCATGTTTTGCATCTGCAGTGCTTTGCTTGTAATGGCAACCGTCACAAACAATCCTTTGTTTTGTCTCGCCCAGTGTCCTGCAGTACATTAACCAGAGGATGAAACACAGAGAGAGATGGGTGGGGGCTCTAACCTCATCTTCAACACCATGTGAGTACACACACCATTCATTCAATGGTATAAAGTGCTGGAGAAGCCGTCATGCTACCAGACTGAAGTGATTCACTGTGGGCAGTGCTATTGAGGCTAAGTAGTTTAATCCATTGAAAAGCACTGCAGAAGCTGCTTAGCCCGTCTGCACCCCAGGCAATATGCGTTTGAGGTGAGGTGACAGCATTAAGTGAACATTCACGAAGTTAAATGCAGTTAAATGTGTAATATTACAATATATTATACATGCAATGCAGCAGGATAAGCATTTTAACACTCATACTATAGGGTGGGAGAGTTCTATTGAGAGTTATAAATAGTTTTGTGCTTTGGAAGATTAGTTGATAAATCACTTCAGGCTGTCTACCGTGGCCGTACAAAATTATGAATGTGTTTTTTTGTAAATATCACTGATTTATTAAATTTTAACTTTGTAGTGCACATGATTTATGGACCCCTAGATCCAGTTAATCCACATCCCCAGTTTATCCAGCTCTACCAGTGAGTATATATGCCAGTTTATATTTATTATCTCTATTTAAACTAAATTATGATTTGTATCATTACTAAATGAGAAATATGTCTAGACTTTTTTTTTTTTTTTTTTTTTTTTACATGCATAGGTTTTTTCTCCCTAAACTTTTGTGAAAAACATTTACATAAGGAAGATGGTGATGGTCCTATGGTTAGAGCTCATGGCAAAAAAAACTTTTCCCAATGAGTCCTTGGTTCAAATCCAGGGTGGTGAGTGGACCAGAAAGCAAAGGCTTTTTTTTATTGATATTTTTGTTATAAATTTGGATAAACTATTTTTAAAATATTTGCTGTACCTCATTGTTTGACAGTCCATCATGGAGTTGGTCTGTTGGTTATTTGTAACCCAAGCCTCTATCACAGTCTTAACCGCAACTAATGTGCGTTTAGCCACATGTGCGCATAGCCAATTTTCTATGTCCCCCTTTACCTGGTTCATCCATTTTAGTTCTTGGAATATCTACTAACGAGCTGACGAGTTGAATCGGGTGTGTATAATTAAAGTTTAAAATGTGTAGTGTTGGTGTGCCTCCAGGAACAGGTTGGGAAACACTATTGGTGAATGTAGAGGATTAGTTCTTTATTATTGGTACAAATTTCAAGTGGGAACTTAGCATATAAGCCAAGATAAAACTGCTATGCTGTGACAAACAGAAAAGACAGATCAAGCTGTCTCTTTAGGAAAATGACAACTATAACAGAGAAATGTTTTATAATCACTTTTCCCCTCTCTATTCCTCACCTACAGGAAACTAGTTCAAAGATCCACCGTATCGGTTCTAGATGAGCATGTGAGTCATTATCCACAGCTGGAGGATCCCACAGGCTTCATTAATGCCTACCTTAGCTTTATCAACTCATTCTGAGCAAGAGAGTGATGTGATCATTCTGAAATGAGTGGAATATTGCTCCTATAAAGATGTTGTTGGGAAATATTCCAATACATTTATTAACAAACCGTAAAGTATGCCAGTCACGTTTCTAAATGCATGAAACAAAGTATTGTACCAAATAATCTTTACAATTGTCAGTAAGTTTGCTGAAATACAATATGCCATTACTTGTAAATACATTTGTGTTCAAAGCATGAATGATTTTATTCAAATAAAAAACTCTTTGTATGAATTGTCATGTTTTGTGTAGGGAAAAAAAACAAGTCTTGAACTCTTCCAGACTTTTTATTATTGATAAATGATAGGTTTGTTTTAAAGGACTATTTCATGGACTAAGCCATGACACAAGGCCAAAACAGCAACAATGATTAGATCTCTTCCACATGAATTTAAGTGGCACAATATTTTAGAACTCTCAGACCAGATCAAATACAGAAACAGGATGTTATAGAGGATTCATGTTAAGCCACAAAGATGGTTGAAACATTATAGAGCTACTATATAGATGCATATAAAAGGACAATGACCCAGATTGATTGGCATGTGACCAGGTCACTCACATCGCTCGTTTATCCGACAGACGCCAGGATGACGTCGACCACACTCTCGTCTGTGCTCCTTACGGTCACCTGCATAGTGACCCCATCAGCCAGCGCCAGACGCGCCCTCACCAACACGTCATGACCTCCCCTAAACACACCTTCAGAAACACGATCATCAATCATCAGTCAGGTTAGAAATAGAGAAAATGATTATCTAATGCACATTTCAAGACCTGAAACTCACAGAACTAAAAAACTGGATTGCTGAGTACAAACCTGCTAAGACCAGAACATGCGAGTTCTTGTTTTCAGGAACTTTGTCTGAGCGTTCACAAGGCTGCATGCCTAAGAAGCTGATGATGTTATTTACCGCCTCTGTGAAGATAAATACAATCAAGAGATGATTACTTCTACAGCCACAAAACTCTTATCAAACTTACATTTATCTGACATTCTTATAGATGGTCATTAGGATATTAAAGTTGATTTTAATCAAACTGACCATCTAGAGTTCTGACTGTGGCCAAAGCAAACGTCTCTTCCTTCTCAAACTCGTCTCCGATCTCCTCCCACGCCGCGCCGAAGTTCGGCTTTAACACCTTCTGTATGTGGTCAGCGACTGTTACCTCTAAATCTTCCAGCTAGGATGAAAATGCGAGATTGATTGAGGGAGAAGCCGCTGATAATCTTTTTTTTTTTTTTTTTTTTTTTTTTTTTTTTACCATGAATTGATTTTGAAAATTCACATACCACATATTCATCATCATAACCGTCATCATCAGGCTCTCCCGTGTTAGGATCACAATCCCGGACTAGATATTTCATTGTACAGCTGAACGTGCAAGAGACTAAGACAAATGCAAACAATTAAAAACGTGTCAAATTTCGTAAGTACTTTAAATGCATCAAAACAAGCAGTTTAGTCTGTAATGTACCATTTACACAGAATGCGTTTAAAAATGTGAGGCGTGGGGTAGCAAAATGAAAAAAAGAGAGGTTGAACTACTTTCAACTTGAGCACTACAGTTTTAGAATGCCGTTTTCATGTGCAAGCCGCTGAAAAAGATGTGAGTTACATAAAAAAACAACAAAAAGCAGCAAAGTGGAAAGCAAAAATACATTCTGTGTGACACACCTGCTGTGGGGTCATCCTCAGGTAACCGGACCAGACTGTAGCAGGAGCCAGGCTGGCTGTATGGGAGGTTAGGTGCAGGTACGTAATGTAGAACCTCGTAGGCCTCTGACGGCTCCATCTGGACCATAACCCGCTGCAGCAGCTGGTCGTTCAGCGTGTTGGTGCAGTCGAACTGGAAGATCATGTGATTTGCAAAAGTGTGTTTGATGCAGCGCACTACATATTCCGTCTCTGCTTCTGTTAACTGAACCGGCTCTGATGACTTGAACAGGGGACCCAAACCCTTGAATTCTGGAATGGCTGCAAGTTGATCTGAGAGAAAAAAATAAGGGTGGAAAAACATGGCACAGTTTGCTTCAAACTCTGGTTTAACAGTGCCGCACACATTGCTTTGCTGATTAGCTAATCGTCTTACCTTGGTAAATGTCTTGGCGTGAAGGTGCAAGCTTTTCAGGTAGTTTGCTTGTTGCAACGGGTGCGATTTCTGGCATGAAGTAGAACAATAAAGTGAACTTGTGCAATTTGACTAAGCTTTGCAATTTAGCCAAAAAAAGGTTAAAGACATAGGAAGATAAGCATCCAAATCAGATGCCAAACAATGGTATACAGTAAACAAAAATGTTTTTTGGATTATATTGAGTAATAGTCTAGTTATTGGACTCTGGTTCATAAGTAGTGGGGAAATCTATTCACACCTGTCTTCTGTTCGGTGATGGGCGCGGTAGCCAAGGGAACGGTCTTCATGTCAAATGGTTTCTCAGAGGGCTCCAGTGTGTACTGGTGGAGGGATTTCTCCAGTCCAGGAACAGATACGGACAGACCTGCGAACAAACGGTTCAACAACCATTATTCAACCATGACACAACTTTAATGCAGAATAATTTTTTTTTTTTTTTAATTCACACCACAACCACTCACATCAGCATATCAGATACACAATAAGAATTTTAAGTATGCAGAACAATGGAAACCCACACAAAACAACCACTACAACACAAACCCTCACCATTGAAGATGTATGCGGCATTCAAGGCCTTCTGCTTCTGCTGAAGGACATTCATGTAGAATGTGGCTCTGTCTCTCACCTCATCATCACTGTCCATCATACACCTATCAGACACACACGCTTTAGCAAATCGCATATTAACGCATTTTGGTATGGATGGGCGATAAGTAACATTATGATAAAAATTATATTTTATTTTAGTAGACAAACATGGAAAAGTGATAAAAAAAAAATAATGAAAAAGTAATGAAAAGGTCAGTATATAACTTAAAGGGATAGTTCACCCAAAAATTTTAATTCTGTCATTAATTACTCACCCTCACGTCGTTCCAAACCAGCTACACAACTGACATTTTGACGCTTCAAAAAGAGATCGTTTAGATTAGAAAACTAATCAATCCATATGAATTGAGCGAGGTGAGTAATTAAATCAATTTTGGGTGAAGTAACCCTTTAATAAGCAAAAATAAATAAGTAAAAAAAGTGCCATTTACATCATTTTTAATCCAATGATGAGTTTCTTTTTTTAGGTAAAATATTGTTTTATTTTCTGTTTTGCATCGTTTCTTTTTAATCCAATCAAATGAAGATTTTCTCTTTTTAGTTTAACAAACATTTGCACTGATTTCTCAATACACATTTCTTTGGTCATTTCTTAACTCTAATACTCAAATCACCCACCCCCCCCCCCCACATACACACTTTCTGCCAGTAAAGGCTTACCTCTGCATCAGGACCAAGACGCTTGGCAGCAGGTCATCATTTTGAGCCCCAAACTTGGCCAGCGCACTGACCGCAGCTTTGAAGAAAAACGTGAGAGGAGAGTCAGAGCAGAAGAATGCTTAAATGTCCTAAAGCCTAAAGTCTCTGAAGCTGATTTATTACAGATTATCAGGCCTGCTTAAATTTACTCCAACTTGCAGTCAGATAGCAGTTAATTATTTGGACACGTGTGTCGCTCAAACAAAAAAACCTGTACTACTGCATCACAAACACACACATCCTGAGATCTTAAGGTGGCACGAGCAGGTTTTATAAGCTCATTGCAAGGAGGTTAACGCACAGGTCAAAGGTCATACGAGATTACTCACCTGCCCGCACCGCCTCACTCTCTAGCACCACACGGTTGAAGATGAAACGGATGTATTTGGAGGGGGTGGGGGTACGTGGGCCTTCTTTCCCCAGCAGGTGGAGGATCTTAGTGGCCAGGACAGTGTGCTCGCAGTCCTCGATAAACTCACACAGGTGAGCCAGGCCTGTCTCCTTACTCTCTGGGTTTTCCTCTATGATGCTGATGATACAGTCCACGATGGCTCTCTTGTAATCAAAGCCACCCTGCAAAAGAAAAGAAAAATGAAATCTGACGCTTCTAATATAAAAATATTTTTACAGCAAGATCTATGTTCAAAACTGTTGGTGCTAAGTAAGTAAAATACAAATTAAAACAGGTATTAAGAATATCAGTATAAAGAAAAGCATAAAGACTAAGAGAGATTACAAGACTCCATCTTAACAACAGAAGAACAAATGTCCTTGAATGAACTTACATCATCTCTAAGCATGTTTGAAAGGAAGTTCATCATCACGCTGTGTTTTCTGGGATACTTCTGGCACAGAGCACTGATGGCCTGGACCACAACCACCTGGAAAACAAACAGACCATTTAGTTATGAAAACACATTGTTTACTGGAACATTGTCACATAGACCAATTATTTAAAATGTACAATATGTGCAAATTAATAAATATTAAACTCCCGAATATGCATCTAACACAGATGTTTGCACTAATTTGCTGTTTGGGTGATGAAGTCACCTTGAACTCATCCGAAATCTCGGAGACGAAGGAGGAGATCTGTTTCATGAGACGGTCCACGCTGCTCTCGCTGCCAGTCTTCAGCAGGGTGGTGATGGCCAGGGTGGCGATGCTGCGGTTGGAGTCAGTGATCAGGTTCTCCAGGTCCAGGTTGCATGCAGTCACTGCTGACGGATGCTTCATTGCCACCTGTTGGAACATTTGTTGTTCAAAAACACTTGTTACTTGAAATAAAATAAGATATAAAAATAAAAAAACTTGGCAAGGCTACATGTCCTAATTTTAAGTTAGTTTAACAAACTAAAATAAAAACTATATAGACATGTAAAAAAAACTAAAAAAATCTAATTCAAATCTTTAATAAGAAATATATTAGTATTTCAATTAGGGCTGGGTATTGACACAAATTTCACAATTCGATTCGATTTCGATTCACAAGCTTGCAATTCGATTCGATTCAATATTGATTATTTTGGATATCAGGTACAATACATTGCAAATTTTCTCAAGGAAAACAAATCTCTTAACTATTATTGTAAACTATGGGAGTCCGTTGTAGCCTATTGGCTTCAATAGCCTACTATAATATTGAAGGTAAAAACTGATTTGTATACAAACACTTAAAATACACTTATTTATTTTTATAATAATAAAGTTATATGAAATTATATAAAAATTTAAATGGTGGCTGTCATAAAAACTTTCCACATTTATTCAAACATGCATTAAATATTGAAGAACATTAAAAATTATAATGAATATGTAATATGGTGCATACATTTAACAAAATGCTCCTCTCTAGAGTTATTTTTTCTAGCTGACTAACGAGTTTATGGTCACTGGATATGTTTTTTCTGAGGTAAATGTGACGTTACATGACATTGTTTACTAACGTCTTTCCACGGTTGAAACACTGAGCGATTCCATGCGACATGATACGGACTTCGATAAGTTGTACTCTACCTTTTAACACACTTTCAGATGCTCATTCATGTTTATTTCACGCTGTAACTGGTATTATTAAAGCGGAGGAGAAGGTCTGCTGCTTCTCTTGAGCTGAACCAGAGCGATCTAACTCCACAGGGCCAAAACGGTATTTATGTTTTTGAATTTCGTAAGAAAATGGACGTAATTTGAAATCTGAGACTTTGATTCATATCAATAACAAAGCACAAAGATTATTGCGATTTATTGGATGGGATGTGCGCAACAATGTTCCATTCATTCATCAACTGAAAACAGGATGACTAATTGATTCTTGGGATTTAAGAATCGATATCGGTTCGTAAAAATGAGAATCGATTAAAATCGATTAAAAATTTTTTGCCCTAATTTCAATGATCCTAAAATAACACTGGTGTGAAAAAGAGCACATTTTTGCACAATTTCTGTGATAAAAGGGTGATAGCAATTTGAAATGTGTTAAAATGTGTTCTTTGGTGTCTCCATGTAGTAGTTGTTGATAATGCAATGGTTTACAAATGAAATCCTATTCAAACAGACAGGAAAAACTAACCTTATTAAGGGTCCGTACAGCTGCATATCGCAGGGCTGCTTTGGGAGAGCTGCAAAACAGCTGGAGAACTAGGGAGAGAGAGAGAGAGAGAGAGAGAGAGAGAGAGAGAGAGAGAGAGAGAGAGAGAGAGAGAGAGAGAGAGAGAGAGAGAGAGAGAGAGAGAGAGAGAGAGAGAGAGAGAGAGAGAGAGAGAGAGAGAGAGAGAGAGAGAGAGAGAGAGAGAGAGAGAGAGAGAGAGAGAGAGAGAGAGAGAGAGAGAGAGACAACAAAATGAATTGAACATCTAGTGTACTTTGTCTTGTGCGCTGGTAAGAAAGCAAAAAGGTAGCAGCAAGAAGTAAAATGCACAAGACTAACCGGACACAGCAGGAGCCAGCTCACGAGCGGTACAGTTGGGCATGTGGACAATGGCGGAGGCCGCTTCATAAACCACCATCTCATGTTTATTCCTCAAGCAGCTCTCAATGAAGTCAAACAGAGGGCTATCATGCCTGTTAAAACAACATATGTACACAGACTAAGGGCCAGATTTACTAAACAAGGCAAATTAGCCTGAGAACAAAATTCCAAAAAAGCACAGATTGGAAGTGGAAAATTCTGCATGTGATCTGACGCATCCGGATCATTTCCACAATGACCAAAGCAATCTAACAAGAGCAGCACGCTTTTTTTGGCAGGTAAATAATGGCGGGAAAAAAAACAGAGTAAATTGACTAGAGCAAACCTTAGTAAATCACATTGCATGATTCATTTAAATACTCTCCTCCTATAAATTTTGCGTCTAAAAGGGAAACTCCTACAAAAGCATATGCAATAAAGTCAGCCACAAAAATCAGCACTATTTTTTCACCGCGTGTCTTTATTAAATCCTGACAGTAGTTTTTTAACACCAAAAGAGGATTTGTGCTGGTGCAAGCTGTTAGTAAATCTGTGCCTAAGTAAAGGCCCGTTCACACCAAGCACGATAACTATAAAGATAACGATAAAGATAACTATATATGCGTCCACACCAACGACCGATAACGGTCTTTTTATTCTAAGCACGCGCGCGCCCGCGCTGCGGTTTCAAAGTAGCGAAAATGGATGACCTGCTAGAATGGATTCTGATTGGCTGTCAGTGTTTTATCGTTTGACAGCTGGAAAAAAATCGTTCTGAAAGTGATCCCAACGATATCGTTCCTCATATCTTTATCGTTATAGTTGTGGTGTGAACTCTGTTATTCTTTAATATGGAGAACGATTTTTAGAATTATATCTTTATCGTTATCTTTATAGTTATCGTCCTTGATGTGAACGGGCCTTAAGTCTACATTATAAGCAACTGCATGATGTTAATAACGCCTAAAAAAGCTAATGTCAAACACACATACCCTCCATCCGTCTCCTCCAGCAGCTTACTGGCAATGCGAATCATCATGCAGTAAGCAAATGGAGACTTGAGGCCAGATTTGGTGAATTTGTTGAGCATCTTGGTCACAGCCAGACGGTCATTCTTCCTCAAGTGGTACAGAAGACCCAGAGCATGGTACTGTGCAGAGAGATCCCAATTTATTAAAGACAGACAGGCCCCCAACTCACAAGACAATGGATGCAAGCATCTCACTAACCTGCACCATGATGTTATCACTTGAAGCCGCCTCCTGAGCTTCATTGACCCAGCGTTTTACCACATCAAAACTCATCTTCACCATGTGCTGTAAAACAAATACAGAAACAGGATAGCTACAATAGCCAGGACTAAGTGTAATAAACAGTTAAGTGAAAACAGACTAGTGATTGGCTAATACTATTCAGATTAGCGCCATTTTAAAATATTAATAAATACTATAATAGTGCATAAATAATACTAAAATAACACTGGGCACTAGGTTGTGATCTTACCAGTGAGGAGACGAGAGCAGAGCTGGACACGCTGGGCACTTTGTCCACGATGGCCTGTTTCATGTATCGTTCAATAGCCTGCAGCATGGTGGTCTGGTGGACAAGATGGAAGAAGCACAATTGAAAGGATCATTTACATCAGTTCCAGTGTAGTTTAGTTCTTACTTATAGAAAATAGAGTCTGTTACACAGAGACAAATGAGTTTTCAGACAGTTGAGACTCACATCAGTGATCCTGCAGAGAGCTCTGATTGCCGGGCCTCTGTAAACATCCTCTTTACCAGTCATGTCCTTTGTCAAGCTGAGACACACACAAAACATTAATCATTAAATAACAATGTTTACACACTACTACACATATTATAAAAACTATATAGTTTTCTTAAAATAAGTACAGCTTTTTTTTTATTATCAAGAAACACACTATATATATATTCTTTAGAAATGTTGGCCCATATTGATAGGATAGCATCTTGCAGTTGATAGATTTGTGGGATGCACATCCAGGGCACGAAGCTCCCGTTCCACCACATCCCAAAGATGCTCTATTGGGTTGAGATCTGGTGACTGTGGGGGCCATTTTAGTACAGTGAACTCATTGTCATGTTCAAGAAACCAATTTGAAATGATTCAAGCTTTTTGACATGGTGCATTATCCTGCTGGAAGTAGCCATCAGAGGATGGGTACATGGTGGTCATAAAGGGATGGACATGGTCAGAAACAATGCTCAGGTAGGCCGTGGCATTTAAACGATGCCCAATTGGCACTAAGGGGCCTAAAGTGTGCCAAGAAAACATCCCCCACACCATTACACCACCACCACCAGCCTGCCCAGTGGTAACAAGGCATGATGGATCCATGTTCTCATTCTGTTTACGCCAAATTCTGACTCTACCATCTGAATGTCTCAACAGAAATGAGACTCATCAGACCAGGCAACATTTTTCCAGTCTTCAACTGTCCAATTTTGGTGAGCTTGTGCAAATTGTAGCCTCTTTTTCCTATTTGTAGTGGAGATGAGTGGTACCTAGTGGGGTCTTCTGCTGTTGTAGCCCATCCGCCTCAAGGTTGTGCGTGTTGTGGCTTCACAAATGCTTTGCTGCATACCTCGGTTGTAACGAGTGGTTATTTCAGTCAAAGTTGCTCTTCTATCAGCTTGAATCAGTCGGCCCATTCTCCTCTGACCTCTAGCATCAACAAGGCATTTTCGCCCACAGGACTGCCGCATACTGGATGTTTTTCCCTTTTCACACCATTCTTTGTAAACCCTAGAAATGGTTGTGCGTGAAAATCCCAGTAACTGAGCAGATTGTGAAATACTCAGACCGGCCCGTCTGGCACCAACAACCATGCCACGCTCAAAATTGCTTAAATCACCTTTCTTTCCCATTCTGACATTCAGTTTGGAGTTCAGGAGATTGTCTTTTGATGTCTTTGTAGCATTTGATGTCGAGTCATTGCCGAAACTGCCTAAACTGCCTGTGTCTTTTTATTTTATTAACTGAGTGCCCACATAGCTACAGTAAAATTTATAACCCGTAAGTTGAGGAAAAGGTATCACAATGCACTGAAAAGTAGCATTTTTGGAGATACAAGCTTTCCGCCCGACATTAACAATATTGTCATTACAAATAAGAAATACACTGCTATGGCAAAATGAACTGCTCACCTGCTTGTAACGATGATCACATCCTCTGAGATGTTGGCCATCTCCTTTATGGTCAGGTAACACATTCTTCTCAGGGTTTGCTAAAAGATGAGGCAAAAGCAAAATTAATTTTCTCTTAAAAAACAGCTCTATGGTAAGAACAGCACATTATTTGCAATATTAATTAATAATAAAATAAGTATTTATCAGTGTAAATTTAAATTATTAATTATTTACTTTTATAGTTTTTATTAATATTTATAGTTAATAGTTATTTTTCCAGTTTTGATTTTAATTTTAGTTTTTAGTAATTTTGCTCTTTGTTTTTATCATTTTTCTTTACCATTCCTATTTAGGGTTAATCTTTTATTATTGAAAGTTTTAGTTGAAGTTAATTTTTAGTTTTTATTTACTTCAACAAAGTTATTTCAATTAGTTGAAAAGGCTAATTCTAATTGACATTTTGCACCCCGTTGTGTCAAGTTCAAAAACATAATAACATTTTGTTCATTTTGTGTAAAAAAAAAAAAAAAGTGTGTATAATATTATTGCTGTCATTAATTATAATAAAATTATATTTACTGACATTTATTATATTATTACATAATGCAATATGCATGTATTGGCTTCCAAGATATAGGTTTAGCCTTTAAAAAAAAGTAACCGTCTAGTAACACACTAGTAAAAAACAGTAAATAGGGTTGCAAATAAAGTGTCTTACATCATTAGACTGGAACAGCCTAGTCATGGCAAAGAAAGCTTCAGTGGCTTCTGTGGTTCCAAAGTGCTCACCCTGAAAAAATGAAGGAGTTTAGAGATGAATCAGTCCATAGAGAAAGAGAGATGCAGTAGTGTAAAACTGCTGAAAAAGTAAGATATAGTCACATACCTGGTTGAGCAGGTAGATGATCTTCGTCAGGATGTGCAGACATCTTCTCGGATTGATGGGTGTCTCGTTGAAGATCCGAGCCTTTGAAACAAACATGCAATGTAATGTACAGTAATTTGTATAGTACTACTTAAGATTCAAATGCATCAGACTCACCTCCTGTAGTACAGCGCTTTTCTCCAGATGCTGAAAGGGGTTTGAGCCACTTCCTAAACGCATAAGAACAGATCTGTCAATCAACTAAAGGTTTGTGCCTTCAATCAGATACAATATTAGGTAATAGTTTAAGTTAAAGTAATAACCTTTAACTTATAAGTCATATAGTGCCATTTCTTCAAGAAAAGTGCTCATAGAATAAGTGATGAGAGAACGTATAGCATCTATATGTGGCTCTTTGCCACTGCAAAACAGCAATATTAGGTACATTTATTAACCATTTAGTAAACCAAAACCAAAGATTTGGATCTTCTGAATCTGAACTGTCAAAAGATTGTAGTGCCTTATAAATAAAAGTTGTAACGACAAGAGAGAATAGCATCTATAGGTAACGTTAACTTAGCCCCTTTGCAGCCCTTTAATCGACTTCAATCAGAAATTCCCTTTAAATATACGGAATACAAAGCTTATGGAGAAAAACCACGAAGCAAATGTTAGATGTTCTTCGTTGACAAGCTTGCAAAATGAATATAGATAAATGAAGGCTACTGCTAGCATATTAGCTTCCTCAATAAAGATGAATTAAACTCTTACTGTAGGATACAGCAAAAATCACACTACTAGTTAATCCACCACTCAAATTAAGTATAAAACTGAAACATGTACATACATCATTAGTGTTAAACAAGTGTATTATTATTTATTTTTTTCAGTTGCAGATGTGCTGTGGCCTGCAGAGACGCTCTTCCTTAGCAAAACAACCGACATCATTTCGGCCACTGAAATAAGCTGTTTATCATATGCTACAGATTTGATCATGTGTCAGCATTAATTTAATAATGATCTTACCAGACTCCTCGTCCTTCTTGTCGAATTTCTTGATCATTTTGCTGAATGTTTAAGAGCAGTAAACGAGATGATCAGACAGTCATTCACGCTCTTTTCCTCCACGTCAACCAGAGTGACGTGTATTGTGAGCTGGCGGAGGTGGAGCTCACTGAGTTCACACTTCAAAATAAAGGTCTATGCTTAAAAGTCGAGATGACAATGAAGAGGTTTGTTTTCTTCGTACGTTCCAGAAAAAAAGAATATATATAGTGTGTGTATATATATATATATATATATATATATATATATATATATATATATATATATATATATATATATATATATTAGAGGTGGGCATAGATTAATTTTTTTAATCTAGATTAATTTTGAAATTAATCTAGATTAATATAGATTAAAATGGCTCATTTGAATTCTGCCGAAGGCATTCAGAATATGTGTGCTACCCAAATAATGACTATAAAAGTAAGTCTTTGAGAACGGGTTTCTCAAGCCGAGTGGCGCATTAGACCAGGGGCTCATCTCCTGTTTCCAAAATACATCACAAACTGCTTGAGAAAGCTGTTCTACTCATAGACTGTAAAAAGTTACTACTGTACTGTTACCGTCCGTAGGCAACATTAGGTAGGCCTATGTTATTATCAACTACTATAGGCTATCAATTAGGGATAGGCGATATTACGGTGGCCCAGTAGTGCACAACACAATGAAATGTAAAAAGCAAACATAAGTTCACAACACAACGAAATAAAGCCACAACACAACGGAAACAAGCCACAACACAACGGAAAATCCACAACACAACGAAATAAAGCCACAACACAACGGAAACAAGCCACAACACAACGGAAAATCTACAACACAACGAAATAAAGCCACAACACAACGGAAATGCTCCCGACCACTAGAGGGCTCTCGGAGCCCAGTAAAGTTAGTTTTCCAAGCCATTGTTCATTAGAGAGTCAGCAGTCTATAAAAATATATCAACACCACGATTAGTTTTAACAGTATGTAGCTAACCATTGTTTATCGACATTTATTAATTCAAAATCACCTACGTGCATTATAGCTACATATTTATACTCTAGAATGCTTTGACGCGCTACCACAGCGCATTATCCCTGAGGGAACGTCTGCCAATTCCTCCAAGTTGTTAAAACGTATAATTTGTTTTAATTAAAATTACTTCAAAAACATACAAACATAACATTCAAAAACATACATATTCAAAATCCAAAGCTTGATTGTATTTGATAGTAGACTGACTTAATATGACTTTTATAATGACTTTTTCCAATACCCTTCATGTATTTACAGTAATTAACAATTATTTTTTTTAGGAAATTTCTGTAAAAGTTTTTTTTTTTTTTTTATCATGTTCCTAGTGACCAGACTGACTTATTATAGGTGGAATTGTGCCAATTCCTTCCTATTTCACCAAATGGTTTTTATTTTTATTTATCAAATTATATTATAATAAATTATACGTTTTAACCACTTGGTGGAATTGCCAGACGTGCCCTGCGCTGTGGAAGCGCGTCCAAGCATTCTCGAGTATAAATCAAATACGCAGCTATAATTCATGTAGGTTATTTTGAAGTAATATTTTAAGTTGATATACACTGTTAAAACTAATCGTGGTATTTATATATAAAGACTGCTGACTCTATAGAACAATGGCTTGGAAAACTAACTTTACTGGGCTCCAAGAGCCCTCTAGTGGTCGGGAGCATTTCCGTTGTGTTGTGGCTTTATTTCGTTGTGTTGTAGATTTTCCCGTTGTGTTGTAGATTTTCCGTTGTGTTGTGGCTTATTTCCGTTGTGTTGTTGCTTTATTTCGTTGTGTTGTGGATTTTCCGTTGTGTTGTGGCTTATTTCCGTTGTGTTGTGGCTTTATTTCGTTGTGTTGTGGCTTGTTTCCGTTGTGTTGTGAACTTATGTTTGCTTTTTACATTTCGTTGTGTTGTGCACTACTGGGCCACCGTACTGGGCCACCGTATAAAATACATATAAAATAAATATAAATATGTACATTTATATATATGTTACAAGAACATATTATAATTCACAAACACATAGTCTATTAATGGTGTGTAAATTAACCCTTTCACGCATAGTGGTCACTACAGTGGACAGCTATTAAAAAAGCATTTTCTTGAATTTGCACGGGTTTTTATGGCAAAGTTGCACATCAGCCTCTTCATTGGACCCTGGTGCATCATCCTATACATTGCAACCAAGTGGCAAGCCTTTGTGTTTTTTACCCCTCCAAACCAAGATGGCCAAGGGTCAGTCAGACATGCCAAGTTGCTCAGGAATATCCACCCATTCCTTCTATCCTAGGAGACTCTTGTAAAAAAAATATTGCAGCATAAAGCAATATCTAATGAGTCATATCACAGTAAAATTTTCCAAGTTTTGATTTTAGATTGAGAGAAAACCCTGATCAATCACATGTCCACTGTAGTGGACGTCATGCATCAACTGCTATATTTCAGCTACAATTCATAATTAAAATGTGAATATTGTTTTTGAAATTTAAAACTTAAAAACTTAATCTGCATTGACTTTTTCTACTGTAAATAAATGTATTTGTATTATTAGAATGTAATTTTCATTGACATCGAAAAAAGTCATGTGATTACATAATGTACTTGTAATGCATTACTTTACTTGTTAGATCAAAAAGTAATCTGATTTTATAATGCACATTATTGTAATGCGTTTTTTTACTCATAACATCAAAAAGTAATCTGATTACATAATGCATGTTACTTGTAATGCGTTTCCTTTCTCATAACATCAAAAAATAATCTGATTATGTAATGTGCGTTATTGTAATGCATTTTTTTACTCATAACATCAAAAAGTAATCTGATTACGTAATGCATGTTACTTGTAATGTGTTTCTTTACTCGTTACATCAAAAAGTAATCTGATTAGGTAATGCACATTACTTGTAGTTAATTATTTGTTAGATCAAAAAGTAATCTGATTAGGTAATGCATGTTTGTAACACATTACTTTACTTGTAACATCAAAAAAGTAATCTGAATGGGTTATGCATGTCAGTTGTACCTTGACAGACTGTAGAAAATTCTGATGGAATCACGTCCTCATGTTCTGATATCAAAGATACGCGAAGTGCAACTTGTATGAAGTTGTATGAAGCCTTTGCAATATTTTGCATTTATATTTTTTGTATATATTTTATAGTTTTCACATGATTTGATATAATTGCATTGATTAGTTTGTTAAATTCACATACTTTATGTGTTTGATTATTGTCTTATATTTAATACAGTATATATTCAGTTTAAACCAACCGCATGCTGTCCACTCAAGTGGACATCTGAAGATCTCTTTGAAAAATTTGTAAAAAAAAATAAAATAAAAATCAATTCTTGTTTTTCATGCCCTAAGAGCAATAAAAACACATAGGAAAAAAATCCTGACTGAGGTTATCATAATTCATGCATGAAAGGGTTAAATATAAATGATAAATTATATGTGTGTGTGTGTGTGTGTGTGTGTATAGCTTATAAATATAAATGATATATGTGTGTGTGTGTGAGTGTGTGTGTGTGTGTGTGTGTGTGTATATATATATATATAGCTTATAAATATAAATGATAAATGATATATGAGTGTGTGTATAAAAATGTGTGTGTGTGTGTGTGTGTATGTGTGAGTCTACGTGTACATATAAAATACATATAAAATAAATATAAATATGTACACTTATATATACATATAAAATGACAATATGTTACAAATACATATTATAATTCACAAACACATTGTCTCATTAAAAGACTTTATGTGTAAACTAAATATAAATGATAAATGATATGTGTGTGTGTGTGTGTGTGTGTGTGCGTGCGTGTGTATATATACATATATATATTTATAAGCTAAAAACAACAAATAACCTGGCCATCGGTAATTTGATAGCGTAATAGGCCTATTAAAATATTAGCCTATCATAAACTTACTTTATTGATTATCTTCTATGTTTTCTACGTGTCCCTGGATCGATAACTTTGGACCTAAATGGGGTAAACCTGTGAAAACAGACTATTGAAAGATGCGTAACACAGAGAAAATTCCCTTCGAAATAATATGCTTCCAGTGGACGCTTTGTTTTCATTTGCATTTATTTATTTATTTAACGAAAAAAATAATTATTTTCAGTACAAAAATATTCGACTGTCGGTTTTATCAACCCACGTTATATGTAGCCTATCTTCCTATAGAGCGGTATTTTCAATAATAATCAGTTCAGGATTGGCAAAATATGTCGTACTTCCCTCTGAGACGCAATATGATACTCCAAACATGCATGTCTCTTTTAAGCTTGAGCATACAATTTGACCTACCAAAAAAATTGTTTTGATTACAAATGTCATACGAGTCTCACTGCTAAGCCAATTTTAAACACTTACTGTACAATTTAAGATGAGTGACCAGTCTAACAAGTGTTAGTGGGTAGGCTAATAATTCAAAACCCTTTAAAGACATTTATATCACCTGCTAATAAATTCCATTAATTTTCAGTATTGCTATTTTTTATGCAACTGAAAAAAAACTTTTATTACATTATTAAATTAGATATAACATGCCTCAGTTGGTTACAAAAACAAATGTTAAAGTCAGGAATAAGAGTTCATTTCCTCTTTCCAATCTGCGCCAGCAGGCGCGCGTTGTCATCCGCCTTTGCGCGCAGGTTCTTGGCTTTGGCAATGTTGAAGAGGATGTTCATAATGTTGGTGGGCACGTCGAGGGAAAGAGTGACCTGGTTGCGTCGGTCGCTCTTCGCACTGTTGCGGTACAGTTTACTCCTGAGCTGCGTCTGGCTCAAGTATCTGTATTTGGACGCGGGTACAGTCCTCCTCTCGCGCGGCTCCTCAGAGGAAAGCGCGTGCGCTGATTTGTACAGGAGGTTTACACTGTCCAGAAGGGAATTCGACGGTTTCCCGTTGTCATTCGCCTCGGAGAACATCTCGTTGTTGCAAAGAAAGTTGGACTCTGGGTTGTACGTTGGTAAGCAGAGGCTGGAGACCGGTGCGCAAAGAAGTGCTAGAGCGAGGAGTGTCCGCGCGAACCACATTGTTTTGCCCTGTTGAACGGAGGTGCGTAAGAATATGAGGCACTATCAGATTGCATTTGGATTAACACTACTTGCGTATTGATTATTTAAAACTTCCAGAAAGAAACTTTGCATAAAAATAACTTTGCATAATGTGATTATTTACTCACCCTCATGTTGTTCCAAACCGGTATGAATTTCTTTCTTCTGTGGAACAAAAAAGCTGTCTCTAGACAGAATGACAGCTCGTCACTATTTATTTTCATTGAATAAAAAAATGCTCTGAAGACTGAAGCTGTCACCCTTTAATATTTTGTGATTCAGAAAGTCATACAGGTTTGGAACAACCTTTGGGTAAATTATGGAAGAATTTGGTCCCTTTTAAATGAACGATTCCCTCGAATCTCACACAGGACTGCAAAAGTACTTACCTGCACTGTTTGGATGAGAAGAGTCTTCTGAAGTGAAGCGCTGTTTGTCAAGCAGAACTTTTGGATCGTAAATCCAAAGTGTTATTAAAAAGGTAAGCAAGTCAAAAACTCAACGTCAACTTAAATAAGAGTGCTTTTGTGGGTTTGATATCTCCCTGGCTGCTGATAATATCCGTTTGGACTGTTTGCCCATTGGATGTGCATTCATTTAGTATAAGCCCATTTACGCTGCAGTCGTACGCCAGCAATAACGTCATTTATTGAGACCCTCCCAGTAAAATGAGGCGGTGATTAATGCGCTTGTGCACCAAAGGCGCTTTTACCGTCACCATATAAAACAGATAGCCGACCGTGTGTGCTTAATATTTGATAAACGCGACGAGATATGTACAGACATCCTGTAGGCTAATTATAGCCACACAAAAAAAAAAAAAAATAATAAAATAATCAGATTATGGGGTGCGTCTCAATCTTCTCCCTACTTCAGTGGTCAGGACACTGATCAGGGAGTCGGCCATTTTAAGGGCTGTCTCAATCGCAAAATCATACTAGCGCACTGAAATGTTCGCTCCCTAAAAAGTCCCATAATGCAACGTGAAAATCAAGGTGCATCGGTGCTCACAATGTCTGCATCCTAAAACTTAGGCAGCTGATTTGTTGCGTCTTTGCCTTATCAGGTAATGACTTTGTAGGCTTTCTGATGCCATCTTTATTTTTACCTCAACTCTCACTAAATGGAAAGCACAGGATTATGGGATATCAAAGGCAGAGGCGGGATTGGATACATATGTTGCTTTCAAAAATCGATCAGATGCGTTGTGTCCGAAGTTTACTACATTTGTATTTGAACTTACTTCGCCACCATTAAAAAAGTACATTCTGTATAGTATGAATGTGTGTTGTATGAATGTAATCCAGACGTACTACATCCGCCATGTTGTACGGTCATGTGACCTAGTTGCGTTGCTTCGCCTCCATTCATAAATCCTCTCCCATGGCCTCATGGGATAGTAAAGTGTCCATCGAATGTGCACTTCAGAATCTCGCCGGAAGTAGTAGGTCACCCGGGAACTTTTCACCTACTGTTTTTCGAATACTAGTATTTGGACATACTACCCTATTGGCGATAGAGTAGTATGAGATCTGTTGATACTCTGTTTTTAACATACTATATAGTAGGGAAGTATTCGATTTTGGACGCAGCAATGAAGGTATCTCAGGATACAGGAAGTGAAGATAACTTTAGATTCGGGCCCTGTCCCAAATGGCACACTTCATATGCACTTTCGGTCTTGTGGACTTACAATGGCTGCCGCGTGCGTGTGTCCGTTAAGTCCGTGAGACCGCAGGGTGTCCCATTTGTCATTTTAGGCCTCAGAAGGGTGCTTGCGAGCGCCCCCTATGCAGTCGATGTGCGCTCTCGATGCAGACTCCGCAGCAGACTTCTTCCCGACAGTCAAAGCATCATTACGTCACAAAAGTGCGGACTCGTAGGAAGACCACGAGTGCTTAGGGTGCCATTTAGACTTGCCTTCATGCCTTCCTACCTTAGAATGCATCCTCCGAAAGCAGCATTTTTAATCTTTTGAACGCAGCCTATGTTCCCTTAACGAAAGTTCGGAAGCGCGAAACATAAATTATGTGAGCCAACTCAACACATAGTGCCATGCAATAGATTATTATTTTTTTTTTTTTAAATACAAATGGAGAACATCTCGTTGTTATACTTCAAAATTCTTAAATATATTTAATTATATTTAAGCATAAACATACATGATTAGACGAATGGATGAATTTATTCATTATAATTTATCATTTATTTACAGGTGAATTATTTACGTTACTTTTACTTTAAGAACTTTATTTGATTGAGCATTTTAGTTTATTACTGATTTTTTGGACCTGATGTCATGAGAAAATGTTTTACGAAGTGGCGATTTTTGCCATGAATTCGTACGATGCGGTTTGTACGAAAACCTAAGATTTTTAGGATAAAGGGTTAGCACTAAGCTTTTTAACTTTACTGTGGTTAACTGATATAATTAGCTACGAAGTAGCATGTCTTCCTTTTTATTTATTTTTTCTTTCAGTTCATTGCGACGTGCAACAGTATTTTTTTTCCAATTAGAATTTATTTGTCATTATACAAAATAAAATAACCTACCACTCAATGTCATGACTGGCTGGACATAATTATCCATAAAACTTTGGAATAAAATGGTTATAAGGCTTATAATTAAGATGGCATACTGAGAACTTACCAACTCGTCTAAAGGCATTCAGCACCATGGATAGCGCAGCAATTTACTTTGCATGTTTATTGGGCCATTTATAAAACAGGAATTTTGAGTTTTCAGTTGTCAGGGTCAATGACTATAAAATGTTTGTGTTCCTTTTTTAGACGTCCCTGTGAGTTAATTGCTGTGCAGTTCATGCTCATAAGTTTAATTAGTTTTCTTTCCACCTCCCTTTAATGATTGATTGCTTTGCTATCAAGGGCTCTAAAGTTTGGAGGCTTCATTAATGATTACCTTTAAACGCTGTAAACATTGTGCATTGGACTGGATGATAATACTTTTATTCCACATGAAGTTAAAGGAAGCTCATTAAACCTTAAAAACTACATTTTAAAGCAGATTTAAAGGGCATCTGTGCTGTGTAGTGTGCTCAATGAAGTTCGCTAAGGGATCCCCTTAGACACACTGTAAAGGGCGTCCTGTCTTCTGACTTGTACCACAGTCTTCTCAATGTGCTCTAAATTGGACTACAGCCTGCTACACGCCCCCCCTGCAGCTGGGACATATGTAAAAAGCTAGAATCCTAGGGATGCAACAGGGAGCAGCTTAGTTGGGAGATTATACAAGACAGAACAGAGTCAATGTCAGCGGAAGGTAAAGCTTGTAAGACGTGAAAAAGATATGGAGGGGTAAAAATAATGAGGAAGGAAACATATTGCACAAATGTACACGTACTGTACTGTATAAGCCACCCACAAATGCGCACACACTTTCCCTGCCCCCAGGAGACACCGTCCAGACACGACTCGACAAACATTGCTGAAGAAAAGCCAATATGGCAGCATTTATACACAACACAGGGCCAAGCTTAGAGAACACTGTCCAAAATCAGAGGTCACGATGTAAAAATGTTCTCACGCACACACCCACCCACCTACAGTGAACCCCTACGACTATATAGCTCATTCAAAAATGTATACAGTTCATTGTTTTATTGTCTCACATAATATTTTAAAAACAGTCAGAGTAAGAACATTTTACAAACAGAACCATTAGTGCAAAATGGCGAACCTTATGGTAAACAAGTCATAAACACAGTTGATTACATTAATAGTGCATTTACTCTTTAGAATCATCACCTACCGTCAATAAACATCAAACTAGGTTTTAAATAAGAACGTGGTATATTGGTAAGAAATTCGTAGGTAAGCATGTATCACTATAACAGTGCAACAATGTGTGGTGCTATAGAAACGCAAACATGATATAGAATAAACAAGTTATGAACATATACAGCTGTGATAAACTAATATACATATGGGATGACAAAAATGTACAAAACTAGTATTTTTTGTGAGATAAACATCAGTTTAGCTGTTAAAAATAGTTAAATGTTCTTCCTCAGGATCCAGAATCTGTAAAACAAGAAAAGGGGACAAGAAAAGTTAACTTAAAATTATGCTAAATGACAAAAATTACACATCTTAGGCAGAGCATCTTTCAAATAATCATCTATAACCATTTATATTGGAGTCCTGATTGCATCTTTACCTCTCCTTCCCAGAATGCATTTACTCTGACAATCCTGTTTGGAGCCGAAGCGGTTTCTATTTCCTCCGCAGCCACCGTACACAAAAGGACGGCATTTCCCTGAGACGGCGTAGTAGTACCAGAGCAGGACGTATTCAGTGCAGTGGCCCTCAGACATGGGTTCAAGGCACATATCAGCGTCCGGGTCTGCATTCAGTGGAGGTATCAGTTTCAATTAAATAATACATTCACACTGTTTTAATGAAAATCATGTTTTAAATTCAAATTATGAAAAAAAATAAAATTATTTTTTGAAATGAAATGTATTAAACTATGAATATAGATGTATGAAACAAGAACTTTATTTATGCTATTTATTTATTTTTTTAATGATAACTATATTTAAAATAAAAATATGAAACCATGGATTTATAAATCACTGCAAGGATACAAGAAGCAATAAATGGTTAATCTAAATTTTTTATCTTGTATTTCTGTTAATCAAATGTTCTATCTTCTCTCTCACATGCACTTCTACACTTGTTGAGTGATGATTTGAGTGTTACTTTTATCAGTGGTTTAATTATTGTCTCATCTGTCTGTTTCTGTTCGCCGTGT
Source organism: Scardinius erythrophthalmus (assembly GCF_964197995.2). NCBI lineage: Eukaryota > Metazoa > Chordata > Actinopteri > Cypriniformes > Leuciscidae > Scardinius > Scardinius erythrophthalmus. The sequence continues at coordinate 12,356,595 of NC_138224.1, read as the reverse complement.
CTCATATCGCACTGTGGATGTGACAGAAATAGACTGTAGAAAAAAGACGGATAAAATAATCTTGGCTATGTGTAATGCCTTGCACTTTTGGTGCCAGGACCATTAATGTGTACTTTTTCAGACTACTATCCTGGATATAAACCCAACATTACCACTGCAAATCCTTTTAATTCGAGGACCAGGTTTAATTTGTGCAGGAAATCGGACTATATTGCTTATGTAAGCTGTTTTTGTAGATGTATTAACTGGTTAAATGCACTTGGAGCAGCAGTCAGCAGAGGACGATGTTCTCCTCTTTTACTCTACACACACCTGAGTGGAGTTTGAGTGCACGTCTCTTTTCTCTCTGCTCTCCATCTCTCTCAGTACTGGTTCCTGAGTGCAACAGAAAAGCTTATATTATACCCACATTTTTCAGTTAACACCATGTATGCAGAGTCATTGCACAAATATAATCACATAGATGTCTGTATTATGGGACAACATCTGGAAAACATTAGGATAATATTGCAAAAACCCTAATTTTTCTGATATTACATGACTATTTACTATAAATAAATGTACATAAAATACTAATCTGATTTGAACTGTTTTAATTAAATGAGAACAACACACAGTCTCAGGATTGGCATAAGGTCATGAATGAATTGTTTTAGAACGAATCAGTTGAATTAATGATTCAATGACTCGCTCATAAAAATAGACACTTTTGAAGAAAGAGACACTAAAAATCTCTACCACTAATGGACAGATTGACAGTCTGGAATGTGCAAACACAGATAAAACAATAAAGAAGTCTGTATATTAGTTATTAGTTTGATCATTGAAGTTTACATCAGACTGCCTCAAGCAATTACTATATGGTTGGTCCAATGCAGATTTTTTTTTCAAGTGATATGTACTGTGTGACTCAAAGTAACTCAAAGAAGTAGATCATGTAGAACCTTTGTGCATGACTTCCATATATCTATACTCTGTAACCATTTCCTGGTTTCCATCTGGTAAAGAAGAACTTATGGATGTTTATGGATGAATGAACACATTTACAAAGATTCCAAATCTCAACATAATAGGATTGGCTTCCTGGACTAATGTTCATAAAACACTTCAGAAGACCACAATTTACAATTAAACAACTGATTATATAAAATTAGAGTTTCCCCATCGAAACGCTTCCTGGGCCAAGGACAAAATATAGGCATGATATCATAAGAGAGAAGCCATGTTCTAACATATTGGTTCAAAGCAGGAATATACCTACTTGTAATGTTGCCATATGCTAATGTTGGCTCAGACTCTGAAACAGCAGGGCGAACTGTAGTGGTCTCGTCCTCCACCTCTTCATCCCACACTTTGGGGTGGGCGAGCAAGAACCGAGAGGCAGAATCCGCTCTTCCGTCTTCTCTTAGGATACTCCCATCATCTGGATCATTGGTGTTCACCATCAGGAGTATTTCCTTTCCTTTGGTAAAGAAAGTCACCATGCTTCATGCAAATTTCATTAGGCATCAACATCATTAATTCATTTAATTTCACACAAATGGAAAGTAATTCAATCTTTTTTTAAACCAGAGAAGTCATTACTTCAATAAAATTCTGAAACAGTCCCAGTTTTTTGTTAATTTGGTTTTTGCATTAATGAATGACTTCTGAACATGGAGTTCTTCATAGTTTTTCTTCAGTAAGAGAGCCCATTAGAACACAACAGATGGTGGAACCCATGGGGTCCAGAGGTCTCCACAACAGGGGCCTCCAAACAACAACTCCAAAGACACAAACTCACACAAACACACAAAATCACACACTCCTAAGCACCAAACAAATAAATGTGTTAACGAAGCTCTGTTCAATTTCACTTCAATGGACATTGCACAACTGAATAGATTTTAGTGTGGGTAGTCGGCATTTTTAATTTAACATGAATAGACAAGTCTACTCAGTGGGTTGTAGTGTTCTATATCTTGGCGGTAATTGTACAGCCGATAAAATACTTAAAAAACATAATTTCAAAACATTTCCAGTGGACAAAAACATCTAGAAACACGTTGATGTATAAATTAGAGGTGATCTGATACATTAAGATTGCATTTACTGCAAAAAATTATTTTCTTACTCAGTATTTTTGTCTTGTTTATTGTACAAATATCTTAACATTCTTAAATTGAGATGCATTTACTTGAGAAGCAAAATGACTTAAGATATTTACAGTGCTATGCATAAGTTTAGACACCCATGCTAAAGTTGACTAAAAAGAGGAATAAAAAATCATCTTTTGGAAATTGAACTTAATGCCTTAATTAAAATTTTTTGGAAAAATCCAACCTTTAAGGACACCAATTTTCTTTGTGAATGAATAATGTATCGTAAATAAATAAATGTTCTTCCTTAAAATACAGGGTGCATAAGTCTGGACACCCCTATGTTAAATTCCCATAGAGGCAGGCAGATTTTTATTTTTAAAGGCCAGTTACTTCATGGATCCAGGATACTATGCATCCTGATAAAGTTCCCTTGGCCTCTGGAATTAAAATAGCCCCACATCATCACATAGCCTTCACCATACCTAGAGATTGCCATGGAGTACTTTCCATAAGATCATCTCTCAATGCAAATCAAACCAGCTATTAGGCTAACTGAAATAAAACCATGCCAATCTCTAGGTATGGTGAAGGCTATGTGATGATGTGGGGCTATTTTAATTCCAAAGGCCAAGGGAACTTTATCAGGATGCATAGTATCCTGGATCCATGAAGTAACTGGCCTTTAAAAATAAAAATCTGCCTGCCTCTATGGGAATTTAACGTAGGGGTGTCCAGACTTATGCACCCTGTATTTTAAGGAAGAACATTTATTTATTTACGATACATTATTCATTCATAAAGAAAATTGGTGTCCTTAAAGGTTGGATTTTTCCTATTTTTTTTAATTAAGGCATTAAGTTCAATTTCCAAAAGATGATTTTGTATTCCTCTTTTTAGTCAACTTTAGCATGGGTGTCTAAACTTATGCATAGCACTGTAAGAAAAAATGATCAAAATTAAGTGAGTTTATGCTTTATGCTTTTGTTTTTTTTACCCCACTGACAGATTTTTACAAGCAGTAACTTATAATCTTAAGTAATTTTCCTTCACAAGTAGCCTAAATGTATCTTAATTAAAAAGTTGTTAGATATTTGTAATGGCAAACAAGACCAAACCCCATTTTCATGTCTATATCCTCACAGTTTTGTTTTCATTTGCAGTAAATTCAATATGAAGTCCCCACTAAGATCCATTGTGTGTTTAAGAATACAAATGAGCATACACACATATACTCACCACACTTCTCAACCACCTCCTTTGACACTAGATCCTTCACTTCCTCCACCTGAACAAAAATACCTTTTTTAAAAGTTTCTTATCACACAGAAACAGTATCTGTAATCCAAAATGATAAATATATCATAGAAAGAGGGCATTGTCAACATACACTGAGTCCTGGATCCCCTTTTTCTCCTTTCATGCCCGAGCTTCCCACCTCCCCCTGCATAGAAGATATACATAACTTTAGACTGAACATGTTAGTGAATGGACAAAGTCCTAATAGAGTGGAGGATACAGTTATTGGTGTGCAGATTCCTTATTACATCCAGGCCTGTGAGCCCAGGAATTCCAGGGGGTCCCCGTTGACAGGCTTTTCCTCTGCCTCTCCTTCCCTTCTCTCCCTGGGAAGATACAGTAATACAGTAACACATATAATACATAAAAGCCTCATGTCAGTACAAAACAGCCACTAACCCATGGACCAATCTTTGAGCTTAAGGCTACACATAACCAAACCAATGGATTTCCTACTTTATTTTCAACTGACATGAGTATAAAAATGTATTTGGCCTATTTTAGAATGGAAAAACACCAGAGTAGCACTTTACAATAATGTGTAAATCATAAACATTACTACAGTACTGTCACGGGTACATCCACAGTATTTGTAAATTTTGGTTAACATTTATGTCTTCTTAAACTGAAAAAAAAAAAAAAAAGTTATGTGAAATTCACATTACTTAATTTTACTTAATTTTAAGGCAGTGGGTTTCCTCACTTTTTTAAGTTGAGTTAACTAACTTTTTACTGTGCTGTTGCGTCAGACACATGCAGATGCATATTTTTATTATGAACTATGTGCTCACTAAACTGTTTTGGAAATGGTGTGGTTTTTGATGTGTATATCATATTGTACTGTTTTATTGCTTTGATCCTGTTTGATGTATTTATGTTGCTTTGAGTGAAAAGTGTTATAAAATATATATTTATATAATCATAATAATATTAATAACAATAATTATTATTTTTGTTGTTCTTGTTCTTCTTATTATTAATATGTATATTTTTTACATTTAAAAATGTACATTAGTTAATGTATTATGAATGAACATGAATTTATTTATAAAGTTAGAGTTTAGGGATAAATGGTAATAGTATTTTATAATTATTAGTAGTATAATTAATAGTTATGATTATTATTCATATTATTAACAACAACTACAACACACTGCAACCACCAACACACACACATTGGGTTTCCATGTTTTATGGTGACTATAAAACGTTATGGTACCCCTAAACCTACCCATAACAGAAAACTTTCTGCATTTTTACATTTTCAAAAAACATCACTTAGTGTGATTTATAAGATGTTTCCTCATGGGGACAAAAAATATGTCTCGACAAGAATTTCGTATATTTCCATCTTTGTGGGGACATTTTGCCCTCATAACGGTTTACCAGGGTTTCCCTATTACTGATGAAACTTGTCAAATATAAAACTATTGAGAAACCTTGACCGATTCAGCAACCTTTATCTAACTCACAGAAACTGCCTCATGTTTTAAGCAAGTCTGCTGATTCTGTGCTGAAGTACAGTTCACCTTTACCAAAGAGACTCTGTCCGTGAGAGTAGCTTGCCGAACCCTATCCATTCCTATCAACATCAAGAGATGCTTAATTGTGGCTAAAGGCGGCCTTAGTGCAGTGTTTGGTTTGATAGCTCAAATCTTCATCCCAGTAGAAATAGCTCCTGCCCCCCCCCCCCCCCATCTCTCTATCTCTCTCATCCTCTCCTTCTTGTGAGTTAATTAGGGACTTGTCCTCCTACACGGTTCCTCCACATGAGTGAGATAGGAAGATGACCATAATTACAATGGTTTGACTATTTACCCATCTGTCTGTAAGGTCTGATGAATCACATACATGGGAATAATGAATTCAGTTATATTATTGTTTTTGGTCGTACCTTCGGTCCCACTTCACCTTTGGGTCCAACTGGACCAGGCCGACCCGAAGCCCCATTAGTTCCTGGTGTACCAGCAGATCCCTTAAAACCTGAGAAACCTGGGAAACCAGTTGCACCCTGCAGCAGAATGGGTTAAATAAATGAAAATTTGAAAATGAACATATTGGCTTTGGCTAAAAGGACGGTCGGAGTCAAATTTGACACAATGATGTGAAAAATCATGCTTTTTGTATGTCTAGTAACTGATCGTGACATGATAGCAGTGTTATTTTAGTACTATTTATAGACTATTATTTTTTTAATCAACATTTTGAATTAGCTTTTTTTTAGTTTAGTTAAATAATAACATCCATTTTGTTCCTCACACAAATTTATCATATCACCTCAGAAGGCTTTGAATATAGCGCATGAGTCATATGGTCTAATTGTAAGATTTCTAATTGTCTAATTTTGAAGCTTGACAGCTCTTGATTGCAATATGCTTTCATTATATGAAAAAATATTTAAAACATCTCTATTTGTGTTCCAGTCAAACGAGATGAGTAAATGGTGACAGAATTTTTATGGGGGGGGGGGGGGGGGGGATGGATGGACTATTACTTTAATAAAAAGATAAAATTATTATTATAATTATTATTATTTCAATTAACAGTGGTGCTGTAATTTTTACAGTGTCAGTATACCTTCTCGCCTTTCTGTCCAGGAGCTCCATCAAGACCATTCAATCCACTATCACCCTTTTCACCCTAAACATTAACAAAAACAATAAATCTTAAACTTAACTTTACATGATGATATCTGTTTGTGTAGTAACTAACCTTTCGTCCCGGGATACCGTTTAGACCTGGAATGCCATGCCTGCCAGGGTCCCCAGAATCACCCTGTGTTTTACAGTCAAAAGAAATGTTATTAGTGGTTTATTTAATCCAGTTTTTTTTATTTAAGATGAAATGTAGACAAAAACACCTGTTCTCCATCCAGTCCTGGGTTCCCTATTCGACCAGGGAAACCTCTGAAGCCCTGCAGGAGAACAACGCAGTGGTTACAGACAGGTGAGAACACAAAAACTAAATCAATAAGTTCAGATTGACACTTCTTACCTTCTCTCCTTTAATTCCTGTATCACCAGGTAAACCAGGCTCACCTGTCTCACCCTAAACACAAAAACCATTGTGCTTGCAGTCTATATCCCTTAATAAAGTGTGTGATCTTTTAAACAAAAAAAACCCTACTTAAATATTTAATCATTCATCTAAATAATGTAGTTAGTAAGAAAGGTTAAGGAACAGTGTTCTCCCTCTCAGTTGCCTCTGTTGCTCAGAGGATTTTCTTCATAATTCATATTTTCTTCAGATGGTTCATATTCTCACCTGATCCCCCTTTTTGCCCTGCAGGCCCATGTCTCCCTTATTGCCTTTTTCACCATCCAATCCATGTTCTCCATTTCGGCCCTGTAACAAATCTCAGCCAATCAGTATGTTTTATAGAAGTATAATCCTTAAAAATGCAAACATCTCAAACTTGGTTTATGAAACAATCACAATCATTCGTGCTACCTTTTCTCCATTGGCGCCGGGCTCCCCTGGATCTCCCTAAGGAAACATTTTTACTTTTCACAGTAAAAAACATTTAACAAAACACTATAACCCATACTAAAAATGCAGTTTTATATAGCAATATAGTGCAAAAACTTCATAGTAGTGCTAATTCAGACCTTTTGTCCTACTGGACCACGTGCGCCAAAAGTCCCCATGCCTCCTTTGGTACCAGCCTCACCCTTCAGTCCCTGAAATTATATCAAACAAGCATTGGAAATTCACTTTACATGTACATGTACATGAATCAGGGTTCCCACTCTAAACCAAATGTCAAATTCCCTGACTTTTCCCTGACTTTCACTGACTAAAAAGATGAATTTCCATGACCTATAATGAACGGCAAAACAGGCTGCTGTTTTGCGGAGCACCGAGCTGTTCTGTTTTGTAGAAAGCCTTTCTTTAAAGTGAATTTCGTTTTCTATAAATTGTATCTTAATTTTAATATATTTTTCATCAACCAATTGCCTGTATTTAATAAATGAGAAGCAAATATATAGCAGACAATCAAATCAAAGTCCGTATTATTATTTTTGCAAAGGTCCCCTCAGGGGCTCCGTAGAAAGATGTGTGAAACAGCGCGATAAAAAAATCGTTATAGAAAAATTACATTTTGATAAATGGAAACTAAAATTTAAAGCAAAAAAACAAAATTCCCTGATATTCCATGACTTGGACAAAAAATATATAAAATTCCCTGACTTTCAATGTCTGGAATAGACCTTTTCAAATTCCATGACATTCCAGAAATTCCATGACACGTGGGAACCCTGATGAATGTACTGGTCATGTTACTGTTCAGAAGCTTAGGATTTCTACGATTTTTAAAAGAAGTCTCTTATGCTCACCAAGGATTCACTTATTTTAATACAGTAAAACAGTAATACTGTGAAATATTACAATTTAAAATGGTAGTTTCCTATTTAATATATTTTAAAATGTAATTTATTCCTCTGATGGTAAAGCTGAATTTTCAGCAGCTATTACTCCAGTCACATGATCCTTCAGAAATCATGACCCCAAACATTTGAAAAGTAATGTATAGTTCACTCAGTACAGTGTGTAAAATACCTTTGCACCAGGTGGACCATCTTCACCCTTCTCTCCTTTATCTCCGTCAAATCCTGGAAGCCCACGTTCACCCTGTCATATAAAATTTGGACATACTGTACATTGACGTACATATCAACATACATTGACCACAATTTGTCCTTTCTACTTCAAAAAGGAAACATTTTACATTAAAGTCTCATTTTTTAACATTTGTTAATGAACACAAACTAACAATGAGCAATATTTTTTTTTACAGATTTTATTAACCTTTGTTAATGTTAATTAATAAAACATTCATGTTCATTTTAGTTCAGTGTGCATAGTGTTAACGTACATATTTTGACTTAAAAATGTCTTAAATGTTGAGTTATACATAAGCTAAGATAAATCAATTCTGTAGTAAAGTATTGTTCATTGTTAGTTCACGTTAACAAATGAAACCTTATTGAAAAAAAAAATCAAATGGCTCACAAGTGTTGTGAAGTGTTATGAGTTCGCAAAGTCAATTATGATTCAAGTATCCTTTGTAGGAAACATTAGTGAACTTATACATAAATACAGAAATCTTACCGTCTCTCCTTTCAGACCTTTATATCCTCTGGGTCCTGGCATGGAGAGAGGGCTACCCTACAAAAACAGGAAAACAATCAGGTAGTTGGTAAATAAATTGAAATAAACGCCATCCAGGTATACTTATATGCTGTCCTTACCTTGTCTCCTCTGTGACCAGTCACACCTTTGTCACCCTGTCAGTCAAAAAGTTTTGTCTTTGTTAATTTTGTCTGGTTTATATTCTAAACAATTGAGTCTAAAAGGGTACGTCATATGGACTGTTAAAGGTTTCTACAAACACTGTTGTAAATTTGAACCTGTCATACGCTGAAGAAAATAAAACCGGTTTTATTCACAACTGACGCAGATTGTGACGTTGGTGTACTGTATGTCTGTGAGAAGAAAGTGATGTTTGCAGCAGTTTCAAACATATAAAGATTGGCTTCAGCAGAGAAAGAGTTGAAGAGAAGGCACTGGCAAGTCAATACAGAGAGAAGAGAGGCTCTGTGAGCACAGTAGTGCTGTCAAAGCTGCCTATAAATCTTTGAGCTACAGAGAATGACCCTGGCAGAGAAGGCTTGGCTATTAACATTTAAAGCCCTTCAATGCTTGGCCATAACCACCATAGACATTGAGGGGGACAAGTCCTCCCCAATAGTTAGAAATGGCATAGAATATTTTTGATGCTGCTCTGCTCCACTCTGTTTGAACAGTGCTCATCAATGTCAAAATGACTGAGGCGGGCCTTGCTGTTCACAGAAAACAAGTGTGAATTCCGAACGCAACACTTTAGTTTTAAAGGCCCACTGAAGTGCCTTGAAACGCACAGCATCATTCAATGTGCTGACGGAATTTCCACTGAAACAGGAAAACAAGGCTCCTCCCCTTTTTCTAAAACTAGCCAATAGAGTTTAGTTTATATCACTGCTCGGCCAGAGCCGTTGAGTTCGGCAAAGCCGCAGTTTCCTCCTAATCTCCTCCACATCGCTTTAAAATAGCATTCTGTGTAAAATTCAAACGGGTCCAATATGTTTTCTGGTATACGCCGATTCGTACATATGATCTGCTAGGTTTTCATTCACATGAATCATGTAATTCATAAATGAATGTGACGAGGCAAGAAACTTTTTGCGTTTACCCCCCCAAATAAAAAACCTTGGTCACCTAATGACCAAGGCCTAATGACCACCTAATGACCTACCTAATGTTTAAGACATGGTAACTGCCTTGATTCAATGTTGTAAACTTAAAATTTAAACCAAGATGGGTTAAAAATGGAAACTCACCTTTTCTCCTTTCACACCAGTCAGGCCTTTGGGACCCTTAATTAAAGAGAAAGGACAAGAACTTAACACATTGTACAGAATCACGACAGCTGCGGCACTTCGATCATTTCAAGTTTTGCCAGGAATTGTGTATTAAAATATTTATTTTGGGGCATTTTTTCAGATATTACAGTTGAAGAGAGGACAGGACTACAATGAGATATTGGGGAGAAGTGTTATTTTTCCCATGACAGTGAGAGCAGATGAAAAGAAACAGAGATGTGAGAGTGTGATTTGGTTTAGCTTTGATAAACATGACACTCGGGCTGTTGTGAGGTTGATAGGAAGAAACATGTGAGGTTGATAGGAAGAGATTCTTTATCACTAAAATATGGAACATGTTATTCACAAACTCCAATACAGATCAGTTAACAAATCAATCAATATAAAGCAAAGGGAGTTCCTTGTGATAGGCTGCCCACTATCTCTGATTTACCTGATGTAGGATGGATGAATAAATGAATGAATGAATGAATGAATGAACGAATGAATGAACAAACGGGTCTACCCATATACACTTGAAATGGGTCTGCATTTAATCTGCTTACAAAATATATCTACAGAATGACACATGACTCACCATGAGACCCGGAGGCCCTCTAACACCGATAGTGCCTTTGGGTCCCTTGTAATAATGAGAAGTTATTAATAAACATTAAGAGTAGAGAAAAAAAAAACATGCAAATGTTTTCAACACTAGGTTTTATAATTTCTCATTTATTTACTTCCATAATGACAATAAACTATGCTATTACAGAATAAACATTACACCTACAATCTATCTGAAGGAACATTTATCATAATATTACCCGGCGACCTGGGAGCCCGGAAATTCCCCTGTCACCTGGTTCCCCTGGGATAGTGTCTCCCTGGAGATAGCAGATACAACTTTTCAGAAATGTTTATGTATATGTCTGTTCGTGGGGTATTTCAACCTAACCTGTTCAGGTTGAGCATCAACATAACATGCAATGACTTGCCTTTTCACCTTTAACCCCGGAGAGGCCTGGAGGACCCTGTAAAAAGACCAGCAAGTTCTCAGTTCATTCCAGCCCTTCACTTTTCACTCTATAAATTGAAATACAGAGTAAATGTATTGAAATACACAGTAAATGCAGCAGTGGTACCTGCTGTCCAAGAGGACCAATTGCACCTGGAGTGCCAGGTGACCCATTCTTTCCTCGTCTCCCTCTTTCACCCTGTAAAAACATTTAAAAAAAAGAAACAATTCATTCATTAGTTCATTTTTCACTTTCAAATAGCAAAATGTGATTAAATCAACATAGTCATTACAATAAGGAAATTATTTAACATATAGAATGGGTTGATCATTACCTTTCTACCTGGCTCTCCAGGGTCACCTGGCTGACCTCTTTGACCTGGTGACCCAGGGATGCCAGGATTGCCACGGATACCCTGAATGCCCTGTGCTCCAGTCGGTCCTGGTTCGCCAGGCTCACCCTAAGCACATAACACAACATCAGCAACAAGTCGTCTATTATTAGCTGTGTTTGGGTTTCCTGTATGTCAACCATTAAACAGCCCAACTGGGAATCACAGTATTGATAAAGGGCACACCTTTTGTCCTGGTGGACCGGCCTGACCAATTGGCCCACGGTAACCAGTTCCAGGTTCTCCCTGAAACAGAACACATAAACAAATCATAGGAGGCTAAAGCATTATGGGATAAACAGTTATTGACAGCAGGCTGAAAATGAGTGTACCTTCTGGCCTTTTTCTCCAATCTCCCCCTGCGCAAATTCACAAATGATCAGCCACTCGCAACCACAATTTTTACAGGGCAAATAACAAAGAGCTTAGAAGTTCTTTGTCAACTCTACAATATTAACAAAGACTAATTAAATCCATTTCAGGCTCGCAGGAGTAAAAATAAAGCTCTGGGGGCATCAAAGCAGGCGGAAGGGGACTACTGAAATTCCACCCACCAAGTTTGATTGACAGTAATCATTTCAACATTGTGAATGAGGAGGCGGGGATGTCATGTGTGTGGGTGGGGTGCAGACCAATCAGGAAGCAGGGATGATTATCTAACAGACTTTGGTTTGGGAACACACAGAGCTTATTCAGTAATAATAGCCGACGAGAACATTGCTCAAATAACATTACTTATCAGGATGGGACTGTCATGCTTATTACTAAGAACAGATCGTTCTGACTTAGAATGAAAAAGCTTGCCTGACCTTAGGGCCTGGTTTTCCATTTTCACCTGGAGGTCCCTGTTTAAGCGAGGAAAAACACACATACACCATATTACAGTAAATAAATCAGGGTCCAAAAGTCTGAGTCTGTCCTAAAAATGTGGGATTTAAAATCTAAATTTGGAAATAACCATATAATATAATATAATATAATATAATATAATATAATATAATATAATATAATATAATATAATATAATATAATATAATATAATATAATATAATATAATATAATATAATATAATATAATGTTTATTTATATATTTATAAACATATATTTTATAATTAAATAATGTTTTCCATTGGCTCGAAGGTAATAGATATTTTATTCTTTATTACATATATGTTGTGGATATGTGGAATATTTGTATTTTTGTTGAAAACTGTCATTTTAAAGCACATTCTTACCTTCAGATAATCACAGTGGGAAATACGGGGCCCCATGTCTTCCTCTCCGTTAGTCTCTCCCATCCTCTCTCTCTCCATCTTTTCTCTTTGTCTCTCCCATTCCATTCTTTGTCTCTGTAACTGTCTCTCTCTCTCCTCATTTTCCTCTTGCTCCATTTCTGTCTCCCTCTCTAGCTCTGTCTCCCTCTCGAGTTCTGTCTCCCTCTCTAGCTCTCTCTCCCTCTCTAGCTCTCTCTCCCTCTCTAGCTCTCTCTCCCTCTCTAGCTCTCTCTCCCTTTCAAGTTCTTCTGCCCTTTCTTGTTCCAGCTCCATCCTTTCTTTTTCCATCTCCTGTCTTTCTCTCTCCCTCTCTAGCTCAAATTCTTCCTCTGTCTCCTCGCTGCCTGTCTCCTTATCGCCATCACCTGAACTGTATTCTTTGGTCTCAGTCGCACCATCCTCTTCCTCCATGTCCCACTGTGCCTCAGTTTCCTCTTCGATCATTCTTTCCTTGTTCTTAAGATAGACTTCGCCTTCTCTCTCGCCCTCTTCTTCCCTCCCTCTTTCCTTGTACATCTCTGCAACAGCCTCAGTGTCTTTGTTTTCTTCCTTCTTTTTCTACAAAAGAGACAGAAAAATTGTGTGAGAGCTTTATATCATGCTATTAGATTCCATTGTTCTTGCACTATAAAAATGATAGGTAAATAATCGCAAAAAAAAAAATCAAACATTTATTTGATCAGTATTTTTTTGTTTACTTACTATTCCAAAATTTTAACAACTTACAGGAACATATAATGCATCTCAACACAGTTTTCTATTAAAATACTGTGTCTAACAGTTCAAATAACTACAATAATATTTAATAATTTTTATTTCATTGATTCAATCTTATTAAAGTTTAATAACAAATATAAGAAAAACTCCTTGCATGGCATTTCTGAGTTCACTTTTCTTTTAGGTAGATTAAACTCACTCACATTCAGCTTCTTTTTGCCTCCTTCTCCTGAGGTGGATCGCTAAAAGAAGATGAGATAGCACAATTTTACTTTCTTCCCTCCATTTCCCTCCATTACATCATGCAATCACATCTGCAGCTCTCCATAATGAGCTTATCAAATCAGAAGCACATCACCTTATATCCTTGTCTGTAACGGTTTTGTCCTCCTGGTGTTCCAGGCATGTATGCCTACAGATGACACACTTGATTTGCGTTTCATTAAGATGCTTATTCTATGTACAAATTGAAATTCTCCTAACGAAACATTAGCAGGACTGTTATGAACAAGTTGTTTTACCATGTACTCAGGCGAGGGGGCGCTCCTCTTCACTTTAGATCTTGCCCCTTCCAGGCCACTATTGTTGGACAAGTACCCCTGTTTACACCCAAACAGTCTTATAAACATCTTTCTCTTACTCATGTACATTTACTCCACTACTTTACTATATTTACTTACTAAATCAATTGTTTTAAACACTACATGTGTATTTAGGCACCATAACATTATAATGTACAGTACACTTTCAGAACAAATATACAATTTATGTATTAATAAGTACACTTTAAGTACTAATATGTACCCTTTAGGTGTAAATAAGGTACAAAGGTGTAGCTTTCGAAAGGGTGTCAACCCACTGACAGCTTTTGTACCTTTGAGTGTATGAAAAAATGTATATGCACTTTGAAATTACATTTAACAGTGTTATTAAATTAATAATGTTTAAAAAGATTAACATAGATGATGGTAAAGGAAATCTAAAATTAAAAATAGGGGAAATGAGCATGCACAATGACATGTAGAATATAAACTGATACCGATAAATTAAATAAAACCTATAATATCGGCCTATAACTGACATGGTACCAATATAGTGGACCTCTTTATTTAAAAATGTTATGAAGCAAAAAATTTTCATGATTGTGAAAAGAATTAAAGACACACATAACCACAATAAAGACTCAGAAACAGGTTAAGACTGGTTTAGGAAGAACACATTTACTGACAGACATGCACAAACAGATTAAATACAAAAAGAAAAGCAATATGTCTTTGAATTTCACCAGTGAAAACAGGTAGCACATCATGTTACCGCAAATGAAAAAAGTAAATATGCAAACAAACAAATACAATCCTTTTTCAGTCTTATCAATAAATAAGGAACTGATGAACAAATCGATGTTGCATGAGCTGACAGGGCAAATGATTTAAGCAAGTTATTAAAACAACTTTAAGACAGCGTTTTGTGTTGTCATATTTATATGAAATATATGAATGATTTAGCTCGTGTTTGTTCAGTAAAGATGTTTATATTGGGCTGGTATCTCTTCAGAGAGTGCTGGTGGTTCTTCTCAATCTATCAAAGCCACTGCAGCGTACTGAACGCTAGATGCGGTGGAGGCGGCATGGATGAATGACATCATCATTGTGCGACGGGACAGGAGGCTCTCCCAAAGTAATGCCGGCCAGTGAGATCCTCCCCCTCTTTTACCCTTCACAGTTTCTACACACTTGAATGTCTCTCTTACAGATTTTAGGGGAGCTCCTGTGTTAAGAAAATAAATATATTAAAGAAAACCTGTAGCTAATCTGTAAAAGCGACTATGAAGCGTGTTTAATGTTTCATTCTGCAAGTAAACAAACCAGAGGAATCATGCTTGTATGTCAGTGTGTTACTTCATGATATTTCATTAATGTTTATGTTCTTGAAACTCACACTTTATACTTATACATTGAAGCTGACTGTTTAAAATGCATATGAACTTGCGCAAAATATTGTTTACACTGGTGAAATTCATTGATTTTGTCATGCAAAAAATAAAGAGTCATGCTAATTAAAAGTGCATGCTAAACTCAAATTTATTCATCAGTTGCAATAAGCTAAAGTGTCCAACAAACATGCTAAAGGAAAGATTCCCAAAGCTGTAGATAGTTCATGCTTCAAACAAAAGCCACATGCAAGACTGAGCTGTGGAATAAAACAGGAGGAGGACAGAAAGCAAAATCACAGACAAACTTTTACCTCCTCTGCAGTTTGTGTTGTATTCATCACTGATGATGATAATGTGGTTTCAGGTGGCTTCTGTGAAACACAAAAAAATAAGTTAATGTGTATATCATATACATTTAGCTGCTGAAATGCGAACAAGTACCTGCTCTGTTACTCTTGATGAAAGCAGGGGACTCGCTGGCGTTGTGTGAGCCGTCTGAAACAAATTGAGAGGACATTTTTCTATCAATCACACTTGTTGCAAGCCATACTGTGCAAAGGAGATAAATGATGGTGCATGTTTGTCATAAGGGAATTATAGAAATTAAATTACAGACACTAAAAAAGTGTCTATTTAAAATATGCATTCACTACTGTTCAAAATGCATTCCAGTTTCCACAAATATTAACCAGCACAACTGTTTTCAACGTTGATAATAATAAGAAATATTTCTTGAGCAGCAAATCAGCATATTAGAATGACTTCTGAAGGATCATGTGACACTGAAGACTGGTGAAAATTCAGCTTTGCTGTCGAATAAATTATATTTAAAATGTATTAAAATACATCAGTTATTTTAAATGGTAATAATATTTCACAATATTGCAATTTTCTGTATTTTATTTGCAGCCTTGGTGGGCATCAGAGACTTTTTTCAGAAATATAATAAATCTTTTGAAAGGTGAGCGTATGCTCTTACCAGTCTGTTCTCCTCTGGAGACTGTGTAATCCGAGAAGATGTTTCTGTCTCACCCTGTGTGAATTTTTTACATGTTTTTAACATCATAAAATGCCCTGCTCCTATGCAACCATTAACATTTTAAGGTTAAGCAGAGACTCTTACCTCATTTTCTTGTGTGTATAAAGCTGTTGTTGCTGAGAATTTTAGCTGAGGAAAAAACAGGTTCCAGCAGAAAGAACTTTAGCTCAATGCATATCATACAACCATATAGTAGAGGGAAAAGGATTGCACTGTAACATGCATTCATCTAAATTGTGACTGTGTTCGCAATAGTGCTTTAGTTGTAAATTTATGAGTATATTGTGATTTGATTTGGTTTTGATAACGCTCACCTCCTCCCCTCCGTCCTCCTCCTCTCGAGAGGGAAAAGGCTCTTTTGTGGGCAGCTCGTCCTGACATGATACACAAAACATTTAAAAATCAATGTGAAAAGTTAATGAAAAATGCCCACAGTATGACATAAACTGAAAGCTGAGAGATCATGAGAATAATTAATCAGCATTAATTACAAATGTTTTGATTACGATTTCTTATTTAGGCTGGGGAGTGGGAGTAATATATTAAAGTCTATTAAATTGCGAAGTGAACGGTGTGATTGGACTCTCAAGTGGGTGTGGGTGAGGGAGAAATGAGGTAGACTTATAGTGTAGGCTGATATGTCAGGTCCCATTCAGCTAAGTATGCATATGTGAATACTAACAGACACATTATAGGTCAAATCTGATGTGCTGTGTGATATATTCTGAGTTTATGAATCACATTAGTGTATTTGCCTTACATTAGATTTCACATCATGCTGTATGATCATGTGATCATACATTTGTCTGTTAATCCCTAATAAAGCCTACTTTATAGACTTACCTCGTATTCAAGACTGTATTCCTCATCGTCATATGATGCTTCCTGAACCTCCTCTTCCATGTTGTCTTGGTCTTCCTGTAATTTAACATAGCAAGAGATATTATTTCTGCCTTCTAATGATGAATATAGAACATGATCAGCTAAATAGGTTTGTTTTGATGCTAACAAACAAACTGAAAGAGAATAGATTAGTAATACATTTACATATTAGGAGGCTAGATTTACACATTACAGACTAAA
Organism: Scardinius erythrophthalmus; assembly: GCF_964197995.2. Taxonomy (NCBI): domain Eukaryota; kingdom Metazoa; phylum Chordata; class Actinopteri; order Cypriniformes; family Leuciscidae; genus Scardinius; species Scardinius erythrophthalmus. Next base: position 12,339,362 of record NC_138224.1, on the reverse strand, counting down.
CTAAATAACAATACTGGTAATCATGCTTTATGAAGAATTTAAGTCATTATAAACCACCCAAAAAGGTTTGTAAAGACATGAGGGTGAGAATTTTCATTTTTGGGTGAATTATTCTTTTAGTTAAAATAGTAATGACTGTGATTAGTGAAATTTATGGCATATTTGTTAGATTTTTAATGCATTGTGATTATGGGCAAACCACAGTTGTATTTAATGTTCGATTTAAGTGTATGTTTAAAAATGTATTTAGTGTTTATGCTTTTTTAATGAAATATTTAGGCATATTTAGACAAGTCTATAATATCTCTAGTATATCAGTATAACATTTAAGTAATCACTAAAATAAAGTTCAATGTAATAGAAAAAAGGCTATTATTTAGCACTTTTAAGCTCCTTCAGATGTGAATGATGTGTGCATGTCAGGTTAGATGCAATGATGAATCATTTACCAAACGTTTCCTTTGCCGTTTTTGCCGTCCTTTATTTCCTTTGCCCTGGTTGAGAGTTTAGCAGTTGAGAAGCGTCATAATTCATGAGAGGGTTTCAAATAAAAATCATCAGAAATATTTAGAGACAATTAGGAGGTTAGCAGCCATCATTTATTATTATATTTAATTTAGGGCTGTCAAAAGATTAATCGCGATTAATCGCATCCAAAATAAAAGTTTGTGTTTAAATAATATGTGTGTGTACTGTGTATAATTAAATTTGTATATATAAATACATACACATGCTTGTATATATTTAAGAAAAATTAGTAATTTTTATATAAAAAAAATATATTTATATATAATATAAATTCTACAGTATATAAATATATACAGTATATGTATGCAAATATTTCTTAAATATATACATGCATGTGTGTGTATTTATATATACAAAATAATTATACACAGTACACACACATATATTATGTAAACACAAACTTTTATTTTGGATGCGATTAATCGCGATTAATCTTTTGACAGCCCTAATTTAATTGTAATGTTTAGTTCTAGTTATATCTGGTTAGGCTTTTACTATTACTGCACAGGTTAAATTTTTTACCAGTATTAAGATATTTGTCTGTATAAAGCCTATTGTATCATATTTAATACACAAATATGAGCCATGAAAGCCTGAGGTATCAAATATGATACACAAATACAAACAAAAAAATACTTTTTGTTTAGATTTTCTCTAATTATTTCTAATTAAATATTATTATTATCATAATTAGATTTTGTCTAATTATTTCACATGTCAGGCATTACATGGTTAATAGCCAAAACATGTTTATGGCTAATTTGACTTTTTTATTAAGTGATGTCCTGTCAATTTACAGTAAGTACAACACAGAACTGTGACTGAAACTCATTTATAACATTGATATCACTTTACCTTCCCCCTCTCTCTGCCTTTCTTCTTCTCTCCAGATGATTTTTTCCCTGTGTCCTCATGGCTGTGGAAAACTGTCTCCATACTTACCTCTACCTTCCCAGAACTCAGCTGTCAAAAAGAAGAAGATTGATTTAATGATCGTAGCCATTCAATGGTATTATGTTAAAGTAAATCAGAAAAAAGACATTCCAAATCAAAATCCAATCATTTTAACATTCTAAATACAGCAAATTTAAATTTAATTGATGAGCTCTGATTGATTTAAAATGTATAAATGCTTAAGTGCTGAGGTGTATGTTTGACATTATCCTTTAGATGGAGTGCATTTTGTCTATTAACAACAATAACAACACACTCTAATGAGCTTCAGTACAATAAACCACATTTAATATCACTACTGAACATACCCTCTCAGAGGAAGTGTTGGTTTGGAGAAATTTCAAAGGTGTTACATCACTGAAGTTGGTTTTCAAGAGTTTATTTTCTTCCACATCTACCAGCTTGTCCTTTGTTTTACTGGGGTCAGTCTTTTTGTGAATAGTAGAGATGGTCCAAAGGGTGGGACCCACCTCTGTTTCAGCCACAGGCTCCTTAAAAGACAACACAAGCCACATTAAAACAACAACAAAAGTATTGCTTTCATTAAATGTTTAAATGATTCAATTATCTTCAACTCAATCAGATCAAATCAATCAAGTACAGGCCTAAATCTAAAAAAAAAAAAAAAAAAAACATAAGTGTTGATGTTAGGTTAGAAATGGATTATGAATAACAGTGCTGTAAATACTGACAAAGGAATAAATGTTTTCTTACAGGACTGGGTTCAGGTGTCTGCCCCTCTTCAAGGTCAGACTCTTCCTCAATCAAATCCGTATCAGGTAATATCTCTTGTGGGTTACTGTACTTTACTGAGCTCTGTGGATTAGAGTGAGCTCTCATGATTCAATAGGCTTAATATAGCCATAACATTATTGCTGATATGATGGTAAATCTGACTAGAAGTCACAGTGTTTGTATTATTTTTATAGTAATTCGTTTCCTGAGATGTTTTGTATGTTTAGGAGGCTACTCACGGTGTATTCGGTGATGACGTTGGAGTCAGGCTCCTGTCTGTCTCCTTTCACTCTTCTGCTGGTGCTGATATCATGAAGAAGCTCCTCCATTCCATCCTGAAGCAGCCTGTCAATCAAGGCCTTCAGCAGCGAGAGCTGGGAAGTGTGTTTTTATTTATTGCAAATGCGGTACTGTTTCATTGTAGTGTTATGCCAGTCAAAATTGTTAGAATTCATATAAATACATAATGCATTAGATGACAATATAATGGTTAATAATGTAGGAGTGATTTTTATAAACCCGTAAAAAGCTTAAAATCCTTTCTGGCCTATTCACATTAGTTAAAGGAGAACTCCGGTCAATTTTAACATTGAGCTCATTTTTTTGTAAATTTGGAGTGCTGTCAATACAGAGAACAATGACAAAAATCGGTGTTGCCTACACCGCGTTATCCTCTTTTTAAAATTTGCACCCTGTTGACTTCAATGGGGCAAGTTTTAAACCTGCTTTTAGCCTCTTAACATCCTTGACGTGTCATTACAAGTGCACAGCTAATGTGAGTGATGTGAGTCCATAGTAATCGATTGTCGAGTTCACGCGCGAGATCATAGGTAACTAAACCTATGCGCGTGAACTCGACAATCGATTACTGTGGACTTCGACCGAAAACAGGATGTAAATACAGGTATGTGCGCTGGCTGAAATAACATCATTTTTATTAATATCTTTCACATCTACTGCAGTCAGATTCACCCGTGATCACTCTGAAGGAATCACTCACATTAGCTGTGCACTTGTAATGACACATTAAGGATGTTAAGAGGCTAAAAGCTGGTTTAAAACTTGCCCCATTGAAGTCAACAGGGTGCAAATTTAAAAAGAGGATAACACGGTGTAGGCAACACCGATTTTTGTCGTTGTTCTCTGTATTGACAGCACTCCAAATTTACAAAAAATTAGCTCAATGTTAAAATTGACCGGAGTTCTCCTTTAATGAGTAACTTGATTTTCAAAACAAAAAAGTCATTTAAATGATTGATATGTTATGGATGTAATGAATGCAGCCTCCACAGAGAATATTGCAGTTATCATATTCATAATGTTTTACAATTATTTATAGTTTGTTTATAAAGCATGTTTTCAGTAGTAATATTAAATATTAAAGCAAAAGCTTAATATCAATATGAAATAGTGAATCTTATATATTAATTTTAATATTAAAGCTTAATATTTGATCAAAGCTGAAGTAAAGGTTAATCTAGGGGCTAATTATATTAGATTTTGTTATTAATTAGTAAAACACCTATTGCACAAATATATAGCGTCATTCAGTTTTTAACATTTAGTATTTTGATATCAGTAAAAAATAGACAGTCACTCAATTTGGCTACAAATATTTAAATATATAAAAACATTTTATTCATATCTTTCCATATAGCATTACTTCCAGGCATCATGCCTAAAAAGAACCCTCATCCCCCAAATACTATATTTAAAAATTTGTTTTCCATAAAGTCCATTTATGTAAGAAAATCAAACACCCTGCCTTCAAAAATCCTGCAGGGTTAAAAGCAAGCTGTTTAAACACAGCACACTTACTTTAATACCATATGAATCAAACAAGCCTTCAATGTCCTGAAATAGAACAAAACAATATGTTTACACCACCAAAGATCAGTTTTTGCAATGAAGTAAATTATATATAGACATTGAGAAGACCTTCATTTCAACAGCTCTCCCAGGTGGGCCAGCATCACCCTGTTAAATAATACAGTGCCCACTATCATTCATTCTGCAACATAGACATGAAAGGATAACTTTAATGCAATCAATGAGATGTAGGTTTGGTACCTGCTCTCCTTTAAAACCCATCTCTCCTTTCTCTCCCTGCCAACCAAAAGAGAAAAATTAGATATCGCCTCAGAATCTTTTAATTTCTTCAAGGATTTTTGGCAATTTATACTTTACCTTCATCCCAGGAGGACCCTACACACAGAAACACACGTAAGGGTTAAAAAAAGTACCTCAAACTCATGATTTTTAAAAACAGTCTTTGCATCAAAATGTCTCAATGGTCTGCAGTCACATGTTCTGATATATGTGTTGATTATTTGGTAATACATCTCGTATTCACTAGGCTATCAATGTGAGACACTCACCGCCGCACCAGGGGGACCCATTGGTATGGGAAATGCTTTTTTTATGTCCTCAATCGACAAACCCTGTAAAAGAAATAAACTAATATAATTTAGCAACAGTAATGGCTGCAAATACAATGTGTCTAAGCTTAAACAAAACAAACTTTTACCTCTTGGAGAACAAAGGGAGGACCAGGCAAGCCTGGAGATCCTTGCTCTCCTTTTTGACCTTCATTTCCCTAAAGTAGTTAAAATGTCAAAAACACATAACATATAATAGATATAAACAAACCATTTAATTATACCACAGTTAGATTTTGGATATCTTACATTTGCACCAGGTTCACCTTTTTCACCCTATGCATTAAAATAAAAAATGATGTTAGCCAAATATATTTAAACTTAGATAGGGTTTAATGGGATCAATGGAATAGTTCAGTCTGTTCTCCCACCTTTGTTCCTTCATCACCCTTTGAACCTTGTTCTCCCTGGGGAAAAAAATAGTTTAGTTTTATTAAAGAAAAAAAGTTTTTAGAGCTACAACAATATATAAACCGTACATCTTTTCCGGCTACTCCACGTTTCCCATCAACACCAGGTTTGCCCTGAAAGAGGAGAAAACAGAACATAAGAAAAGGAAATTAATAGCTTTATTATAGAGATATTATGGTTTATATCTGCTGTAAATGTTACTACTATATACTCACAGGAGTTCCAGGTAAACCAGGCATACCAGTGATCCCAGCACGCCCATCTCCTTTCTCTCCTTTCTGTTAAAAAAAAAAATGTTTAAGGTTGTCCCCAAAATATAAAAAATGTCAGTTTTTACTGAATCCTTTTGGGGAGATTTGGATCACACACATGCACACACACAAACACGCACGCACGCACACACACACAGAACAGCATTAACTATAATTATTATAATAATCTGTTCTTCAAGAACAAAAGATAACCTTTAGGAAAGTGCATATATGTGACAGATTGGACTATTTTAGCTCAATTCTCCATTTTCATTCAGCAAAATGACACATTAAAAGGATCCTATAGAGACTCATTAGCAGACATTGTGTATTTTGACGCACTTTAATACTGTACACCTGTCGCACACCCTGCAATTCAGTTAATGTCACTGAAATGTAAAATATGAATCACATGTTAAATGATCACAACATAATTGTTATTAGGCCTACTCACTGGTCCTGGGTCCCCTTTTTGTCCTGGTTCACCCTGCACACACACAACCACATGATTACTTATAACTGAAAATAATTACAACAGTACATATGAAAGAGAATGATTAGCCGTCACCATATTTCAGAAATACTGAAACAGGAAGTAGTCGAACCTTAGATCCAGGCCTTCCTGATAGACCATCCAGGCCATCTCTCCCTGTACTAGATCCAAACTAGAAGAGAAAGAAAATTTAGCTACATTAACTGATGTGTTTTTAAAGTCTCTCGTCCTCCAATAATTAAAAGACATGCCATCTGAAAAACTGACAAAATGCTGTAGTGACTCACCAATGAATTCCCTGGAGGTCCTGGTTTGCCTTCAGGACCCTAAAACAGAATAAAAGCTAAATGTAACCTATATCATTTTGTTTTTAATCATATATACATAGGATGTGAAAATGCCACTTACAGGTGGTCCAGGACGTCCTATCTCCCCTTGGAGTCCTGGGAGTCCCGGCTCACCGGGTTCACCCTTTAAAGACACCAAACGCACACACTCACAATTGACTGAAGGTTCCTATTGTTGTTGTGTACATGTAAATTTGTATGAATTTCTAAATGTCTTACTTTACCTTAATTACCCTGGTGAGAATGGTGTTGTCTGATGTGGTAAACTAGGGAAAAAGAATTATGAGAAATCACTGACAATTTGTATTAATAAAATAAATGACAAAAAAGTGGCCTAACAGCTAAAGCAGTGCTTCTAAAGACAAAACAAAAAGAGCAATACTATCTTGACAGCTTTTGACATGTGTAACAAACATTTTAAATCAACCAACCGAAAACAACATGATCACATTAATATTCATTTATGTTAAATAGCTTGATTATAATACCCAGTAAGGACAGTAAAACTCACTTGAGTATCTCCCGGTGGTCCCGGCAGCCCCTGCAGAGAATACAATATTAATATGGAGACTTCTGCTCTTTAATTTATCACTGGAGAGCCCCAGCATGACAAGAAAAACTGAGATTCTGTTATGCGAGCACAGAGCATGACCAGCCAATGAAATATTGAATTCCTCTTGAACAAGTATACACAATAAAGTTATTCTTGTGCTTTTTAATAGCACGTACCGGCTCGCCCCTCTCTCCTTTGTGTCCTTCTGGACCCTGAAAAATATGAACATCCATAGTATTGACTATTCTGTGCTAGTATGGTTCATAATTCAGTGGCACTCTGAAAGTGCTTCACAAGAGCATTTGTTCAATGATTGAATACAAATTGTAAAATAAAGGAAGCTGCTTACTGGTAACCCTAATTTTCCAGGCTCGCCTTTTCCCCCAGGGTCACCGGGTCGTCCTGGAAGACCGAGAGGGCCCTGACATTGGAGATAAGGAGAAGTGTGAGTGGTAGGCTAAATGTTTTGAGCAACAAAAGCAACTAGTGTTATATACAGAGAGGTGTCAATTTATATGGGGAGGGTGATGTTATTACAAACAGGCCAATACAGAATATCTGATTTGAAAAAAGAGAGACATTAGATCAAGAAAGTATGAGGAAAAAATGTGATTTCGGGGTTTAGAAGAGACAATACCTTGACACCTCTCTCTCCGGGCTCTCCTGGTGAACCAGACTCTCCCTGTGACAAAAAAGTTAATAAATATAACAAAAAATTTAGGTGATTTAGGGGACATAAATATCATTAGCTCAGAATAAAAACAATAGAAGTCAGTGGAAAGTCTCCACCATAGTAGAAAAACATGATAGTGTGTGAAGGTGTGGGTTTCTCTGTGCTGCTTGTTGTGTAGTCTCACCCTTGATCCCACCTCCCCTTTCGGTCCTGGCACACCCTGAAATCCATGAAAGCAGAAAATGTAATTAAATACGAATGAACGAAGCATTAATTAAAAAGCGAACAATGGGGATTTTATGACAAAATAACCCTTCAAAATCTCTAATATCCTTAACGCAATGATGCAAAGCGCACGTACACACGTGCTCGCAAATACACACTCACATACTTCTTGTGTGAGTCACTCTGGGCTCTCGATTTACTTACATCTTTACCTCTTAGTCCTGGAGAACCAGGGTTGCCTGCACCCACCTCCCCTTTCTCTCCTTTGGACCCATCATTGCCCTGGACACAATCAAAGGAAGTGTTTGTGTGATTGATCTGGTTCATGTAATATTTCATGCCTTCTCTTTGCCGATGATTCACAATCACTTTTGTAGTCTGACAGAATTTCACAGGTATTAAAATCAAGAGCATAACAAACTTACTTTTGGCCCTGGTTTCCCTGATAATCCAACATTACCCTGTGCATAAAAAAAGAAGTGAGACAGAACAGTCTAAATATTGTTTGATGTTTTTTTTATTTTTTATCTTTTATGTCTTCTAAATTATATGTCAATATATATATATATATATATATATATATATATATATATATATATATATATATATATATACGCTTTAGAAGACAAAAGATGTGATTGATGTGGGACAAAAAAACAAGCCATGTTGACAAAGATTAAATGTTATATTCATACAAGACACTGAGAATATGAAAATAAAGTTTCCTTATAGTGGATGTTAACAAATCATGTGACCTCCTCTGGGCTGATGATGTCATTATCTACACTACCGTTCAAAAGTTTGGTGTCAGTAAGATTGTTCTTTCTGAAAGATTATTTATTAATACTTTTATTCAGCAAGGGTGCATTAAATTGATCAAAAATTACAGTAAAGACATAAATATTACAAAAGATGCAAAAAATGCTATTCTTTTGAACTTTATATTCATCAAAGTATTCTGAAAAAAATAGTAAGCAGCACAGTTTTTCCAATAATAATGAAGAAATAATATAATAAAAGTTTCTTGTGCAACAAATCATCATATCATAATGATTTCTGAAGGATCATGTGACACTGAAGACTGAAGTAATGATGCTGAAAATTAAACTTTGACATCACAGGCATAATTTACATTTGAAAATTTGAAATTAAAATACGTTAAAATAGAAAACAGCTATTTTGAATTGTAATAATATTTCACAATATTACTATTTTTACTGGGTTTTTTTATGCTTTTTTTTTTTATTATTCAGCCATTGTGGGCATAAGAGACTTCTTTCAAAAACAGGTAAAAATCTTATCGACCCCAAATGGTAGTATATATAACTGGGGTTAATTTCATATATTCCAATTTCCTTCTGAAGACCTGAGAGGTTAAACGGTAGTTGTTGAATAAAATCTAAAGGAATAAAACATTTTTTTTTTCAGTTTTCTGCATTGTGTCATGTGGTTGGAAGTAAACACTTTTCTAAAAGCTCTCTAAGTCTCATAAACACTCACTCTTTCTCCACTCTCTCCCTTGGGACCAGGCTGACCGGGGATTCCAAATCCAGGATTGCCCTTTAAACACCCAGAAGGCAATAAATCAGTACATTCAGATTGGCAACTAATCAATAAATGCATTTAATTGTTCTTTCACATCCAAAACAACAAACCAACACCTACCTTTTCACCTTTATCACCCTGATCTCCTTTCATTCCTTGTGGTCCTAGTGGCCCAACTTGTCCGACATCCCCCTTTATATCCAGTTCAGGGAGAAAACAATAACCTAGCTTAAATCTCTCTACTATTGACCATTTCAAACAACATGTAACCAACCAACAAACATCACAGACTGGCCAATATTATCACCTAAAAACCTTTAAATAAATGCGCGAATCACAGATTTTACCCCTGGAGTGTTTGGGGACTTGCATCAAAACTTTGTAGTTTATAAAACTGTCCTTTTTTGCTTTGTTTGTTCATTGACACGCAGACCTGGAGGAGCTCTTGGATTCACATCGATGCTCACGGCACTAATTAACCGTGTTTAAGTTGCCCAAATGCTGGATGCACTGCTTGTTTTCATCAATGGAGATGAAGGGAACCCAAAGGGAAATAAATCTCTGACTTGAGGCATAAGCTCAAAAAACAAAAAATAACACAACAAGACAGCATCTGTTTGTGGGACCCAAAGATGACCAGGTTTGGTGTAGACAATTGTCATTTATATATATATATATATATATATATATATATATATATGAAACGGATTTTTGATTATCTTACCCTGGCACCCTTTTTCCCTGGAGGACCAAGTATCTGTAAAATGTGAGGGGAAATATAAGCAATAGTGTATTTTTAGGTAAAAACACAATGTGTTAGATGAGACACTAAGCCAAGGCATCATTTCTACCCCTTTGGCTGGGTCACCGGGAGCGCCTCGCTGCCCCTGTGAATCAAGCACAGAAATATAAATGAAATACTACATTGCTGTATATTTGATTAAATTGTAGGGTGTAAGTAAAAATGTTATTTAGAAGGGGATGTCCACATAGTTTGGGCAGTGTAATGTAGAAGTATTACATTTGATTAAATGGAGAAAAGAGTTTAGATTCACCTCATCACCCTTTCGTCCAGCAGCTCCAGGGAAGCCCTAAAGTTTAAAAAAGAGAAAGTGAGCTTTCCCTCTAATCATTGCAAGAATTATGAAATTAGTATTCAGCAAATCTGAATGACCTCAGGTGCTTTGAGAAGAGTATTGGTTCTCTGTGAGCTGCGGTAGAGCTCCAAACCAAACGTTTTATCACGCCGCACTGTTTCTGAGAGAACCGAGCGATAATGAGGAGTCGAATTGTTAAAAATGTTTCCTTGATCTCCTCTCTGAAGGCTTGGGTTTAATAATGACTGCGTAAGTTTAATTTGAAAGTAACTGAAAGTCTGAATTGCCAGAGATGGACACACAGTGACAAGGTTGCATGTGAAGGATATAATGATATGTAATGTTTCGCACATGTAATTCTCTCATTATTAGGTGGAAACTCCATCCAGGTGTTTCCTTTTTTAATCAGGTCGATAATGTGGATCTGGAGCTTTGACGTGGATTTTGGAGTCCATCATAGGCTAGCGAGCAGAGAGGAGGCGGTTTTCCTATTTCTTAATCGACTCCTTTAATTTCCCCAGAGATCTACAGCTCATTCTTGCTTTTAATAGAACTTCAACAGCACCATATAGAGTGGAAAAGTTTGAAGAGCGAACAAACAAATAAGGATTTAACTTTTAACAAAGCTTTTTAAAAAGTTCAAGTGCAGGGAAGTGATTTAAATCCATTAACTGGTTCATCACACATCTGACCTTTTCCTGCAGTTGCCATTTATATTTTTCAGGGATGTGAAGAGGTAAAATTGATGAACTTACTGCAATTCCTGGAGGCCCGATTGGCCCGATTTCCCCACGTTCACCCTGTCAAATAAATGCAGTTGTTGATTACATTGAAGGATTTAACATTTGTAGTTTATGTAGTTGAAAACAAACGTCAGGTGTCAAAAAATGAATCTAAAATCAGATGGTTATTGCAAAATACACATGAGAGGGTGGTCAGGTCTTATGACCAGCTGACCATTATGCAACTTATAACATGATTGTTTACCAAATAAACAAATGAATTGGAATGACATTGATTTGAGATCAAAATATTCTATTATGTGAGAGGAAAGAGCCAGAGGAGTGATACAAGAGATTGTAAACTATCATAGTGTATTAGATTGTCAAGGTTGCCAAACAGTAAAGTATTTGACCAAAGAATGACAGAATTGGCCAATCAAATCCAGAGAATTTCAGAGAGCATATTTTAATGGACAATATATGATGTTTAGTGCATTTCATTTTTTTTTAAAGTTCAAATTCCATTATTTTGAACATGTTGAAAATGTGTGTAGGATTAAATTAAATACAGAGCAGCATTGGCACTAGACAAAAGGACTGACATGACGCGATCGATTTTTTGATGGTGGAAAAAGCTAATCGATTATGTGCCTGAGAAAATTCATACCTTGTCTCCTTGATCTCCTTTAAGACCCTTTTTCCCCTAAAAACACAACAACAGTGAAACACCTCCGTCATTATGAAGCACTTAACATTTATTAAACGAGATTGCATCTAAGGCTGACATCTGTTAAAAGATTCATGCTGATTTACTGTGGAAGACAGATATGATTTAACAGCATGAATTGGCAGATAAAACACTTTGATGGTGAAATGGTTGTGTATAGTCTGACAAACCCGAGGGCCTGCGATTCCCTGGACTCCTTGGATTCCTACATCGCCCTTTGGATGAATATGGAAACTACAAATTACACACTGCAAGAGACAATCATCTGTCACTCTCCATTGATTTTACATCCAACATGCTTACCTTTGGGCCTTGTAGTCCTGTATTACCCTGAAAAATGATTACCATTAATTACTCTTAAGATTTGTTGACAGTAGAACATATCAAGTTAAATAAATAATGTGCTTTGTGTATATCAGAAATATGTACCTTCTCTCCAGCTGGCCCAGGAGGACCTTGAACACCTTGAATTCCGATACCTTCCTCTCCCTTTATGATTAACACAAAAGAAATTCAATCAAACAACCAGCTGCACTAATTTTAGCTTTGTGCAGTTCTGACAGAGAGGAAGGGCAATTTTTTACAGCACTCCGAACAATGAGACTTCCAAAACGATAGTAGGCAGATGAGCAGAGAGATTTAATTTATGCATTTCAACTATCCTGTGCAAGCTGTAGGAAGCCATTGCTTAAAATAGCTTTTACATCACTGCTGAAAATACAAAATGACATGAGAAGTTGTTTTAGATTTTTTACCCCTTATTCTCACCCACCTTCGCCCCTTTCTGACCAGGAAGTCCTGGAAGTCCATCCACTCCTACTGGCCCTGGTAAACCCGCAAGACCCTAGACAAACACATCCAAAAGATCAAATTAAATTACTTGTTTCATTATTTCAATCAACCTATTAAATGGTTTACTTATAGACCTAGTTATTGCATATTAATATAGGAGAAAGTAGCTTTAAGAGAGTAACTCTTAAAGCATGCACTAACATTATTCCCATGTTCCCCTTTTTCTCCTTTGGCACCTGGTTTTCCACGTGGACCCTAGAGAGTGTGAGAAGCATTATAATCACACATTGTATTTTGCATGTATATTTTATGGTAAAATGTTGCTTGTGCAGTGGATGTCTTACTTTAGGACCAGATTCTCCAGTCTCGCCCTAAGAGGAAGTAAAAAAAAAAAACTCATTTCGAGCCATTTTATATGCTTAATAAGGTCATTACCACTCATATTGCATGTAACCTTGTGTATAGCCTTAAGCTGTAACTTAAAAAGCCACACTAAACACAACTAACATGAGATTATAATATAGACAATAATATTATTATATATACTGTATTCAGGTCAGGGTTAGGTGTTAGGGTTTGGGTAAGTAGAAAAAGTTGACATGTTGTTGCAAAGTTACTTAGTCAGTGGAATGTCTGTTGGGGAAGCATCAAAATAAATTGTTAGCGGATAATGGACATTTGGTCTATGGTCATAATGGTCTATTCATAATGAGAGTTAGCTGACATGTAGTGCAAAGTTATAGTTAGCAGAATGTCTAAAGTGAACTATCAAAATAAAGTGTTACCGTTTATAATATAGACTACTTCATGTGTGCATCCTCATCATATTTCATACTAACCTTAACAGAGAGTCCAGGAGACCCCGGAGGCCCAGGCTGAGCAGGGAGTCCTGGAGGACCTGATACCCCAGGGACCCCTGGAGCACCTGGGGGGCCCTTTTAATCAAGATAGAGAAAAGATGAAAATCTTGAAAAAATCTATTTCATTTTATGCAAACTAGTTTAACACAGCTATTTTTAGTATGATACCATCACTTACTGAAGATCCAGGTTCTCCTTTACGCCCTGGAATAACCTCCATACCTCCCATCACATAGCCTGGCTCACCCTACACGATAACATAAAGTTAACATAGGTAAACTTGATTTAAATAGGCCTTATTTATTTGTTAAAAAATAAAATAAGCATATGAAATGCTTATCAATGTCTAAACTTACTCTCTCTCCTCTCTGCCCTTTAGGTCCAGTATTACCAACAGGCCCCTAAGATTGCGGAAAAAAGAGTGATCGCACAGACACAATCGCTGTCACAATCACACAGAGAATAATCAACTTGTCTAAAACATGAGGCATGTAATAAAAAAGGGTGAAACTTTAAGAGAAAATGGGGCAAATACTCTAAACTGACTAGTCGTAATCATTCCTCATTACTCACTCTGTGAATCACTCTAACATAATTGCACCTTTCCCAATTCTCCTACTAAGATGTACATATAAAGGACATTGCGTAGATACTTTAAATGAGTGAACTAACTACAATTTCCAGAATATACCGATTTCAACACCACCACCTACACTGATTTATATTGTGAGATTAAATGAGACACTCACCATGTCACCAGGAACTCCAGGTGATCCCTAAATCAGATTATGAAATTGTTTAGGCACATTTACACATTTAATCAACAAAATCTTCTCAATAAGTTGCATTAATTACATATTTTGCAGTACTAGACTGATTCTTGAATTTTAATTCATCCATTACCCTTTGTCCAGGAGAACCAGGGGGTCCGGTTCTACCTGGTCGTCCTGGTAACCCTGGGATGCCATCCGTTCCGGGAAGACCCTGATAAATGGGTGTGGATTGGGAATAACACAGATAAAAATAACGACCGAACAAAACAAAACATACACAAATACAGAAATTGTTTGATGCTGCTCAAATATAACATCAGAACATCTTCAGTGCATTTATTGCTTTGAAATCAAATATAGAGCAATATAAAATCCACGCATTCACATGGATACATATCACAAAAATAAATAAGGAAACACCTACAACAATGCTGATCTTATTAGCAAGACCTGTCACATTTCATTTGTTATACAAAAGAGTCGCTTTGATATGACAAGCACTTTCATGTGTCGCCTTCTCAAAGAGATAACAGGAAGAGAAAAAAAAAGAAAAGTATGAATAGCACCCCGCATAGAGAAAGATCTGTGATATTATTAATTAGATTTAATCCTTTAATCTACTAAAACAACAACCGAGCCACAAAAACAATCTCATTATTAACAGAACGGCTCAGTTTAAATAATAAATGCTCCAGTAATTAACATAAACATAAGCGTGTAATTACGGAGAGGACTGGGGTGTTTTATTTATGTTTATTTAAGTTTGTGCTGTGGAACGGCATGAGCGCTTCGGATGTTGGATGTACTCACCCGCTCACCCTTCTCCCCTTTGACCTTTAGAGAGAATGAGTCATAATGCCCCGGGCCTTGCTTGAGTCGCTGTGTCAACAGAAAAATATTTGAAAAAGAAACACGGTCACAGATTAGGGTCCAATTCTCACTATTACCTAACTATTAACTACAACTTTGCCTCAATAAACTCCTAATTAAAGCTTATTAATAGTTAGTAAGGTAGCTGTTAAGTTTAGGTATTAAGGGATGTAGAATATGGTCACGCAGAAATTGATTAAGTCATTAATATGTGCTTGATAAGTACTAATAAACAGCTAATATCCTATTAATATGCATGCTAATAAGCAACTAGTTAATAGTGAGAGTTGGACCCTAAACTAAAGTGTTACCAGCAACACACTTAAAAAATATATATATACGGCAAGACACTAAATTTTTATATTTTCTGAAGAAATTGTGTGTGCAAAACCAGTGTTGTTATCATTAACTAAAACTAATACTATTCTTATTAATTGAAATAGCAGAAATAAAATAAAATAAAATATAAATATTAGATGAAAAACTAAGTTTAAGCTCTAAACTTGCATTTAAGCCAAGTCAAAAGGGCCCACTGTAAGTCTCTGTGATACTTAGACCCTAAAAATGACTCTTTCAATGTAAGTCTATGGGAATTGTTAGTCCAGTTTATCATATGTCAGGCAAATATCGCTAGTCTTATTGCTAAGAAAAGTTACGGTAACACTTTATTTTACAGTGTCCTTGTTACTTAGTACTATAGTTAATTATGCATAATTACATGCAACTAACCCTCAACCAAACCCTAATCCTACCCTATCCCTATAGTAAGTACATGTAGTTAATTAATATTACTCAGTACTTAAATATATAATTACACTGTAACAATGACACCTTAAAATAAAGTATAACCAAAGTTACATCACACATCTACTCAATAAGCTAAATAGGTTAAATACTTAGTATATAGTTATCATTCTTGGTGGGAACAGGGTTGAGGGTTTGTTCAAACCCCTATTTCTAAGTATGAGCAATAACAATACTGATGTTACCTTTGTAAAGCCCTCTAACAAAGTGAGAAAGACTGTCTGTCAGAGTTCAAACAGAATTAGGAATTGAGCTATTGAGATTAGAGAGAAAGAAAGAAGGAAAGAGAAGTCTGAAACAGTCGAACATACCAAGCCGCCATGACCAAATCCATCGCCCTGCAGCAGAGAAATTAGATATTATCATGTCGCCAGTTATAATTATATGATCGAATCGCACACAGTAACATGGTAGCCGCTTACCTTCTCTCCTTTCTGACCCTGTGAACAACAACAAACTGGGAATGAGGTTTCATATGAGACATGGTGTGACGGCTGTAATGAGGATGTAGAGGAAGCGTTTACCCTGCAGTTAAGAGGACAGCTGGGCCCTTCTGGTTTAGCGAGAGCTTCTGGGTCATCTGTAGGTGTGTCCAGTTGAGCAGACTACGACAAAGACATATAAAATTTTAACTTGTGCAGTATGTATTGTGAAAATATTACCCATAATTCCACTCTGATAAGCACGAGCAACCTCGTCGTGTTGTTTGAACTCTGATAGTATGGCCTCGCTACAGATGCTGCTGATAAACTCTCTCTCGATGGACGGAAGATCGTCAAAGTCACTGGCGAAGAAGATGTTCCTGTAAGTGGTGGGGGAGGCGATTTTCCTCAGCTCCTCAATATCTGCGTGAGCGATGCCGATGGCCAAAACACTGACACCTAAAACACACGTGTACCAAAAACTGAAGTTCGAAAACTGGAAACTGAAACTATAAGTGTCAGTATAAAGTAGTAAATAATAATTATGCTACCATTCAAAAGTTTAGGATCAGTGCGTAAAAAAAAAAAAGAGATTAATACTTTTATTAAGCAAGGACACATTACACTGATCAAAAGTGTCAATAAAAATATATATTTTTTAAATCTATACAAAAATACAACAAAATATATACTTCAATAAACGCTCTTTTGAACTTCATATTCATCAAAGAATCCTGAAAAAAAGTATCATGGTTTTTCACAGAAATATTAAGCAGCACAACTGTTTTCAACAATGAGAGTGACAAAAAAGGTTTCTTGAACACCAAATCATCATATTAGAATGATTTCTGAAGGATCATTAAACACTGAAGACTGGAGTAATGATGCTGAAAATACAGCTTTGTTGTCACAGGAATAAATTACATTAAAAAATAGATTAAAATAGAAAACAGTTGTTTTAAAAGGTAATTATATTTTACAAAATTACTGTATTTTTGATCAAATAAATGCAGACTTGGTCAGCAAAAGAGAATTCTTTCAAAAAACAAAAATGTTACTGACCCCAAAATTTTGAACGATAGTGTATATTTAATCATATATGAATGTTTCATATATGAATGTCAGTTTATATTACTCACCCAGAGCATGCGCTATTCTGGACGGTGGCTCTACATCATCCTGAGCTCTTCCATCTGTCAGCAACACTAAAACGTGAGGGACTTCCTGTCTCATACCAAGAGACTCCTGAAACATCTCCCTAAGGACATAGCTGATCCCACGACCTACACACACACATTCACAATCATCAAATTTTAGATCAGATTGCACCCTAATATGTGTCAACAACAATTTTTGATCTTTAAATGTGCACATAAACCTGTTTTTGTGTTCCCTCCTCCATAGTGGACATCTCGGAGTGCTCTCAAAACGGAGCTACGGTCTTTGTGAGAGTTAAAGTTGAACTCGATCCTGGGCTGATCACTGTAGTGAACTACTGCTATCTAAGGCAAGTTAATGAGATGGTTCACTCCACACTTAAAGCATTAGATGTTTGATCAGAGCAAAATGATTGAGACTATTGATTCAGTGACTAAGACACAGAATGATACCAAATGAGGTGTAAAGTTCTTAATTTAATGTAGCCTATGCTAGAGCATTAGCATGTCCTACCTGTGTTCCTTTAGGTCCTATAGTGGGGAAGTAGGTGACGATTCTGAACAGGAAATCCTTCAGTTTGCCAAAGTTATTATTACCAATGCTCCAGGATTCATCGACCAGAAACACAATATCTGCTTTCACCCTGCCACACACTAACAGACAGATGCACACAATTCATTCACACACTGTTTAGAGTGTGTAGACAGTGTAGTAAAACTTCTGCTTTTGGCGATTCAGTTAAAAGGATTGTTCACCCAAAAACGATTCTGTCATCATTTCCTCACTCTCATGTTCCAAACCTGTATGACTGTCTGTCTGTGTGTGTGTGTGTGTGTGTGTGTGTGTGTGTGTGTGTGTGTGTGAACCGGCCCTTTAAATTTTTAATGACTGAAACATCAAATAATACTTTTTTTTAGTTTTTTGAGTAATTCATGAGAAATTGAACTTCTTATAAGCTTCAAATCATGGGAAAACATTGATTAATAGTCTATTTTTGTGGTATATTTCAGCAAACTGAGCAGTATATTTAAAGCTGTCTGTTAGAAAGGGTTCTTGTTTAAAATTTCACATGCAAAAGGGACATTTACAAGTCTAAAAAGGAAAAGCAAAAAAAAAGCCTGTTTTTTCTAAGGGTCACTGAGAGGGTGGGGAAATGTCATGAATAACTAAACAATGATTGCTTTGGGTGCATAAAAAAAATTCTGGAGCAAAAGATTGAAAATTATTAGAAAAATGTATGATTTGCCCCCTTTAAAAAATAACTTCAGCAGAATTGTATACATTTTAAGTGCAAAATATTGATTTAAACCTGGTTGAGACAACATTTAATTTTAATGACCTGGTCCAGGAGGGGGCGTCTCAACAGAGAGGGTGGTTTGGTCATTTACTGTGGTAATTCTGGTCAGTGCTGAGGCCGCTTGGCCGATTGTGATCTGAGGCCTCACAGCGAGTCTTTGAGTTGTAGTGGGTGTGCTGGGGGCTTTGACCACTGGGGTGCGAGTGTTTCTGGTTGTGGTGTGGACGTGCAAGTCGTTGTTCTTGGTGTTAGCGGAGACAGAGGCCGGCGTGGAGCTCTGGACAGGAATGAGGTAAGGAGCTCCCACTGTAAGATAAGCATTAAAAAGTCCTGAGCTCAAATAAACCAGTGTTTACTTTTAGTATATACTACCATTCAAAAGCTTGCAGTCGGTAAGATTTTTGATTTCACTTTATTTTGATGATCCCTTTAACACATTCTGTTGAATACAAGTAATGTTGCACCTACAGTACATGTCAACTAACTCTCATTAGTAGAGTATTAGTAGACTGGTAGGGTTAAAATCAGTTGACATGTGGTAGTAAAGAGTTACCAGATTTGTAAATGTTTTTAAAAGAAGTCTCATAGAGGCTGATATTATTTGATCAAAAATACAGTAAAACATTAATATTATTACCATTTAAACTGTTTTCTATTTTACATAATTTAAAACGTAATTTATTTCTGTGATGGCAAAGCTGAATTTTCAGCAGTCATTAATTCAGTGTCGCATGATCCTTCAGAAATCATTCTAATATGCTGATTTGGTGCTCAAAAAACATTTCTTATTATTATCAATGTTGAAAACAGTTGTGCCGATTAATATTTTTGTGGAATTCAGGATTCTTTGATGAATAGAAAGATCAGAAGAACAGCATTTATTTGAAATTTAAATCATTTGCTGTATTATAAATGTATTTACTATCACATTTGATTAACAAGTTAAATGACTAATTTAAAAAAAACTTTCGAACGGTAGCGTATTTTAAAAATACATACACTTTCCTAAATAATGAGTTGTGATACCACATAATGACATGAACAGAGAACATCATTTACACCAGATGTGTCTAACACATCGATAGTGCTTTACGATATAAGTGATCAGCATTTAAAAATGTAAAATGCTGATGATATTTGCAGAGATAATGCCTTACAGATCCTTTTAGTGATGGTTGTGACTGGACCCTCCACTTCCCCATAAAGTGGTCTGATGGAAAAGATGTAGGTCCTGCCGTACTGGAGATCTCGGATCTTATAGGAGGTGAAGCCGGAGCTCAGCAGATCAGAGGAGAAGTCCACCTCTACACAGAACATAAAGAGAGGCATTTGCATTAGGACACCATCAAAGTGACTAAACAGGAGTAGGAAACTAAAAACTGGAACATCTGGGAGAGGCTATTGTCTGCAAAATGATCAAATGAATGACTCAAAATACTTGAGGTACGTCATAAATCTTTCATACCAGTTTAAACACTTCAAGAATGTTCAAGAAAACATAAAAATTTAAGCATTCTCAGGATGACGCTCTTGTAAGAGTCAAAAGCTTAAGAATGAAAGCCACCTTTAAACCCCTCACAACCTTCATGTTCAAGCAAAGGACACCCTCATTAGAAGGCTTCGTTGACGTCATCGCCATAACAGGAATGAATCACAGATCTCATCATGACATTATCTACGCTGTCTATTCTCTTCTCTTTTTATGTCTCATATCAGACAAAATGGCTTTTATGGGAGGAACTCTTATTACAAGAGCTTATCTGAAATTAGTTTTGCCCTGCCATTTAGCAACACTCATTAACAAATAAACGGTCATTCTCCTTGTTCTTAAACAACTGAGCAGTGTTAGAGCCTAGAGCCAGGTTTCAGCTAGGTTAATCACCTCTATATATTATATAATAAAATATAAGATATTTAAATAATCTATAATTTTATTTTATTTTATAAAAAGTGTTATCCGATTATTAGCCAATGTGCACAGTTTTTAACATGGATTTAATTTTTTTTTATTTAAATACCAATATACAGTAGGCCTATGCCATATATACTATCTATACAACTATATATTTTAGTGGACGCACGTCATGTGTTTGCATGTTCATAAGCTATCCTTTATTTCTAGAAATATTTCTGTGTGCACATTTAGGATTTTTTTGTAAATGTGGATGCAGTCTGGAAGCTTCTGTTTCTGACCTGATATGTGTCTCCAGGACAGCTGGTATCCAGACGCTCCAGTCACTCTGGTCCAGTTCAGTACAGTGCTGTTGTCAGTGGTGTTCAGAGCGCTAAATCCAGTCACTTTGGGCAGATCCACTGAAACACAACAGCAATTCTTCTTCAAAATACTTACATTTGCATTCTTACAGTTGCACATTTACATGAAAACAAGCAGACTCACAGGTGCGGGCAGTCACCATTACTGGGCTTCCCTCTTTGCTTTTGACAACTGCAGAAACCTGGATTTTGTAGGCAGAACTTGCAGGCAGATCAGTGATGGTGAAGGACGTGGCAGAAGAAGATACAACCTCACTCTTCTTCACTCCACCTAAGAGAAAATACACAGAACAGTGAAGATGATGGATGGATTATAATGAAATGCAATGATAATGGAGTGTAATGAGGACTGCAGGTGCCCACCATGAAAGGGGCGCCAGGTGATATTGTACCCAGTGACCCCTGGAGTTTTCTTCCAGGCCAGTTTAAAAGAGCTGGCGCCAATGTCCACAACTTTTACCTCCCGAACTGTCTCAATCAGCTCAGAGTCAGTTAAAGAAGCTGCAGAACAATATGGCACAACTATTAGTGACACCAGGTTTGTCAAGTCAATGAAATATATTTATTTAAAAATGATTCAATTATAATTCATTCACATGTGAAATTCATTCAAATATATAAATTTTCTATTTAATATTTTTAAGATATTAAATCTAGAAGCCCCTTGAAGGATTATAGTCCAATACGTAAGATGCATTTAAGTCAAAACAGGTCAAATAAATACTTAAACATTTTTATATTTGTTTTTGCGTTGTTTTAAGTGTACTGTAGCTGTTTTACTGTGAACTGTGAAGATGTGCTGATAACAGTGAGGTTGACAGCAGTGAAACACACATACACACGCGCACGCACACACACACACACATACAGAGCTTCAGTAAAAATACTGCTCTATAAATAGCTGTTGTCCTAAAGATGGGGGCTCAAACACAGGAGCTGTCAATCAATCTCCTGATATCCCACAATCCCACTGGAACAATGGGCGGAACATCTCCATATCCCCGAACCCTGACTGTCTGAAGTGTTTAATTAACTGAGCAGAGTTTTCTTCTCATGGCTCTGATAAATGACTGTCAACCAGTTGTCATTGAAAGAAGACACAGAGCCAAACTGAGCAGTCAAACCAAACCAAATAGATCAAGAACTGTTGGATCAAGAACAGCTTTGAGGAACATCAAAAATACTGTGGAAGACTTCGTATAACACAAGCAATAATAAAAGGAGGAATATATATTTAAAATCCTACGAATATCAGTACGACGACCTTGTAACTGTGAAAAGGGTTGAGAAAGCAAAGATAAGAGTATCTTAAAAAGAATATTCCAGTTCTAAGTGCTAAATTACCACATAAAATCAAAGTTACGGTGAGGCACTTACAATGGCAGTGAATGGGGCCAATTTTTGGAGGACTTAAAAGCAGAAATGTGAAGGTTATCATTTTAAATTTAGATTTAATTTACGATTTAGGGCTTATGGAGTTACATTGTAATGGCAACAAAGATGTAAAATCAGAAATCACTTTATACATAAAAGGTTAGTAATTTACTTTTCACACATATTGTTTAGTCTAATGTCTATATTACTGAAACAGTATTTTAACATTTTACAAATTGACCCCATTGTAAATGCCTCACTGTGACTTTTTGTGGTAATCACAAACTTAACTTGTACCGAACTCAGGATATTCCTTTAAATGAGTGTTTGCGTGTCTTGAGACAGAAGGACACAGTTAAAAAATCCAGAAAAAATCCAAAAAAGGTTGAATCAAATACTGTGGTTATTTTTCCATGACAAAAAAAATATTTCTGTGATTGAGTTTATTGTTGTAAAAAGTACCTGTTTGCTGCGAGAGGGTGATTTCTGGCCCTTCTGTGTTGCTGTAGAGCGCATGAATGCTGACAGAATAAAGCGTGTGTGGCTGAAGACCAGTGATGCTGTGCTGTAAAACACTGCGGTCAAGATAACGACTCTGAGGACGCACAAATTCTGGGAGCAAAAGCACACACACATTCACAGCACAAATCAGAATGAGGAATTATAATTTTATGGGCCTTATTGAAACAGACTGGACACATTTGCCAGTGATTCTGATTTTGTAGATGAACAGTTTTTACCCGAACTCCAGGTGAGTTTATACTCTGTGGCCCCTACAATAGGACTCCATTCCACATCGATGGACGAGCTGGTGTATGACGTTACTTTAAAATTTGACACATATCCGAGGGGTGCTGGGGAGCAGAACGCATCACATAAGACTCGACCAGTAAGCAGCTGAAGTCACTGCTGACTGTCAAAATGTGTTTATCAAGAAAACAGGAGAAAGTTTCAGGTCACTCACAGGTTCTGAATGTAGCGGTGATGCCCGGGCCAACCACAGAACCAAAGAGCACGTAAAGAGAGAGAACATACTCTGTGTCATGGACCAGATTCTTCAAAACATACTCAGTAGTGCTGCCATTCAGAGCCAGCTGTCTGGGCCGATCTCTCCCTGTGAACTCTTCGCATAAACACACATAAATATAAGAGGTTAAAAGAGGTGTGCAAAGCATAAAAAATATATGTGTAAAAATATATATGTAAAATATGTTTATGTACTTGCATATTAATATACAGTATATACATTTTCTGGTGATACAGAAAGAAAAAATCGTATAAATAATGCTAATAATAATAATAACAATAATAATAGTATTTTAATACTAACCAAATATACATACAACACACATAAAATAATGCATTCATATAAATGGATGAGTATATATATATATATATATATATATATATATTAATTAGTGCTGTCAAAACGATTAATCGCACGCACCTAACATAAAAATATACTGTGTGTATATATATATATATATATATATATATATATACATACATACATACACACACATATATTTATACATACAGTATTTATGTGTGTATATCTTATATATATATACACGCAAACGCGCACACACATAATATATATAAATATAATATATAGATATATAGATAGATATATATACACACACATCTATTATGTAAACAAAAATTTATGTTAGATGCGATTGGTCGCAATTAAGCGATTTGACAGCACTAATATATATATATATATATATATATATATATATATATATTCTTTTTTTTAAATACTTAACATCAAACACCTAATTTAGCCTCTCTCGCCCTTCGTTTCTCTCCCTTTTCTCCATATACTCATTCTCAGACTCATCTATGTATGTGTCAGTGCGTATGTTATGAGTCACAGAGCACTTCTTCCTCAGAATGTTCTTCCAGGTCGCTCTTTAAAAGCAGGGGCCTGCAGCCCATCACAGTGACAGAAAGGTGTCACTTTCAAAGACTCTTCTTTTGGAGGTGCTCAGAGGTGACATCAATTCATTTTTTCCACACAGAGCCCCGAACACACACACACACAAATTCTCCTAAACACGCAGATAAAGTTGACGGCATGAGTCATGAGGTGGCACAGAGACACCTCATGTTGTCACCAACCTGTCGCTTCCATAAAAAAGAGACTATAAATCAGAGAAAGATGGAGAGAGAGAGAGAGAGAGAGAGAGAGAGAGAGAGAGAGAGAGAGAGAGAGAGAGAGAGAGAGAGAGAGGGAGGGAGAGGAGATGAAAGAAAAGTAGTGACAAAAAAGAGAAACAGACTACAAAGTGAAATTGGAAAGTGGAGAATGGCCAAGTTCAGGACAATGAGATCCTATAGGAGAACAGCACTTTTTGAGGTACCTGCAGTAGGACCCCAGGCCAGTCTGTAGCCTGTGGCTCCAGGTACAGCGTTCCACGAGATAACAGCGCTGCTAGTGCTCACCGCAGATGCTCTCAGGGTCTGTACTGCACTGCTTTCCACTGAGACACACAGAGAGAGAGAGAGAGAGAGAGAGAGAGAGAGAGAGAGAGAGAGAGAGAGAGAGAGAGAGAGAGAGAGAGAGAGAGAGAGAGAGAGAGAGAGAGAGAGAGAGAGAGAGAGAGAGAGAGAGAGAGAGAGAGAGAGAGAGAGAGAGAGAGAGAGAGAGAGAGAGAGAGAGAGAGCATCATAATCTTCCTCAATGGTATCCCAGCTTACAGGGAACATTCTTGAAACTTTGGCTAACATTCTAACAAGGTTCTATCAAAGTTATGAACAAACATTCTTCCAGTAATGTTCATGGTCTTTATTGATGTTCTCAAAACGTTAGCACAAAAACATTATTACTAATGGGACATTTTATTTCTGAAACATTTTAGTTGGACGTTTTTTCTAACGTTTTTTAAATGTTACCTGTTTCATAACGTTCAGAGAACATTCAAAAGTAACATTGCCCAAATGTTTGCAAAATGATAAATCGGAATGTTTCCTTAATGTTCACATGACCAAAATCAAGCTTTTAATGTTGTTTTATATATTTCTATGTGGTGTTTTTAATATGCTTCAAGACAAACCATGAGAAAATTCATAAGTCAACACCATTGCTGAATATTTTCTCCTTAAAAATGCAGTGAAAAAAAGAGGATTGAAATCACCAGTGTTTCTTACGTCACCAACTACCTTGTAACCAATCACGTCAACGTGCGGGCTTTAGCTTATCATTAAATAAAGCGAAGCAGGGGAGTCTCAAGAGAAGCCAGGTTATCCTGGAACATTCTTCTGTTGATATGAAAAATCAGGTAGATTATAGCGGGTGAATTATGTATTTGATGCATAGTTGTTATGATGAACTAATGCTTTTCTCCACTGACATTCTAAGCTTTTCTAAGGATACTGATTTTAGGAGGCAGCTGTGTGACTCTGAAATGGTGAACAGGAATATGTTTTTTGTAACATTAGCAACACATTATTAGCTGTTTGATAACTTAGTCAAGCAAAAGGTTAATCATATTACCGTTATGTGTCCAACGTTGTAGTGACCGATACATAAAATGCATTATCATTCTGATACATGGACTGAACCTGTATGAGTGAGTGGAGGAGGGGCTCATTTGCATATTCATGGCTACGCTTATACTAAAAGAAGCAAGGGTGTAGTTACATTCAAGCTGTCCACAAGAAAAAACTTTAAAATATGCCATTTTAGTGATCAAAGATGAGTTTAAGAGGATACAATCATTGACTACAGGAGGAAAAATATAAATATTTTTGCTAGTTGGGATGATTTATTATCAGCATTGTGTCTTCTTGCTTTATGTAACATTTCTTTCTGTTTTTAAGACACTGAGTCAAGTAAAATAACATCTAAAGACCCGTTTCATTCTGTTGGCTCCGTCTATCTGTCTTTCAAAGCAAGTCCTGTGTGAACGGCCCTTTAAAGTGCACATGCAGCACTCACATGTCTTGGCTTTGGCAGAGGTAACAGGCCCTTCAATGTCCACAAAGATAGGGTTGATAGTGATGGTGTACTCTGTGCCAGCATGCAGGCCCTGCACCATGTAGAAATTAAAGTTGTCTCCTAGGTTCACATTTTCTATGTGTCCCTCTGCGGAAATAGGCAAGCAGAGATTTGCATTTATATTTATGCTTTTAAACAGGCTGCATTTATTATCAAAGCAGCTCAGTACTTGTTACCTGATGATGACCAGGTGAGTCTGTACCCTGTGGCACCTCTGACAGACGACCAGCGGGCCTGAACTGTGTCTGTAGTAGCGTTCTGCACCAGCAATTGATCAACTGGGACCAGTTTCACTGCAACATCCAGAGAATGAGAAGTGCACAGCGTTTTGAGTGGGATGATAATGCATGACAAGAATCATAAAGTATTTGCTGCAGGATTTTTCATGAAGAAATGTGTTCAACTGCCATCTAGTGGTTAAACCAGCACCATACACAATTTCATGTAAAATTGTCACTTTAATTATTATTCATAGTCCTATAATAATAAAGTATATATGTTACGGGCAAAGTGTGTAATCCGGCATTCTATAGAATGCCTAGGTAATGTATAGAATTAGGTAATGTATTTTTGCCAAAAACCATCAGGCATTCTATACATTGCCTAGGCATTCTATGCAATACTGGGATTTCACACTTTGCCGGTAACATATATATACACTATATTTTACAGAGTCCCCCTCTACGTATAGCCTATATGAGGACTGAAATATAGGAAATGTTTATGCTTACCATAATACCATGTTTTTTTTTTTTTGGACACGATACCATCATAATGACACACTATCATTTTGGAAGGGCAGACTTATGCATGAGGAGTGAGATGAACATTTGAGGGGAAGAAAGAAAGAGGAAATAGACTAACAAGTTTTCCCGGTGATAGATACAGGCTCACTGGTGCCCTCTGGGTAGATGGCGTAGATGTTGACCTTGTAATCTTTATCCTCTTCTAAGGTGTCAATCACGTGAGAGGAGACGTCGCCCATCAGCATCTGCTCATAAATAAGCCCGGGTCTGTCCGCTGAGGAGAAAAAGATATATGAGAATAAATGGAGGAATATTTCAAAACAACATCTGTAAAGTTTCTCAGTCTGTGAAAGTCTGCAGGTTACCCACTTCTTGGAACATAGATTTTATATCCATCCACTTTTCCAAGCGGAGGCGTCCATCCCAGGCGTAAAAAGAAAAGTCCTTCTTCAATCACACGGAAGTTTGCAACCGGTGGCACAACAGCTGGAAAGAAAGCGTACGTACCGATATGCATGCTGGGATATTGCAGTCAGGCGATGGGAAAGTTTGCGTACAAATAAATAAGAAAGATCATGTCTTTCTAAATAGATATGCATGCCCTTTTAAAGTACATTTATCATGTTTAGAGACATTTTTGGTGTACACTCTTTGAAAAAAAAAAGGTTAAGTGAGGTTCTATATAAGGAGAAATGTCTTAAATTTCAAAATAATTGCAAAATCCTCTAATGTCTAATGGGTTATTAATTTTTGTTCTAGTGATTAATGAACTAAATTCATGAAAAATGGCGAAAAAACGTTCTTTGTATGAAGCACCTGAAGGAACCCTTTGTGAACGTGATTTCACCAAGTGCAACATGTTTCTGGATTAACATCTATGTTGATCCTGGAACAACATTCCAATCAACCAATCAGATTTGAGGAACAAGTTTACAGTTTGTGTCAATGTCAAGTTTAGGCTTACAACCAGGGTTAGGTGCTTCTACATCAGTGTTATTCATATATCAGATTTTAGGGATAACTTATGGGTAGGACAACATTTTCATGCAGGAATGTTGTTCCAGGATCAACAAAATATGTGAACCTAGACCACAAAACCAATCTTATGGGTAATTTTTTTTAAATTGAGATTCATACATCTGAAAGCTGAATACATAATCTTTCCATTGATGTATGGTTTGTTAGGATAGGACAATATTTGGCCGAGATACAACTATTTGAAAATCTGGAATTTGAGGGTGCAAAAAAAATGAAATATTGAGAAAATCGCCTTTAAAGTTGTCCATTTCTATTGGCGATTGTGCTGCATCCACTCACAAAAATAAATGTTTTTTATATTTAAGTTGGGAAATTACAAAATATCTTCATGGATCATGATCTTTACTTAATATCCTAATGATTTTTGGCATAAAAGAAAAATCGATAATTTTGTCCCATACAATGTTTTGTTGGCTATTGCCACAAATATACCCGTGCGACTTAATAAGACTGGTTTTGTGATCCAGGGTCATATATGTCTTACTTGGCACAGTGACCCAGGATCATTTAAGGTTATATATAGAACCTTTTCTTCTAAGAGTGTATACAGTTTGACACGCACTGGTTTCTGTGATAATAGTGGCAGATTCTCCAATGCGTCCGTGGTAGATGGCGTATACAGTGAGAGAGTACTCAGTCTTAGGACTCAACCCGGTTACTGGAGTACTACTAATATCTCCCTTCAGATCAATCTGAGATAGAGAAAAAGAAGAGAATATATTCTGAACAAACCATACGCACAAACACTTGCAAATACATAATCAACAAAAGTTGTCCATGTGCAGCCTTCCATCTGCTGTGCTGCATGGGGTGTGCATATGGACAGGTGAGCGTGTCTCACCTGTCTCTGCTGTGCTGGGAGCAGATGGCCCTTTGGAGACACAGGGGTGATGAGCAGCCTGTAGCCGGTAACATCTCCTGTGGCCTGACTCCAGGTCAGCTGCAGAGAGCTGTAACTCAGCTCACTCACTTGCAGATCTTTAGGTCCTACTATCCTCTCCACCACTACAGCACACAAGATAAACATGATAGAACAACTGAATTTTTGCTCTTTACTAATACGAAAGATCTGTCTGTTTGTGTAGATATGGAAAGTCTTCATAAATACTGTAATTTATTTCACTTAATAATAGTGACACAAGAGAGGATCGGGTGTGTTTTTTTTTCTTGTTTTTTTAAGATTATTATTTTTGAGGTAGATATCTTTATGATAAATCTATTTATCGATCAAGCTATCATTCTCAAACAAACACATATGAAATCATTAAGAAGTTCTGTTTTAGTGCTAGGACATTAGTAACATAACTAAAATTTTGTTACTAAAATTAATGTTTGATTATATTTACATTTAGGTCATAAATAAGAGCAAAAGCAGCTTAACGATATCACACTATCATAATGAAAGTTTTCAACTGTTACATTAATGTTGTCACTATTAAAAGAAAGACAATTAATACATAGTTATATTATCGATTTAACTACACTGACACTATTGGATGAGAACACGATTTGCAAGGAATTGAGCTGGATAATGATACTAACATTGCAGACACTTTTAATGAACTGAGATACTAACATTGCAGATACTTTTAATTAACTCAAGGTATTAACATTGCAGACACTTTTAATCAACATTGAACTGACTTGATCTGAATAATGACACTATTGCCTTTTGTAGAGCTGTCTAAAACTGAAATGAACTCCATAATTATCATTTGTGAAATTAATTGTAAGTTGGCCATTTTTTGTGTAATTTTGCTCTTTAAAAAAAAAAAAATTAAATGAGAGTGTTCATGCAAATCTCCTATGTTTTATATATAAATGTATGATATATAAAGCTTGTCTACACAAGCAACAGTAACCAAGGAGGGCAGAGTTTAACAAGCGGGCCAACTGTGTTTAGACAAGCTTGAAATGCAATAAATCCAAAAAAATAGATAAGCCTCAAGTTCCATTAGCAAAACTCATGGTCATTTTACCAGGTGGCTTTTGTTTAACAGGTCGGGGAGGTTCTGAAGCGGTGAAGCAGATGCGGCGGGAGAGTTTGGGCAGCAGGTGCTCGAGGAAGGAGAAATCTGGGCTGAGAATTAGATGTTCCTCATGGGGTTCTGTAACGATCTTCTTCAGCTCAGACTGATCGGCGTTCCTCACTCCTGAAGAACACACAACACACATCGCCCAGACACAGATTAGCTTCAACACAGATCTACTTCATTTCTAACAGATTATGGGATCAGGGCACGTTGCAGGCCAAACTCGAACCTTCATCACCCATATGATCACCAAGGCTATTCACTTAGTTGTCACTATACCACAGCTCCAAAGTGACTTTATTTTAAAAAAAATTATAGCATGGAGGCCTGTAAGGTGCAGTCAATTCTTAACAGGTTTGTGGGTGTACATGAGTGACCCTCATATGTCTCAGACATGTCTGCAGTGTTATCAGCTGTAGAGTGATGATGGGAGAACGTCACACCATGTCGCCTTGCTGTACATGTGTCAAACGGCCTGATCTCTCTGGGAAAACTGATTAGAAAGGCAGGACACGGTGTGTGTGTGTGTGTGTGTGTGTGTGTGTGTGTGTGTGTGTGTGTGTGTGTGTTGAAGGGGAGCAAGGAGGAATGAGCTTGATGAAAAATTACAGCAATTAGTTGGCCACCGGGTAATGAGCCATAATTATTTCAGCACTCTGGGCGTCAAAACAGAAAGAGCGTCAGAAAGTCAAGGAAACAAGGCCGACACACACAAACATACACGTTTTATGTCTTGGCACGTTCACCAATACTACCATTCAGTGTAAATCACTCCACTACAGTTACTCTGAGTCACACGTCAAAACATAAAGGAGTGCGCACACACACAAGCACGCACACAAACACACACAAGCACACTTTTGGCATGAATAGCACCAAGTCTGAAAACTCACCCACAGCAAACAGTGAAATTCCACTGTCTGTAACAGCTTTAGCTGGACCGTCCACTGGATCATCCGATTGGCCATTAGTGATCAGAACAGCAATCTGATGCCAAAATAAAAAAAAAACATAATGTGATGCTTTACTGTATATCCCAACACGCAAAAGGGTGAATCTCACAAAACCTGAAAAACTCAAAAATGTGCTTAATTGTAATTAAAATGGTGCCACAAACAGTTTTCCTTTCTTCCATGTAATTTTTAGACTGAAATACATGTCTATTGTGAGACTTTTTCTAACATCAGAAATATAAAGCCAGTCACCGCACAAAGTAATAAAACTGGGTCATACTTGTAGATCCCCCTTAGACATGCCACAGGCATTAAATTTCAAAGATGTACAAAAATATATTAAAGAGTAAATCTCACAAAGACTATCGAGAAAGGTCCTGCTTATATTTAACCACAAAGAAAAAACATGGTACTTTATTTTACAGTATGTGTATTTACAGTGTACTTACATGAGAAAGTACTGAGTAATATAAGGTAACTATATGGACTTGAGGTTAGGTTAAGTGTTAGTAACTAGTTATTTTAATAAATACATAAGACTTAGATAGGACTGAAAAATAAAGTGCTACCAGGAAAGAAAATAAGGCCTACATTTAGGACTATTTTAATTATTATTATTTTGCATTGTGACATTTTTTAGGACAATTAAGCATTGTTAACACTCCAATTTACTGTAATGAGTCATCATGTACTTTTACTATTCCCATTATTTTCAACAAGAATTCTCATTACCATAATGCCTCATTACAGAAAAACAAGAATGTTTTTTATTTAAATCACCATAAAGGTTATGTATACTTTACAACTGAAATATTTATCTTTCACATTACAGTAATAAGAAACAAAAATGAGAACTGTCTTAACAGCTTTCATGAAATCCACCCAAAAGTGTGAATTTGTATTAAAGGACTCAATCTGCCATTAAGAGTATCACGCTGATACTGATGCCCTTGAAAGCACACAGCATGAATTATCATCTCATTGCATACATAATTCCCCAACCGCAGCAGATCCAAACTTGCAAAGTCGCTTACACTGACTCACAAATGAGTATTCTGAAAAAGAAACATCTCTTGGGTCACCTAAAGTTCACCGCATTGGCCGAGCTGAGTCTGGGTTCATCTTTATGCACCTTACACTAGTATGCCAGTATGTGGTAACACTTTATTTTAAGGTGTCGTTATTACAGTGTAAAGTACTGAGTAATAATAAGTACTTACTATAGAGTTAGGGTAGGATTAGTGTTTGGTTGAGGGTTAGTTGCATGTAATTATGCATAATTTACTAGTACATGTAACATATGTAACAAGGACACTGTAAAATATAGTGTTACCCAGTATGTTAAAGAGAGTTTTAAAAACGGGGTAAATCTCTGCAGTTCATTATAAATGCCTGCTCGTTTCTTCACACCAGGTGCTCCACAGCAAGACCAGCAGTTATGTGCAGTTTGGAATCCTAATCAAGCCCTAAATTAGGATGGGTGGGACACTGCGGAGCAGAGTGTGTGCACTGCAGCGCAGGACGTGATGTCCTGACAGAATCAATGAAGTGACTGCAGGTGCAGCTCTTTGAGATATAATTAGAAGGTTGTTCTGTGTGTATGTGACAGGATGTTTCATTTGGAAATTTTGCATTTCAGTTCATTTCAGATATGATTACGGTTCAGTATTCTGTATTCAGACTGTGTCCTAACCAAATGAGGTGCCATAAAATGCCAAACAATGCAAGCTGTGAGTAGGAACGTGACATTGTCATTTGATTGGTTTCCATTTATGTGCCTTCATGCTGGGTAGCTACACATTTTTAAAAATAAATTTGCTTTATTGGAATCTATAGATCCATGAAGAAAAAGTTGGGATTAAATGGAA
This sequence comes from Scardinius erythrophthalmus, assembly GCF_964197995.2. Lineage (NCBI taxonomy): Eukaryota > Metazoa > Chordata > Actinopteri > Cypriniformes > Leuciscidae > Scardinius > Scardinius erythrophthalmus. Next base: position 12,306,398 of record NC_138224.1, on the reverse strand, counting down.
GTTGCGATTGTCTTTTCTTCCCTATTTTGATGTAGCCTATATCTGAGTGAAACGGCTTCTCAAACAAGAACAAATTTAGAGCTTGACTTTATTTTGTCCAGACGGCACAGTGTGCTTTTGAATTGCTTTCAATTCAATTCAATTCAATTCAATTCAATTCAATTCAATTCAATTCAATTCAATTCAATTCAATTGCAAATCAAAATTTGAATTGTCCATTTTGATTTCATGGTGACTTTAACATCCATAGAACCTTTCCATTGCACAAAAGGTTCTTTATAGTAGAAAAAGGTTCTTTAGATTTAAAAAAAATATATATTTTAATAACTGTTCAGTGAAATGTGTTTTGTGAACCAAAAATGGTTCTTCTATGGCATGATCCTGCAAAAAAAAAAAAAAAAAAAAAAAATTTGGATCCTTTATTTTTAAGAGTGTAGCCCCACCCACTTTGAAATGTCATTGGTCCATAATCCTGATCCTCCTAACTGTACAAAAAAAATCAAATATATTCTGATATATTTCTGGCTGTGATTGTACCATGCAGCAGTTTCGAATCTTTAATTGTGAACTTGAGAGGCCCTAAAATTTAGCGTAATATGCAAGACAGCATAAAAGCCATTTTAAAATCTCCATTTTGGCTCCAACGTGGCTTTGATTGTGTGTGAACTTGTCTTTTGTATATATATATATATATAGCACTTTAGATGCAGCTTCTGTGCCACCTTTGCAGTGTAAAGTTGGTCTTTTTTATCTCACAGATGGGTTAGGCAGGTAGAAGGTGTTTTGAAGTGATAGTGTTTGAAGCGTCACACCTTTGGGGAGTTGTCTCTGATGATAGAAGGACTGAACACTGACTCTACGAGGAATTCCAATGCCAGGCCGGTGCGGCTGCTGCCTCCCTCATACGACAACTCCTCCACGGCTCTGAGCACTTCCTCCAGAGTCGAATAATCCGTCACAGCTATGCGCATCCTGAACAAGGACAAATTCAAGCAGTTTATTCATGCTTACAAAGATACAAGGTCGAGCATATAGTATTCACACATGCAGCATACAATATGCATACAGACCTAGGCAAGTCTGAATAGACAGTCACTCCAAAGCGAACGCCTTCCTGTCCAACCACACTTCCCTGGAATGCTCGGATGATGTCCGCTATGAACTCTTTGATCTGCTGGAAACTGGTCGGACCCACTGACCAGGAATCATCCACCAGGAACACAATATCAGCAGGCATGGCTGTACGGCATACTGAAAAAGAACAAGGGAGATTGATTTTTGACAAATGTTCTTCTTTTACCATGGCTGAGACTGTTTTTATAAGTGAAAATGTTATAAAGATGGCTAAGAGTTCATATTAAGAAAGTTGGACACAATTCAGAGGAATTGGACACACACCCCACAGAAAGCTGAATCGAATCAACAGCAAGATTTCAATTCATAGAAGATCACAAACACAACAGAGGTATTTTATTAGTCCAACAAAAAGCTTTGTCTTTTGCAAGTCTGATGTTCTTTGGCTTTGTTTTTGAATTTAAGGTAAATTGGAGCAATCTGGAAAATGAAGTGTTCTTCCTCCATATGGCTAAAATTAAAGTTAAACTGATAAGTATAATTAAATAATATTTAAAGCAAACAGTATTCGAATCTATAATTTCTCTGAATTTAACTGCAGTTTTACTATATTGCAGTTTTGCATCACATTTTAATAAAACTTCAGGAACTGAATTAACATTCTCAGTTCAATTTTGAACCATAATAACTGAAGGGTCCAACGCATTCTCGTCAAGGCTTTCTTGTTCACACCCAGCCACAAAGTGTGCATTCACCATGAGATGGCAGTGTAGTCTCAGGAAAAAAAAACAGATTTCAGAGCTATTTAATTTATGCCTGGTGATTTGCACTTTAGAAACCACATTAAACAGAAACAGCAACTACAGACACAGAATTAGACCTGATCAGAATATAATTAGCCTAAAGTCCAGTCATCCAATGCTTGTGTTATAGTTTGATATGACCAACATTTTCAGGATGTTTTCTGAGCTTCTTTTCCAGTAGTGTGCATCCTGAAAATAGATCCAAATAATGACTTATTTCTGTCTTTGATCAGTGCAAATGTGACCTTGCTTGTGAGGTGATTGCACAATCATTGTGACACTTGTCACGGCTGGCACAAAGTGGACTGCAGATGTCAAGTCTGACAACTCTCTAAAGATGAGGCTAATCAGTACTAGATTAGACTTAATAGTAGGGGACAATGTACATCCAGATCTCAGAGATCAGAGAAGATAGTTTTACAACAAAAACCGAAGGAGACAAGTACATCCCAGGCTTTTCAAAGGCTCTAACTAGCCAACGCATTCTCATCCTAGGGCGTCATATACTGACGCTTTTGACATTTCGTCTACATCGAACGCACATGGCACCCTTTAGCATCAATATGACACGCACAGAGCTTTGTTCGGTTATGGGTAGGTTTAGGTCTGGGGTAGGGTTAGGGTTAGACCGCTAGGAGGCGCCTTCTGGCCCATGTCTATCTGCACTGTAAAAAATTTAACCGTGATTTTTACGGTAAAAAAAACGGCAGCTGTGGTTGCCAGACCTTTACCGTCAAAAATACGGTAGCAACCCGTTATTGGTTTTACAGAGTTAACTTAAAATTTACAGTAATAAACCATATTTTATTATCTGATATAATGTGAATTTACCATCCTATTGAAGTATTAATATCTGTTTTGTACCATAATACACTGATAACTACCAGTCACAGCAGTAATGATAGTCACATGATCAATCAAAGCTCATCACAGGCAGCTCTTCCAAAAGAAAGTTAATTCTATAGATTAAGCTGCACAGTGTCATTCACACAAACATTAAACACCATCACGGTAACACACATGCAATTTTAAAAATGCAATAAACATTAATTTAACAACATTAAATGTAACATAAAACCCTAATGTACATAACTGATTAGAAAAAAACAAAGAAAACTAAAAAGAAACAGTTATTTCAACAAAAATACATCAAATGTGAAGTGTCACACAGGGAATTGTGGGAATGTCAATTTACGGTTTTTCACTGTAAATTATACAATGAGTTGTTCTTTTTCACTTTCAAAAACTGTCAATTTAACAGTATTTTACAGTAAAATTACATTAAATGTACCATTAGATCTATCACAGTTATTTACCGTATATAGTACGGAAACTTTCTGTTAACCAATTAACAGTTTTTCACTGTAGCGTTTTTACAGTCTTTTACCGTTAAAATTACGATCATTTTTTACAGTGTGCGTCTCATATTGACGCTAAAGGGTGCCATGTGCGTTCGATGTAGACGAAATTTCAAAAGCGTCAGTATAAGACGCCTTGGGATAGCACACATAAGAATGCCCTAAAAATGTTCTTCCCCCTAAACAACCACAAGATGACAGACACTATTATAAAATCAAAACACAGAGCTCTGGAAACAATAGTATATGCATTAAACGCCATGGCGTTATTGATCATCAGGCAGGAACTACATAAAAAGTCTCATTTCCAGAAAAGTTGCTGCACAGAGTTGGGAAAATCTGTGCCACCCACATCAAAAGGGAACAAACACTGCAGGCTGTAGTGATTTATCACTCACATACAGCATTCTATGCGAGAAAAATGCTTTCGTGCAATAGGGAAGTTCATCAAAAGTAAACTTTAGCGGTCCAGTCAGTGGTGATGGTCCAGAGGCATTCAACCAATGGAAGACACGAGGACAGACAGACTGGAAAAATGTGAATTTGGCTGATGTTCTCTCAGCCCAGGCATCTCAATGCAGGTGAAAACTTTCAGTATACGGCATGCACATCCTGATTTTGCCAAGTTAGACATATTTTGTTGACACTGGAACCACATTCCTGTCTGAAATTTTTGTTTTGCCTTTCCCCATCCCTAAACCTAACCCTACTCATAAATTATGCCTAAAATCAAAGCGAAATGATAGGTGAATAACACTGATGTAGCACCTAATCCTGGTTGTAAGCCTAAACTTGACATAAACTGTAAACTAGTCCCTCAAATCTGATTGATTGATTGGAATGTTGTTCCAGGATCAGCAAAGATGTTAATCCAGAAACATGTTGCACTTGGGGTTCTGCCATAGACGCCATTTAACATTTTATAATACAATAAATTATTAAACCATGAACCAAACCCTATCCCTTCATTCATTCATTCATTCATTCATTCATTCATTCATTCATTCATTCATTCATTCATTCATTCATTCATTCATTCATTCATTCATTCATTTGTTTGTTCATTGATTAATTCAGTGATTGATTCAGAGTTCACTCCATCATTATCATTTCTTCCCTGCTGCCCCTCACAATGTCAAATCCAATAGCATTCACAGTAATACCTGCAACCCTCAAAAGAGCCACAACACAGCACTGCCACATGTCAGGAGAGACTCTTCATCGCATACAGCGCTTAAACAGATCTCTCCAGTCTTACTTTCTAGATACATCTCTAGATACATCTCAGCTGCAGCTTGCAGACTGTGCAGTTGTGTGCAAAGAGGATTACACTAAAATCATCTGCTGCTAGATTAAAATCATCAGCCTGTGAAGACGATGTAGTTTAACACGATACAACATAAAAGAGCTGCATTCAGTGCTGAGTCAGTAAAGAAATAAGGTTATTAAGCAAACATTTGTTTACTTTCAAAGCAATTGTAACAGACTGACAGGCTATTAACATGACAACAATGCCCTGAAGGCAATGAGAAGTGACTACCTTTGTATTTGCAGATATAAGGGTTGATTACTGGGTACGTTGCTTTTGCTTTTACATTTAACAGGGTTTCGACATAAAGCAGGAAGAGATGGTGAAAGAGTACAAGGACGTGACCTCAGAAAGCACATTCTTTCCATTTCATAGTCAAGTGTCTGTCACTGCAAACAGCCATTTTGAAGAGGTGTGGAAAATTACAGTGTTTCAGGGCATTAGTGCCTCAGTCAGTAATTGGTCCTGACAGACTCCTCTAAAACCATCCTGCGTGAATGCAATATGTTTCACATTCTTGCTCTTTCTCGTTCTCTCACACACACAGCTCAAGGTGAAACAGAAACACACACACTGGTTTTTTTGTAGACAGTTCTGAACTGATGGAAATCAGAGAGGGGTACAATGATTTATCTTAAAAGGCTCAAACCAGAGGGATCAAGCTGCAGGAGATCTGCATATGTGCCGCAGCAGAACCTGCTGACTCAGCAGAACACATGTGGAAAAAACTCCACCTGTACAGCCTCTTCAGGTGAACTGATACACATGGTGATGATTAAAAGTAAACTTTCCTGAAACAATATTGCATAAAGAATCTCATACAACTGGAAATTTGTAAGGATTTGAACTGTGGGCTCGTCAAGGACATTTATATTTTTGGGACAGAACAGTGACAGAAACCTATCTGCCAGATAGATGCATGTACAGTTAGTACAGTATATCTTTAATATCTTGATTATTTGTCCTAGAAAACAATAAGATAGGTAAATTGAAAAAAGAGTGAAAATTAAATTACATATAAATAAATAAATTAGGCAAAAAAGCACCAACATTGAAGTAACTGATCAATTATTCAACTAATAAAATAATAATAATAAAAATAAAAAAGATAAAAAAAATTTTTTTTAAAAGTTACTGATTCATTTTTCAACTGATAAAATAACAAAATAAAATAAAAATGAATAGGCAAAAAGCACGAACATTTCAGTAACTGATTAATTGTTCAACTAATACATTAAAAATAAAAATAAATATGATTATTTAAAACTGAGTATTAATTAATTAACTAATAACAATAAATTTGTTAATTGTGTTAACTTTTTTACTTTCTACTGTCTCGCTTTAATAACATAACGGATAGTTATGCATCAGCATTTGCAACTTATTAACTAGCATCTATACATATCAACTTATATATTGTTGGTATGAAATTGTAGAGTGCGAAAGTAAAAGAAATCTCAAAAACTTTTTTTTGATGCTAGTCAAATCATGAAGTGAATTAAAATGTTTCCTTCATTCTTTTGGAAGTTTTCTTTCTTTTTGTCCCTGGAAGGACACCTGGAACACACCTGCCTGGAAGTTTCTATGCCTAGTAAGACCTTGATTAGCTGGTTCAGATGTTTAATTTGGGTTGCAGGCTAAACTTTGCAGGACAGTGGCCCTACAGGAGCAGGAACAGACACCCCTGACTTAATTCAAATCGTTCACATCCAAACGCAAAGGGTTGGATGTCATTCTTGCTTATTCTGAAAGTCACTCATTTTTAGTTACTCACCTACATTTTTTTTTTTTTTTGCTTGAGCATTTAATGCTTGGCAAATGTTCATTTTGTACCTTGCCTGCAACCTTTTTCAGAGTGTGATTGATTGAAGGGCGTGTTATTGGCAGTTCACTGGGGACTGAAGAGGCCCTATCGCATGTAAATAAAGCATGAGTCAGCAGTCTACCTTCAGCCTCTGCAGTGGCGTTTTGATGGGAGAGAGACAGGGACAAGAGGAAGATCCATAGGCCTATGCCGCAATATCCCATTCTCTCTCTCTCGTCCTCTGACTTTCTCTTTCGTTCCCTGTCCTCCCCCTCTTATCTCTCTGCCGGCAGATCCTCTTCCTTGGACTGATGTCCTGAGACGGGCTTGTTCTCCAATTTATTTAGCTGATATGCTCTCTCCCTTTTATCTGTAAGACAGAGGAAGAGAGAGATCGGTATCGTCATACATATGCATATACACACATTCAGAATAATCATTTTGATCTGTTCTGTTAGCAGAGTCAATGTAATCGCTGAATCTTCGCTGAAAATCGCCTGTATAATCCGGCGCATTTATCCTGTCAGATATGGCTGTGCAGGCCCGCTGAGCGCCGGTTAAGAAATGAATAGCTCTCAGATGGAGACAGGTATTATTCAAATAAAAGAGAATTGTTTAAGGTTAAGGAACTGGGGTACTGCACAATGCTATTCTTTTAAGTTTATTCGTCTCAGGGTTAAATTCAACAGAAGACAAGCAATAATAAAATAGTAATACAATAATAATATGTACAGTAAAAAGAATGATAATTGTATCATGATGTACATGTTGTTCTTCCATATAACGGAAGGTCCCAAAAATGAGTTGCAACATGACACAATTGATCACAAGTGACTGTAAATTATAATGTTACAAAATATTTCTATCGCAAATAAATGCTGTTCTTTTGAACTTTCTATTTATCAGAGAATCCTGAAAAACTATTTATTTCAGTTTCCACAAAATATATAGCAGCACAACTGTTTTTAACATTGATAATAATAAGAAGAAATGTTTCTTGAGCAGCGAATCAGCATATTAGACTAATTTTAGTTGGATCATGTGACACTGAAGACTGGATGCTGAAAATTCAGCTTTATCATCACAGGAATAAGTTACATTTTAAAATATCTTAAAATAGGCAACAGTTGTTTTAAATTGCAATAATATTTTACAATATTACAATTTTAACAGTATGTCTGATTAAAATAAATGCAGTCTTAGTGAGACTTTGTGCAAAAACATTGACCCCAAACATATGACCCTAAAAAAAAGCTGTTGGATGTCCTCAGAAAACTATATTATAACAGATGCGTATGTATGTCATAGGAACCATCATGCTTTTATGGTGCTTTTTTGTCATTTTAGGCCACTGCCTTGGTCATTATTCACAAACGATCTATGGAAAAGAAAACATTTTTTTTTTGTGTTCTATATTCAAGAAAGAAAGTCAAACTGGTATGGAACAAGTAAATAATGACAAACACCAGTTGCCCATCATCATTTATAGTGTTTTGGATTCTGGTCTTCAAAATGGGATGCTAGTGAACTAGGCAACAGCATTAATCAAACTTGTTATTTTTTTATATATATTTATAGTGCATCTTCACACATCGTTGTTCCCAAGCTACAAAAACAGTGAATTGACACTATTAGCAGGTTACATCACACATGGCAGTTGACATTGAGGTCAAAGTGTCACAACAAACTTGACCTTTGTGAAAGACACCAAGACTGCTCATTATTACTTATGTCTGTGTGTGGTAAGAGTAAGAGTAAGGTGAGAACTGCAGTGAAAATACAGTACAATCTACCTTTAGGACAGAAGGTTCTAGATTTTTTAAGAAGGTGGATGAGTTTCCCCTCAAGGACACCAATTCATTGATGTAACTTCTCCATTATCACTAAAATCCTCACTTATCTGAAAGTAAAATTAGGTTTTTACCTATGTATCTTTATTCCCCGGTTTCACAGACAAGGCTTAAGCCTATAGTCCCAGACTAAAATGCGTGTTTGAGCTGTTTTAACTGAAAGCAACTTGCACTGACATATCTTAAAATATATAAAATATATAAAACATGCATTTAAGTCTGGGACTAGGCCTAGCCTAAACCAGGGGTCAATGTCATAGTATTTAATATCTCACAGGGTGACTGTAGGGGAGAGCGGGGCACAACCTAACGCTTTTTGACTTTCTCAGTTTGTGTAAATCTACTTATGGTTCAGAGTATTTATTTTTCCCCACATTAATTTCCCACATGTCTAGTACAATTATGTGTTTTTGTTTTATTAATACAGTATATACCTTTTTCTTGATATACGCCGAAAGAATGGAAGTGAAATGTGACAACATGCCCCATAGGTGGGGTACATTGTAACATGTGAGGGGCACATTGTAACATGACATATGGCAGCTTAAAATGTTATCTGATCTAATAAAAAAAAATATACAAAACAAACTAAAATATTTTCTAAATAAAATACAATTAAAAAACTTTTTCATATAAAATAATGGCAATTTTTAATAATTAAATATAAACTCATTTTTGAGTTTTGACTACGAACACATGAAAACACAGCTATACAACATAGTTCAAAACAAATAAATACTTCGTAATTTCTGGACATTGACTCTCAGTCTTTATTCACCTTTTTCTCACGTTTTCTCAATAAAATTAATAAAAGTATAGAATATAATAGCATATTTCTAATAGGGGCACATTGTAACGCAGTGTTACAACATGCCCCCGCCTGCACAACTGGGATTTAAACCCGGCTAGTGTCTTCTGCTAGTTAGCGAAGCATTAAATAACTATCTCAACTGTTAAATAACACCTTGGAGATTAAAATAATATCAGATTTGTCTTATTTTAAATAAACACAAAAAATAGAGATGAAAAATGAACTTAAGTAAGACATTTACTTTTGCTATGGTTAAATAAATGTCTATGGATATCTTCCAAAAAAAATAATAATTTTGGCGGATTTTTTTTTTTCTATATAGTGTTGTTATGGCAACTAGTAAATAAACAAAGTTCCATCATCCAAGCATGTGCGGAAGTATTTAAAACAAGCGTGTTACAACTAACCCCGCGTTAGGTTGTGCCCCGCACTCCCCTATAGGTCATAATCGCAACTATATTTCTTGTGATTGTGAATTTACTGTAAATATCACAATTTTGACTTCATTTCTTGTGACTGTGACTTAATATCGTCCCCCTGCCCAATTTGGGGCAGTTGTGACCTAATGGTTAGAGAGTTGGACTTGTAACCTGAAGGTCGCAAGTTTGATTCTCAGTACCGGCAGGAAATGACTTAGATGCCCATGAGCAAGGCATCTAACCCCCAATCGCTTCCTGGGTGCCACAGCAAAAATGGCTGCCCACTGCTCTGGGTTTGTGTGTGTCCACAGTTTGCAGTGTGTGTTTTCACTACTCACTGCTCCTAATGTGTGTGCACTAACTTGGATGAGTTAAATGCAGTTGCCATACTTAGCATTCACGTCACTTCAATTGCAACTATTTTTTGTGATTGTGAAATTTATGACAGTGGCATAGGGCCAGATTTACTAAACACTACAGGGCAAATTAGCATGAGAGAGCAATTTCAAAAAAGCGCAGATGAAAGTGGAAAGTTCTGCGCTTGATCTACTGACGGCATGCAAATTAAAGAACACAGATGCAGCCGGATCATTACTGTAGTGACCAACAGCAGCGAATATTTGATTCTGGTTAAAGACGGTAAATAATGGCGCAAATACCAGTAAATTGACGAGCGCAAACCTTTGTAAAGCACCTGATTCATTTAAATGCTCTCCTCCCATAATTTACATCTGAAAGGGAAACTCCTACGAAAGCATATACAATTAGGTCAGCTACAATAATAACCCTGTCCATGCCTTTTCAGCACAATTTTTTCACTGCGTGTCTTTAGTAAATCCTGACAGTAGTTTTTTAACGCCAAAAGAGGGTTTGCGCTGGCGCAAGCTGTTAGTAAATCTGGCCCTTAATATCTCACAATGTGACTATTTCTTGTAATTGTGACTTAATATCTCACAATGTGACTTTTTATGTCATAAAGGTGACTTGATATCTTACAATGTGAGTATATGTCACAATTGCAAATGTATTTCTTGTGATTGTGACTAAATATCTCACAATGTGACTTTATAGGCCATAATTGTGATTCAATATCTCACAGTGAGACTTTATATGTCACAATTGTTACTTTACTTCTTGTAATTGTGACTTTATCTCTCACAATGTGACGTTAAACAGGCTTCCATATTCTCCTGAAGTTGAGTTGTTGTAAATACTGGACCAACAGAACACAGAATTGAAAATAAAATCTCCTAACACCTGAGAAGCTTTAACTATGGCAAAATCTCTTCATCCTTTGAAATCAGGACTAATCCCAAACTGTAAAAGCATACAAAATCCAGAAGCATCAGACAGGCGAACAGCTTCCTCTCCAAATAAAAACTGTCATTCCAAATACTGTGCTAACTAACTACATAGCATATGGAATCAATGATCTCGCGCAGAACCGCTATGGCTTTGTCAGGTTACATCAGTAGGGAATATTTATGACTAGCGAGTCTCTGTTCAACCAACAGACAGCACTGTCAAGCTGTGCAGAAACCACAACCATCCAAATGCAATGGTTTACTGCACAACTGCCATCTCTAATGTGCAGGGAACGAGTCTGACAGTCCACAAAATTAATGCAGCTGCAAGGGTTCGCTGACTTTAACAAACTTCTCTGGGGTACACAAGAGTCTATAAAGCATTTTTACATACGGTAGTGCTAAAACTTTATATTATCACGAAAGACACTTTTAAGCAGCCCTTAGCATTCAAAGTTAGCACAGAAAGCATCAGACGCAGTGGAACGCTGTCAGATTTTTCATCAAACAACTTTGTGGCCATGAACTCTGCACATACCACTCAAACTCAGTCCTGTTCGAGCATGTAACCTCAAGCACTTCTGTACCACAGTTAGTTTACATGACTTTACATGGACTCTGGTTCTCTGGACGGGGCAGATAAGACTTTCTGAATTGCTGCACTTTGGAGACTGCCGTCTGATTGTGCGATTTATGAATGAATCTGATTGAACGAGCGATTATTCGTGCCCACGTACAGAAAGGAAGGTGCGACCGCTGTGACTCAAGCTATATATTTTTTTGATGTCTGCCACACAGCAACTTGCACACAGCATACAGATAATGTAATCTCACAAGCGCAGGCCGACCAGAGAGGTGAGCGTGCAGCTGGATTGCGCACTTTAAAGGATTGTAAAGGTACAAGAGCCGACCCAATTCTCCTTCTTGCTCTCTCTACAAGCCCTGCTGTTTGTTAGCAGTTTCTACATACGGTCACTTCACAGGCTCTAAATTAAGAGTTAAACGCACATTTAAACTACATTTCTTAAAAGCGTCCAAAAATGCACTATAGCGAACACATGGAGGGACGCCAATCCAAACAGTCCACGCAATTGTTGCATGGAGCGCAATGGTGAATGCACAAAATCAAACATGAACACAAAGTTCAATAGCGGCCATTCATGAGATGAGCCAAACATCCTTAAATGACGCTTCAGCGATGAATGTTTTTAAGATACTGGGAGGAGAGTCCTCACAAAACATCTGTTGTAGTGCAAATGTCCATACGCATACTCTCAGTACTCGCTTGCTCACAATAAAAGCCGGAAAGGACACTGTTTGTGGAGGCTTATCAGCGTCAGAAAGAGGCAAGCCGCCAACGTGCAGTTATGAAGTGACTTTATGCGGCTCATGGCTGTACGACTAAAGCCGGAGTGCCGTTCAACTTCGAGGGGCGTGTAAAAGCCTGTGCGTGAAGGAATAAGCTATCAGGCTGGAGGCATCACAGACACACTCTATTATTTTGCTCAAGGCATTTTAGTTGCATTAGCAGGGCTATTGAAGCCGTCAGACGCAGAGGTAAATGGAGTGGAAAGGCACATAGTGGATTGAGTCTCGGATTTTGTTCCACAATTACCTAATCAAAAAATGCATTAAACAAATAAATGAACTTGGGTCAAATTATACCAGTTCTAATCAGTAGATGTTTGAGAAAATGAACTTTAAAACGCAAAATTGCAGGAGCTTAGACCAGTGGTTCTCACCTTAAGGGTCATGACCCTAAAATGGGCCGCAGGTCTGTTTTTATTGGGTCGCTGTGAGTGGGAAAGATGTCATCTTTTAAAGGATGAGAAAACATTATGCACCCATTCGAACTCTACAATATTTTAGAGTCAATTCATATTAGAGTCATTCTGTTGAAGCTAGCCAAAATAGATGCATGCTAACATAGGTTGCATAATATTGCTTCATCCTCAAAAACCATGCACCAAACTACACAGAGTAAAAGAAAATACAAATCAAACTAGATTAAATATTCATTCTTCTGAGATGGATTGGCACTTGATGTCCAAGAAAGTCTAAATCCCAAGCAAAACTTGAGAACTACTGGCTTAGAAACTTTGAGAGAATGGCCCACATCCAGAGTGTGCAAGAAAAAGAAAACGAGAGAAAGAAACTTGGCAGTGAGCTAGATAGATATACAGCTTTCTGCATTGTGAGGCACTGGGCTGCAAAGTTCATACAGAGACCCTCTCTCACCTTTCCCACTGTCCCACTGTCCCCTGCACCATGATCCTCCTCTCGAATGCAAAAACTGCTGTCCACGGGAAACAGACCCAGTCCGGTGCAGATCCGTCAGGTAATAATACAATCCAAGCACAGGTTACGGGACTCCACACGTTGTAGTACACTGTCCCAGGACGAGGGGTGTGAGAATCCAACAGAGCAAAAGGGTGTGTGAGGGAAAGAGAGAGTGAATGAATGAAGCAAATACCTCTAAAGGGGAAAGTTTAGGGGGTGTGGAAGAGCTACAACAGGTTGGCTCACAGTTACAGCAAGAAGATGGATGGGGAGAGAGAGTGAAAAGAAAAGTAAGAAAGAGAGAGCAGCAACTAAGAAGCTGAAGATAATTCCATATAATGATTTAGGCACAAACTGAGTTAAAGACATTTGGTTCTTTGCAAAGAGGTTTGTCTGTTTTTTGTATCATTCATTCTGAATTTCAAATGTTTCTTCAGTGGTTAAACGTTTGTTGCAAAATCTTCATATAAACAATATGCAACATTATCCTTGGTAATTGACTTTGTTTTATATTGTTATGTTTTGAGGTCTTGCACAGTTATTATGTGCATCTAAGTCACCTGAGCAGCATCATGACATTAAAAACTCCAGCAGCAAGTTATTAAAATCACTGCATTACAAAAAGCTAATGGCCAAAATACAAACACTCCACAAACTGTTCTGTTATGGACTCCTATGTTGAGCTAAATGATGAACCAAGCAAGACGCAGGTGAACATAATCAATTAATAAATCAGAAACAAAAGACATAATCAGAAACCAAGGAAACCAAGCAAACAGGAAATAAACACAGGTTAAATGATGAACCCAGCAAGACGCAGGTGAACATAATCAATTAATAAATCAGAAACAAAGGACATAATCAGAAACCAAGGAAACCAAGCAAACAGGAAATAAACACAGGGAAGAATAATACATACAAGTATGAATAATACAAGAATGTAATACAAGTATTCTTCTCTGTGTTTATTTCCTGTTTGCTTGGTTTCCTTGGTTTCTGATTATGTCCTTTGTTTCTGATTTATTAATTGATTATGTTCACCTGCGTCTTGCTTGGTTCATCATTTAGCCTGTGTATTTTAGCTGTTGCGGTTTCTTTTTCTCCTATGGTTTTAGATTATCGTGTGTTGTTTGTTTGACCAAAAAAAGTATCCATATGTTCTTTCCTTGCCTGACCAGCTGTGACAAAAAAACTTCCTTAAGTTTTGCATATATCTCTCGGGACAAAATTAGGTACTAATTTAGGTACTTAATTGGTAAAAAAATCATTTCCAATTATTGTGGAAGTACGTGAGACCTCCCAAATATGACTTTTGAAAAGCAGCAGCAGAAGTTGGGGTCAAAAAGGTGGACTTATTCCACATGTAGCACCAGGGTTTTTAGATCTTACAAGTAAAAAAAGCCAGACCTCTGAGCTGGTCACATGCCTTCCCAAAAAGCTGCGTTTGAACAGCAGTGTAAAACACCGTAACTGCCCTGTTTGAACAGAGAAAGCGATGTGACAGGTCTTTAATGGTCTTCTGCAGGAATGCAGGGATGGAGTTTATTGGTTCTTGCCAGCTGTCACTCATGACACACTATAATTCAGCAAGCCCCATTCACATACACAGACCTGAAAAACTAGGTCAAAGGTCAGGCATGGGGCCATCATGGAGAGAAAAAAAGGGGAAAAAACGCTCAAGAGGCTATAAAGAGAACTGCATACATGTAGAAGAGTGTATTTATATATTTGTTGTATATAATAAAACATATTTTGGATATAAAAATATATATTTTTTGTGTATTATGTATTATATTTTATATAAATCAAATATCAATAATAAATAATTATGCATAAAAAAAATTAATTGCACTAAAATGTAAAATTAAATTAAATGAATCTTCCAATTTAATCTCATATTGGCCAAGGATGATAGCACAATTTATGGAGTTACCTTGAGTCCAAAACAAAATCTCAGAGTTTTGAAAAACAGTGTGACACACCGTGTAATGGACAATCCCTCAGACAGCCCTATAGGGAGATGCTACAAAGGCGAGGCATTGAAGAAGGCATTGAATGAGTGGAAGGACAGAGAGAAAGCCTCCTGGCTGACCCACAGGTGTGCAGAGCCCTGCTGGGCACAGTAAGGTCAGGCTTTCATGTCTCAGGACCTCTCTGGCCACTGGGTCAGCTCTATCTATAGGACGCCAAGGGAGACATAAATCCTCATGACTGTGGGTGTCTGCAGGGATGAAGAGGCGAAGAACCAATGAAAAAAGAGGGATGAGAAGACTGAAAGAAAAGAGAGATTGTAGATTAGATTTGTGTAAACTGGCTTTGGGAGCTTTTTCATCACATTCGAAAGCTTTTTAGACCACTTTACAAAACAATCATAAGATTTTCAGGCTTGAAGAATACTTGCACTTAAAACCTTGCACACCCATTTCAAATGTTTGGTGTCAGTAAGATTTAAAAAAAAAAAGAAATTAATACTACTAATAAAATATTAAACAGTACTGTTTTCAACACTGATAACAATAACTAAAGTTTCTTAAGCAGAAAATCAGCATATTAGAGTTAATTCTGAAGGATCATGTGACACTGAAAACTGTAATGATGAGTAATGATGCTGAAAATTCAGTTCTGTTTTAAGTTGTAATAATATTTCACAATATTATGTATTTTGATCACATAAATGCAGCTTTAAGGAGCATTTGAGGAGTTTTCTTTCAAAAAATTAAATAAACCTTTCCAACCCCAACATTTTCAACTTAGTGTGTGCCATCTAAAGTCTAAATTGTAAAAAACAGATTTAGCATCAAGCAGACCTGCATGTCCTAACCTTGATATTTTACGTGTTTCTCTTAAATCCTTGATTCTGATTGGTCAGTTGCAGCATTCTGTGGTAAAATATTTTTATATATGAACATTAATGCGTGTAATTGATTGTTTCTGGCAAATAATTTTCATATACTGTTCTAGTTATTTTTTTCTTCCTCCTCTCTCCCAAAATATAACTTTATCTCAAACCAATAGTTCATGTCAATTCTGTATTCATTTGGTAAGTAGCCATGAAATAAGAAAAATGATGCACAGTCAGCTGGCCATTATCACAAAATGAAAAACAAATGAAAAAAAGACCCACACGTGTTAAATCCAGACCCTTATCGCTCTGCCTGTGTTCATTTTGCAATAATAACCGACTGATTGTACATTATATCTGATTGACTGATTGAACTCACACAATGCAGACGGTGCTACAGAGAAATGATGGAAAGTATAGGATTGCTGTTAGAAATGCCCACCAACAAAGAACATTTGAGACCTAATATTTTCAAGAACTATTTTAGCAATGTTAGCTCTGTCTTGGAAATCGTTTTAGACCAGTTTCACAACTAGGAAAACTCACTGTACGATAATGGTGCTGTTTCTGCATTATCAAGCAATTAAATGCATTGAGGAATAAATTTTGAACAAAGCTGATAATGGCTACTCAGCCTGGGAAATATTAACCAGGCTTGTCTTTTAAAACTATAGCTGCTAATTGCTGTTTTTTTTAATGCATACGAAACCCCAAAGTGGTTGATACTGCAGCTGAAGTGTGCTTTGATTAAATTCAAGCTTTAGGCTTGAGTAAAAACAACAATGTACGCAGGAATGAATAAGAGAAACAGCGAAAACCAAAGAAATCTCTCCTGTCGGTCATACATTAGGAATTCACAGGGCTGGGCTGAGTTTCTGACACGACGTTGTAAAAACATCACTGACATGATGGGTAATTGCTCCTTTGGTGCGTTAGCTTGTTTTTACAGGCATGTTAGTTGAGGCCTCTCTCCACTGGCTGTCACCTCTTGTGTCTGTACCACGATTCCATCATAGACCTTGCGTCAACACAAAAGACTGTTTTCATGTTTTCAGCAGTTATGAATAATAAATAGCGATTGCTTCACATGCTCCTTGGAGAAATACAATCCAATCGGATGATGTATAGATTTAGTGCAATGCTGAAATCTTAATTATAAGTTCATTTTCTGTGCTCCGATGGCTCAAACAGTTCATTATTCTGCCCTGCAGGGCCATTCCGACTCCACTTTAATTGTGTTTTTGACGTGGAATGAGTTTAAAGTCCATGTTTAAATAATGCGCCTGCCTGAGTTTTGCTTTTGGGGGGAAATCGTATTGATTGATGTAATATAAACACAAGTGCCTCATTTAAAGTTATGGTAGTGTGTCAACAGAGAGAAGAAATAAGGAGAGCTGTGGAGTAGTAATAGGGTGGGAATATGAATATGATATTACAGTTGTGCGTGTGCATGTCTGTGGTCTCTGGCACAACTGGCAAGTTGTGTTTATCCAGGAAATCAAGGACTTGTTGCCCACGGCAATCCGAAAGATATGTATCCCCTTGCTGGTAGATATTTGGCACAGTGCCCACCTCAATCCACAAGGCCTAAAGTATGCCAATGTGCTCATCAGCAACAAAAAACACACCCACTACCTCCAAATGACACTTAAAACCAACACAAAAATATGTGCCTTTTGTCTGTCTGTTTGGAACACACACACACACGCACGCACGCACGCACGCACGCACGCACGCACGCACGCACGCACGCACGCACGCACACACACACACACACACACACACACACACACACACACACACACACACACACACACAGCATTGCACTAGGGGTCTTCAACCCAAATTATACTCTCCATCAGGGGCCAGTTGACTGAGTTAAAAAAAATACAATTGTTTTTAAGTCCAATCATGCACTTTAAATACAGTTATTGGTGCATGGACTGATCTTTTTGTTGCTGAGCCACTCATCTCTTTCTCACACGTAGTGCACTGCTCTGCATGCTAAGTGGACTAATGATGCCTGGGATTGTATTTCTGCAATGTAATTTACTCCTTGCAGATCAGGCAGGTATCCGCCTCATTAAGAGACCAGAAACATCACGATATGGCTTTGATGTGATGCTCCAATGTTATTTGAATGGATAAAACCAGAAATAAATAGCAATTTATTCACATATATGGTAAATAAAAACGTGTGAGGGACACTGTCACTAATATAATGGCAGTTACTTATTTGTATGTATATAAAAAAAAGAAATCTGTGAGAAAAATATTGAATGTGACATTAAAAGACAACATATTGTTTCCTAATTAAAGAATTTACCTTTTATATTGTCACTGTACAAAAACATAAATAAATTAGTAAAATATAATCTGTTGTATATATGTATGTTTTTTATTTATTTATATATTTTTTATATAGATATACTATAAAATATTCTTTTAACTCGAATAAAATATTTGATATTAATATTTTTAATCAGAAAAAATAAGAATGAAACAGTAAAAATGTTTTATTTATTTAGATATTTATTATAGATATATTTATATTAACATCATGTATTCAGAATAAAAGTTGAATGAAACGGATTTTTTTTAAATCCATTAAATAAATATTTACATTTATATGTAAATAAATATGTTTAATACATTTTATGTATGTACAGTATGGATGGATGGATGTTTGAAAACCAACTCTAGTTTGAAAACCAATGGATTTTCAGGTTACATTCATTTGCATCCCAGATTTAAAGATAAACTTTAAGGACCACATTTGGCCCAGTAGTTTGAGACTCGTGCACTAGTTTCTTTCATATCTTGCTGGGGTGCTTCATGAATATGTATTCAATCCTTATGTGCTGCTAAGACTATTTGTTTTACAGTATGTCGATCATAAAATACTATATGGCCACCAGTAGGGCCGTAAAAGAACACTTGAAACCAAGAGTATCTAGTTGCACATGGTCCAGGCAGGTTAGGGTGCCTCTTTTGGACCTGATCCAGAAGCCCATCCTTTCTATTAGCTATTATTCCATAAGGCAAAGAAGCCATTGAGTCTGATGAATGTCATAAAATATAGGCCAAAGACACACTGACAGAACCTGAAGTCGAAACTGTTAAAACTGTTAAAGTTTTAGTCACACTTTAAAGACCTCAGTTCACACTTTACAACTTTTTGTTTATATTTACAATTAAATTGCATATCCACACACACACACACACACGCACACACACACAAGCAAGCAAGCAGGCAAACAAGAAAGCATACAAGCAAGAAAGCAAGCAAGCAAGTGCGCGCACACACACACACACACACACACGTGTTCCAGTCTGCAAGCTATAGGCTCTCAGACACTCATATGTCTAATGAGGCCAATCTTTGAACTCGGGCTTGATTTATGCTTAACTGAATATCAAAACCATGCACAAATGTATTGTAGCAGGAATGCAGCCATCTCTCACATTCACTCGGGCAATGAGTAGAAAACCACAAGCAGGGACAAGCCCTAAATTTCCCAAAAGCGAAATCCATCTTCTCCCTATATAAGCAAGCATACACTCATATACACTGTATCAACTACACCAATGATATCCATATGCAGTGATAAAGAAAATACGAGCACAGGGCTCAACAATAATGCAGCAGGACCAATGTGAGAGTGTTTCAGGTCAGCTTTTGGACGTTTTATGTCTTGTTTTGAACATTGCTTTTGTGAATTCTGTTGATTTAAATGTCACCCAGATGAAGTTATCTAACTGGCTAACACATCTATGAGTTCAAAGATTTCACGGAGGAACAGCTTCATGTATTGCAAATTAAAAAACTAAAACCAAGCCATTTTTAAACTGAAATTAAAAGTCAAAATATTTAATTTATCTGATGGACATAAAATATGTACTGTAGGTTCCTACATGTTTTAAAATAGCTAATAATAAAAATCTATCTATCTATCTATCTATCTATCTATCTATCTATCTATCTATCTATCTATCTATCTATCTATCTATCTATCTATCTATCTATCTATCTATCTATCCATCCATCCATCCATCCATCCATCCATCCATCCATCCATCCATCCATCCATCCATCCATCCATCCATCCATCCATCCATCCATCCATCCATCCAATTATAGATAAATATCTAATAAATTGTATATACAATTATAGTTGTATGATTGCAAACTGAAAGCCTTGTTGGTAGAGAAACTATAACATTTACTGGCCTGACTGGGCCGACAGAAACAAATCATTATCATTGAGCCCCGGAGTATAGGTTTACATTTCTCCACTAAAAAGGCTGAGCGTATGTAAGAATCAGCGTCTGTCTCACAGGGGGAGGTAGAGTCTCCATATGGATTAGAGATGCACACATGGCCAGCCCAGATCCATTCCGAAAAACATTCCCCTCAACCCAAAACCATCCAATGAAAAATCTCAAGAGGAAGAGGAGGAGCAATGAGGAAAACAATGGACAAGGAGAGAGAGGATGGACGCTAACAAGCCATAATGCAGAGTTACAGATAAAAGAAAGCAGAAATTGGTGTACCAGAAGGAGTCACTGATGGCCTAACCAGCCGCTGGGAGAGGAGAAACACAGACCTGAGGAATGCTTAGAAGACAGCTTCAAAAAACTCCAGTGCGCCAAAGTTTGACAATATTCAGCGAGAAGGCAAGGTTTAACGAATATTGTTGAACTGCTGATATTTTGAAGAATATGGGTAACCAAAACCAATAGTATGGAAGTATAGTAAGTCAATGGGACCCGTCAACTGTTTGGTTACTGACGTTCTTCAAAATATCTTCTTTTGTGTTCAGCAGAAGAAAGAGAAAATGACAGAATTTTCCTTTTTTGGGTGAACTATTCCTTTATTCCAGCATGGCAGTAAATTGGGCTAGTAATGATGGTCTGTAGCTTTTATTTAAAGGGTTAGTTCACCCAAAAATGAAAATTCTGTCAGTAATTACTCACCCTCATGTTGTTCCAATCGCGTAAGACCTTCGTTCATCTTCGGAACACAAATTAAGATATTTTTGATGAAATCTGAGCCATGTCTGAATCCTCCATAGGCTTCTATGTGACCGAAACTTGCTGGCCCAGAAAAGTTATTAAAGAGATCGTTAATATAGTCCAAGTGACTCCAGTGGCTCAATCTTAAGTTTATAAAGCGACGAGAATACTTTTTGTGCGCAAAAACAAACAAAAATAACGACTTTATTCCACTATTCATTTCCTTCTCTCTGGACCTCTAGTTGGTTCGCGTAGTGTTTTTGCGCAGCGCGTCTGTGTTACACGTCACCACGTAGGCTCACTATTGGCCGACGCCGGTCATGTGTGTGATGCGTGATGACGTGCAACACAGACGCGCAGCGCAAAAACACTACGAGGCCCAGAGAGAAGGAAATGAATAGTGGAATAAAGTCGTTATTTTTGTTTGTTTTTGCGCACAAAAAGTATTCTCGTCGCTTTATATACTTAAGATTGAGCCACTGGAGTCACTTGGACTATATTAACGATCTCTTTAATAACTTTTCTGGGCCAGCAAGTTTCGGTCACATAGCAGCCTATGGAGGATTCAGAAATGGCTCAGATTTCATCAAAAATATCTTAATTTGTGTTCCGAAGATGAACGAAGGTCTTACGCGGTTGGAACAACATGAGGGTGAGTAATTACTGACAGAATTTTCATTTTTGGGTGAACTAACCCTTTAAGAATACTACCACATTTGCAGCCGTTTTTGAGTGTTGAGATGTGAAAGTAGTCTTACACACCACCCATTCCTACAGTACCTGTGTGTGATATCTCAAGTGTGTACTAATCACTCCTTCCTCTTCATCCTTCATCAAAAGCCCAATAAACAACAATCACACCCCCACTATTAACAGAGGCTATAATCACTCAAACACAAACACTCAGATACTGTAACTGTACAACTATGCTGTCATCACCCCCATTCACTCAAAAGGAATGTAAACAGTGTGTATGAAGAGGAATGTCAAATGTCACTTATCTGCGTGTCTGCAGGGTCGGTGTAGTGATCATCCCACAAAGCTTCTGTTCACAGGCAGGGTTTGGTGTGCTGAGGCCTGTGGAGTCACATCTGATGGGGTTTGTGCCTGAGGGATATTGTACAGGAGAGATTGCATAAGATTTGAGCAATTAATATTTTTCTTTGGTGGTTTTATTCATACAGTACATCAGACTGTCTTTAAATTACTGGCATGATAAAGTTTTGCTTCCGAGCTCCGGATTTTATTGTAACTGTACTCAAAGTATAATTTATGGATGCCCATGTGCTCTAGATACATGATCCCTCAACTTAAAGCCGGAGTGCGGATGACCTGGAAAGGCATGCTGGGCTTTTTAGATGCCTGATTCCACATTTGCTTGTGTTTAGAGGACATTGAGAGCTGAGAAACAGCAATCCTGGCTGCACCATCAAAGGGTGATAAATAAACCTGTTAAACAAGCCTGATAACATCGGCAGAGCTGCTCTCCATCAGACATTAAATGCCCCGTTTAAAAAGCGGCACTGCATTTATGAGTAAAGCTTTTGCCCAGGATAAAAGGAAAAGCTTCGGCCAGCTGGCGTCCCGCTCAACATGAGATCTGCTGTGGGTTAGCAGAACAGATGCAAATATAGACAGGAAGAGTGAATGAGAGAGACAGATGAACAGTGAACTTCATCCGAAGTTTTCTTTGCTCTGATTTATCGTGCAAAGCAAGTGCACTTTCAAATATGATACATATTAGGGCCTGGATCAGAAGTTTTAAACAAATTTCAGACAATGTATGTGCTTAAGCTTCAGAAAACATTAATTCTCAAGCAAAAGGTTTATGAAGTTTATAAAGAAATACTGTAAACAAAAAAAATTACACTCACACACACACAATATATACCACTCATCTCCACTACAAATAGGAAAAAGAGGCTACAATTTGCACGAGCTCACCAAAATTGGACAGTTGAAGACTGGAAAAATGTTGCCTGGTCTGATGAGTCTCGATTTCTGTTGAGACATTCAGATGGTAGAGTTAGAATTTGGCGTAAACAGAATGAGAACATGGATCCATCATGCCTTGTTACCACTGTGCAGGCTGGTGGTGGTGGTGTAATGGTGTGGGGGATGTTTTCTTGGCACACTTTGGGCCCCTTAGTGCCAATTGGGCATCGTTTAAATGCCACGGCCTACCTGAGCATTGTTTCTGACCATGTCCATCCCTTTATGACCACCATGTACCCATCCTCTGATGGCTACTTCCAGCAGGATAATGCACCATGTCACAAAGCTCGAATCATTTCAAATTGGTTTCTTGAACATGACAATGAGTTCACTGTACTAAAATGGCCCCCACAGTCACCAGATCTCAACCCAATAGAGCATCTTTGGGATGTGGTGGAACGGGAGCTTCGTGCCCTGGATGTGCATCCCTTAAATCTCCATCAACTGCAAGATGCTATCCTATCAATATGGGCCAACATTTCTAAAGAATGCTTTCAGCACCTTGTTGAATCAATGCCACTTAGAATTAAGGCAGTTCTGAAGGTGAAAGGGGGTCAAACACAGTATTAGTATGGTGTTCCTAATAATCCTTTAGGTGAGTGTATGTGTATATATATATATATATATATATATATATATATATATATATATATATATATATATATATATATATATATATATATATATATATATATATATATGTATATGTATATGTTTGTTTTTTTGCTACTGATACTTAATTAAAATGGGATTATATATTTAAAAGTTTGTCACAACAATGAACTGAACATCCAATTACAACATTGGGTGGATTTTGTTGAATTTAATTGTTGGGGTTTTCACAATCCCTGAGGTCATAAATTACTCATATTATGGTCATATTATGAAAATCATAATTTAAGGAGGGATACAGACATTTGATGTGTTTAATACTTGTATTAGTTACGTAAACGTATCTAATAAACAACATAATCAAATATATTTGATTGGCATTTTCTTAAAAAAAAAAAAAAAAAAGTCCTGGGAGACCAAAGTGTAGCATATTCAGGGAGAGTGCCAAATGTGCGTGCCAACATGCCACTTTTAAAGTACAAGCACTGCCTAATGGAGAGGAGCTTTAAACTAAACCCTCATTGTGCAGCTTTCTTTTAACAAGTATTTTAACACGTTGCAAAACTTTTATAGTTTATCTGACAATGCAAAAATGAGAGACAGAGTGAGAGAGAGAGAGAGAGAGAGAGAGAGAGAGAGAGAGAGAGAGAGAGAGAGAGAGAGAGAGAGAGAGAGAGAGAGAGAGAGAGAGAGAGAGAGAGAGAGAGAGAGAGAGAGAGAGAGAGAGAGAGAGAGAGAGCGTAACCTCTAATTAAAAGTATTAGAAATCTTCTTCCATCAGCATGAGGGGGAATTAATGTAGGGCTGTTGGCACATGGAGTCAATGCTTCAGGCTTCCTGTCTCCAAATAGGCAAACAGGAGGTGCATTGCAGAGAGCCTGTTGCCTTGGTAACAACAACTGAACTGCATGGATTCCAGGCAGAAGCACTTCTGAATTCTCAGGGGTGAATCTAACTACACATTTAAAGATTTAACGTTGACTCAACACAACAACACAGCAGCAAAGAGCAAACCCAAGAAACTGAAACTTACATTGTTAGAACTAATCACAAGTTTAACCTTCACCGCACAAGTACATTCCTTCATTGGAATCGAATGACATAAAACGATACATTTTAAATGGTAGCACTTTCTAAAAATAAATCATTTGTGGAGGACATTGATTTGAAGACACACATAACATTTTTCATTTCTGGTGAACCATAGATACGCGTCAGTCAACAGCACATAATAATTTTTCTGCCTGGATGTTTAAAGGGATAGTTCACCCAAAAATGAAAATTCTGTCATCATTTACTCTCCCTCAAGTTGTTCCAAACCTGTATGATTTCCTTTCTTCTGCTAAACACAAAAGAAGATATTTTAAAGACGGTTGGTAATTAAACAGATGCTGGTCCCCATTGACATCCATAGTATTTTTTTTCCTACTATGGAAGTCAATGGGGTCCATCAGTCGTTTGGTTACCGACTTTCTTCAAAATATCTTCTTTTGTGTTCAGCAGAAGAAAGAAAGTCATACAGGTTTGGAACAACTTGAGGGAGAGTAAATGATGACAGAATTTTCATTTTTGGGTGAACTATCCCTATAGTTCCAGAAGTTTCCACACACCTTATTCTGGGCAGATGGACCCTTTTCCAAAGCCTCTAATACTGTATATCCAGTTCAAAGGCTTCTGTCAGTGACGCGCCCCAACAGCTGATTCATTTTAAGTGCAGGAAACCGTCCTGTTCCCAAAGGAGAGGCAGAGTATCCATCCTTCTGTAAACGAACTGACTGTACTGATTTACTATTACCTAAATGCTCAGATGGAATCTGCAGAATCTTTAAACATTATCTGCACTGAATCTGGAAGAACATTCTCCAGGATGGATTTAAATGCTGGTAATACTTTACTAAATGGTGGTAGTTACTTTAAAAAGTAAGGTTACTCCCTAAAAACAGTAACTAATTGCGTTATTTTTTATGGAACGTAATGCGTTACGTTACTTTTTCTCACCTGGGCTGGGCTTGCTTGTTACAATATACTACAATATCCATCATGTTCACACAGTGCACAAAACGCCTCTGCACTAACTCCTGATTTCTCTCAACATGGAGACAGGAGAGCTGTCTGTCAATACATGTTGAAACAAAGTAACTTGAGTTACCTATTTGGAAAAGTAACCCAGATATTACATTTTTAAATTTAAAACTAATGCGTTACTTTACTAGTTACTTGAAAAAAGTAATCTGATTGCGTAACTCATGTTACTTGTAATGCGTTACCCCAAAGACTGAGTAAGAGTAGTAGAAAATACTTGGCGACTAAAAGCATAATTAATTAGACAAATTACACAAAATATGAAATAAAATAATAACATTCCTTTGAAGTTTAACGGTCGCAACTAACAGGGCTGCTAATTCTGCGAAGATACAGTGGGTGATTGTTTCAAATGGGCTTAGATATG
Source organism: Scardinius erythrophthalmus (assembly GCF_964197995.2). Classification (NCBI taxonomy): domain Eukaryota; kingdom Metazoa; phylum Chordata; class Actinopteri; order Cypriniformes; family Leuciscidae; genus Scardinius; species Scardinius erythrophthalmus. The sequence goes on along the minus strand of NC_138224.1, from coordinate 12,280,472 downwards.
TGCATGTCTTGATATAAAATTAAAATGATTCTTTGATTAAAGTGAGATATTAGTTGGATGTCTGATAAAGTGATGCCTGTTTACATTCATAAGCACTCAAAGCTAAAAGGACACAGCATTAATAGTGCAAAATCATTTATTGCAAGCTCTTACACAACTTTCTGGAACTGGAAAGTTCAAATTACACATTCATATTACAGAAATTATTATTAACATTTTCTTCAAGGTTTTTGAAAACTGGAGCATCTGTATTTTCTATCACTCCAAGATCACTCGGAGCGATTTTCTTTCTTTCACCAGCAAACAGCAGAACAGAATGTGACCCCTGTGGGCTTGAGCTGACAAACAGTTTTTGCAGCTATAAGGGTAAAATACAGCAGCCCTCCTATGATTTACCCCTCCCTCTCTCACGTCTCTGTGTGAAAAAGATGATTTATGCCCGTTTGTTTTTTTTTTGTCTCCCAGCACTACTCTGAATAATACAATGTGGACAGGTTTGTCTTTCTTGGAGATATGATCTTGGTTTTCAGAGGCCAAGTTATGGATATATGTCCTGAGAAAAGGTAGAAAGAAGGAAATTATGAGTCAGGTCGCCATGATTATGAGAGATTCTCTGTCATCTTACGAAAGTGTGCCGGCGGTGGCCGATTGGTTACCTTTACGAGTTGAATGATAAATTGGAAGAAGATCGGCAACGTCATCTTGTAAATAAAAAAAAAAATTGTTTTTACAAAACTGATTTGGTACAATCAGGTGTCATTTTTCAACATTAAGTAACAACATTACTTACCAAGAACTATCAATGAATAATAAGTATACAGCATGTATTAGTATTTACTAAATCATTTTTAAATGTTGTATTTGTTCTAAACAACTGTTTTATTAACTAACATTGACAAAGTTTATTAAATCTTGTAAAAAATAAATAAAAAATACATTGCTCAAAGTTAGTTCATTTAAGTTGATACATTAACAAATGTTAATAAATTATATCTTATTGTAATATTATTTTCTTATCTTATTTTATATCAACATGTCTGACATTTTGTTTAATTTAAGTTTAGGGTCTTTCTTGCCATTTTTTTGTTCACATACTCATTTAACTACATTGAGGTCACCAGGATTCAAGTACTTTCACACTGAAACCAATAGTTGATTTCTTGATTTAAAGGCTGTTAACCACAGCTGTGCATATAAAGCAACACTGGGGTCGTGAGATCTAGATAAGTGATAAGGTAGCAAAAGTGTGAAAAGGGTTGCCCGAGGGTTCTCACAGCCGTCTTGTCTGAAACTGCCTCTGAATTATGAGATCATTGCAACATCTGCCGGTTAGAGGGACTGACGCTGATGGACGGCCAGGTGTGCGTGTACATAATGTACACACAAGCTCACTGCACACCGATGACAAATGAAAGCGGAAATGAAATGCAACTTGTGTCACGAGATACCTAAATAGCAGTCTCAATATATTTACTCACTCTGAATGAGTCAGATTGAGCCATAGATACATTAATCTAAGAGTCTAATTAAGTGTCTCTTCAACCTCTTCTGTTCCACTAAAGTTCATGACACACATATGTATATTATGTTAACAGAATTCTGTTTATGCAAAAATATTCTATCATTTATGCATTTGGCATCCAAAGTCACTTGCAATGAATTCAAGTACCATTAAAAAGTTTGTGGTTGGTAAGCTTTTTAAAAATGTTTTTGAAAGTCTCTTCTGCTGTGCTCACCAAGGCTGCATTTAATCGATCAAAAATATAGTAACTAGACTGTGTCATGATAAATAATGGAGGATACAGGATGCAAGTAACAACAGTTTATTGATAGAGAAAGTGAGAAGCAATATCCAAAACAGTCTGGTGCATGAAGACAGTCCAATGGAATGGCGCAGGGACGTTGACAGGCAACCCGATCAGCGGTGGCAGAAGTGTAGTGAGAAATCCATGAATCCAGGCACGAAGCAATGGAACTCCAGACGAGAATAATCCCAGGCAGAAATGCAGAAACTCGGGAACTAGAATCCAACACAGGCAAGGGCAGCTAGGCAAATAGGAAGCAGGACAGGACACGACACTGGAAATTCTAACAACGATCTGAGTCTGACAACACAAGACACCAGGCAATGAATATATGTAAGTACGACTGATAGGTATCAACTGGCGCTGCTGCTAATTACGGTGATTAGCAATCACCCTCACACACACACACACTAACGTATGGGAGGAAAGAGAGACAGTGAATTCATAAACCATGACAGTACCCCTCCCCCTAGGAGCGCCTCCTGGCACTCCCAGACGAACTTACCTGTCGATTGTAATCATCGATAAGGGAGTGATCCAGAATGTCTCTAGCTGGTACCCAACTTCTCTCCTCTGGACCGTAACCATCCCAGTCCACCAGGTACTGAAAACTGTGTCCCCTCCGTCTCGAGTCCAGAATAAGATTAACCGAATACATTGGTTCCCCATCTAAGAGTCGTGGCGGGGTGGGGTGGGGGGTGGGGGGTGGGGCGTGGCAGGCGGATTAATGTGTGAATGAAACACGGATTTTAATTGAGAAACAGGAACGACAGAATGAATTCTCCTGTACGCAGGAGGGAGTTTGAGTCGGACTGCCACCGGACTAAGGACTTTGGTGACAGTGAACGGGCCGATGAATTTGGGAGCTAGCTTGTTAGAAACGGAGCGGAATGTTCTTGGTAGAAAGCCACACCTTTTGACCTACGATGTACATGGAAGGCTTCGACCGGTGGTGATCGGCCTTGGCCTTGGTGTGCGCCCCCACCTGGAGAAGACACTCACAGGCTCTGTTCCATGTGTGGCGACACCTCTGGACGAAGGCGTGGGTGGGGGGGACCGCGACTTCCAGACCTGGAAATCTTTCCAGACCTGGAATTTTTCCAGACCAATTTTTCCAGACCTGGAAAAATTGGTGGCTGGTAACCTAAGCTACACTCAAACGGAGAGAGGCCCGTGGATGACACTGGTAACGAGTTATGAGCGTACTCAACCATTGAGAGTTGCTGACTCCAGGAGGAAGGATTCTTAGATACCAAACATCATAACACTCTCTCCAAATCTTGGTTGGCTCTCTCGGTTTGGCCATTGCTTTGGGGATGAAACCCTGAAGACAGACTGACATTCGCTACCAGTAATTTGCAAAACTCTTGCCAAAATCAGGACACAAACTGGGGCCCCCTGTCGGAAAACACTTCCATCGGGAGGCCATGTAAGTGAAAGACGTGATCAACGACAGTCACCACTGTCTCCTTGGCAGCCACCTTCAAAAGTCGGTCCACTAGGGCGGAGACGTTTCCCCTTCTAAGGCCATCTTCTTGACCTTCGATTCGATCTCCCATGTGAGTCTGGAGATAAATAGTGTTTCGGGTAAAATGCACTCGGGAGTGGACGGGCGATCGGATTGATCAAAAATACGAGATAAGGAATCGGGTTTGATGTTTTTGGAACCCGAGTGGTACGAGAGAGAAAAATCAAAACAACCGATAAAAAAGTGCCCACCAAGCCTGCCTGGAGTCTTTTGGCGGATCAAATATATTCCAGGTTCTTGTGGTCGGTCCAAACGATAAAAGGTACCCCTGACACTTCTAACCAATGACGCCATTCTTCCAATGCTTACCAATGTCATAGTTACGTTCGGCAGGTGATAAAATACGCAAAGAATGCATCTTATCGTCTGTGGAAGAGTGTTGGGAAAGAACCGCACCTACCCCCACCTCTGACGCATCGACCTCCACCACAAACTGACGTGAAGGATCAGGGCCTATCAGGATGGGAGCCGAAACAAAGCAGCTCTTCAGTTTGGCGAATACAGCTTCGGCTGAATTGGACCACCTGAACGTCGCTCTGTGGGAGGTCAAGGTAGTCAGAGGAGCGGCTAGTTGGCTGAAGTTGCGAATAAAGCGCCGATAGAAATTGGTGAACCCCAGAAACCTCTGTAGGGCCTTACGGGAATCTGGACTTGGCCAATCTACCACAGCCTTAACCTTGTCAGGATCTATGCACACTCCCTCAGACGAGATGATGTAACCTAGGATAAGAACAGACTGTGCATGAAAAGCACATTTCTCCACCTTGACAAAAAGCCCATTCTCTAGCAACCTCTGAAGCACTCGTCTGACGTGCTGAATGTGTTCCTGGAGAGAAGATGAAAAAATCAATATGTCATCACGGTAGATATTTATGAACTGGTCTACCATATCTTTCAGCATGTCATTGACGAGTGCCTAGAAAACCGCTGGGGAGTTGGACAGCCCGAAGGGCATGACCAAATATTCAAAATGACCCCTGGGAGTGTTAAACGTGGTTTTCCACTCATCCCCCTTCTTTATACAGGCCAAATGATAAGCATTGCGTAAATCTTATTTTGTGAATACTGCAACCGCTCGAAAGCTGAAGACATCAACAGCAAAGGGTAAAGTATTCTTTACCGTGATGTTGTTCAACACCCGGTAATCAATACACAGTCGCAGAGAACCATCTTTCTTCCCCACAAAAATGAACCCTGTCCCCGCTGGAGAAGGAGAAGGACAGATGAACCCCGTTGCTAGAGAATCAGAAATATATTTCTCCATGGCCTCCCTTTCTGGAGCAGAAAACAACTACTTGCCCTTTCCGGCAGTAAATCTATGGCACAGTCATAGGGACGATGCAGAGGAAGAGAAGCAGCACCGAACTTACTGAACACTTCCTTCAGGTCGTGGTATTCAACGGGCACGTTTGACAAATTCACTGCCTCCTCCTGAAACACAGAACCAGACACAGACGAACAAGCAGACACTAGACAAGAAGCATAACATTGATTACTCCAGGTGGAAATGCAACTCTGGCCCCAGTCAACCCTGGGATTATGCTTCACCAGCCATGGGTGACCGAGAACTATGGGTGCTAAGGGAGAGCCCATGAGAAGAAATTACAGCGTTTGTGTGGTTGCCTGATGTGATAAGTGTGATAGGCTCGGTGGTGAGAAAAATGTTAGGAAGTTCTTGTCCGTTGAGTGCGTTGACAGAAATCTTGTGAGTAAGTGATGTGATGGGAATCTGAAGCTTGTGAGCAAAAGTCAGGTCAATAAAATTACCTTCTGCTCCTGAGTCCAGTAAGGCTTGACAGTTGTGAGATCGGGTTGCCCATCTCAATCTTACTGGGAGAAGAGTAGATAATGAGGTATTCTCAGCGGAGATCCCACTGGATAGTAGCCTCATCTTCACTACCGGGCTCGATCTTTTCCGGGCAGGAGTAAAGGAAATGGCCCGCTCCTCCACAATAGAGGCAAAGTCCCTTAGATCTCCGCCTCTCTCTCTCCTCCCGGGAAAGCCGAGCTCTACCCACCTGCATGGGCTCATGATCGAAAACGGGGATGACCGTTTCCCTGCCACTGGCTTGTTGACCTTCGACGACCCCAGGTAGTCTGATTGGACGTTTATGTCATTCCACGAGCAACCAGCCCATGCAGGAACAAGTCCCACTCCGCCTCCTCGTTCCAATGGCACTCTGCGGCCAGCGTGCGGAACTCGATGGAACAGTACACAGATCTTGGTTCTCCCACACCACCTTTCCCTAGAGAGCCGCTCATCCAGTAAGCAGAGTCAAGACAAAAGCCACTTTAGACTGTTCGCTGTTAAAAGTCAGCGGTTGCAGAGAAAAATACATTGAGCACTTGGATAGGCTCTGCAATAATTAGGTTCTCCTGAATAATTCTCCGGGGCAGGTAAATGTGCCTCTGGATGACGATTCGGCTCCGGGGAGGTGGGCTGAACGGGCAGTGTGGGTGGCGCAGCGGGACTCTTCAGTTGTTGGAGCTGTTGGGTGAGCTTGGACACCTGCGCCACCAGAGCTTGTGCAGCATGACCCGTGTTCGAAATATGTTCTTCCTGTTGATCCATGCGTGCAATACTTCTTGAAATAAACTCACTCAGGCTTGTTGAACTTGCTGCATCCATGTTGTGGTCAGATCGTTCTGTCATGATAAATAATGGAGGATACACGATGCAAGTAACAACAGTTTATTTATAGAGAAGGTGAGAAGCAATATCCAAAACAGTCTGGTGCAGGAAGACAGTCCAATGGAATGGCGCAGGGACGTTGACAGGAAACCCGATCAGCGGTGGCAGAAGTGTAGTGAGAAATCCATGAATCCAGGCACGAAGCAATGGAACTCCAGACGAGAATAATCCCAGGCAGAAATGCAGAAACTCGGGAACTAGAATCTAACACAGGCAAGGGCAGCTCAAGGGCAGCTAGGCAAACAGAAAGCAGGACAGGACACGACACTGGGAATTCTAACAACGATCTGACAACACAAGACACCAGGCAATGAACATATATAGGCACGGCTGATAGGTATTAGCATGGCGCTGCTGCTAATTAAGGTGATTAGCAATCACCCTCACACACTAACGTAAGGGAGGAAAGAGAGACAGTGAATTCATGAAACGTGACAGACTGTGAAAAATTATTACAATTTAAAATAACTATTTTCTATTTTAATATATTTTAAAATGTAATTTATTCCTGTGATGACAATGCTGAATTTCTCTTCAGTGCCACATGATCCTTCAGAAATCATTCTAATTTTTCTGATTTGCTGCTAAACCAACAATTATCATTATTATGTGCTGCTTAATATTTTTTGTGGAAAGCATGCATTTTTGGGGATTTTGGGAAACAAACAGCATTTATTTGAACTTGACAGTCACTTTCGATCAGTTTAATGCTCCTTTGCAGAATAAAAGTATTAATTTCTTTCAAAAAAAGAAATATATATGATGATATATTGTAACATTGTAATGTAAAGTATGACCTCCATTGCACACGTTTTTGCCTCATTTCCTGTGTCCAGGGATTTGAGACCTTCAGGCCGTTTCCAGAGCTTAGATCTGCTGATGAGGGATAAGCCTTCAGCCTCTCAGATCACTCACACTGGAGGACACAGATGAAGGATGGGAATCTCCATATTTTCCGATGACCTGCCTGCTTTTGCCTCTCAGCACTGAGCACAGCTGTTCCTTTCATTGACATTTATTGAATGGCTGGCTTAAGGCTTCAGGAGTTTATTAAACTAATTTCAATAACCTATTTTTGTTACTAACACTCACACGATGTTCTAATATCTCACAATCTATACCCTCTCTAGCTCTCTGTCAGTTACTGCTTTGAGCCGGAATCATTGGTCTTCCTTCCAGATGGGATGGGCGGCAGGACTGGTTTAACATTGGCACCTGGCCGGCCCGGGGAGGAGGGGAGTGTTGGAGAGACACATTCAGAGACTGAGCGAGGAGCGTCAGGGGTCAGACCTGAGTCCATGTGACCTGCGAGAGATCAAACAGACATCCATTAGTCACATAAACTGACAATCTAAAGTGATTGTATGAGTAGTCATAGGTATTTAAACAAATTACAATTATACAATACCTATGTGAACACCTTCTAAAATGAAACAAATATTATGGACCCGTTCAAACAGAACGCAGAGATGCAGGTCAGTAGAACAGAAAGAAGTGCAAGGTCTAGAGACATGGTTTTTAAAAGTTGAACTTCTTTTAACTCGAGCGCCGAGTATTTACATTGCAGTTTCATGCGCGAGACGCTGCAAAAGATGCAAGATGTGAGCGGAACGGTTAAAGACGTCTGTCTAGCCCATGTTTATAGTGAAAAACAATGGGAAGGATGCATTCTGTGCGAATAGCCTCTATGTATGTTCATCTTTAGGGATGTACAAACTAGATACTAAAATGTATTAAAAATGAGCACAGAAAGGAACATGAGCTCTTGACCTCTAAGAGAGTCCCGGTCCTGCCCCAACATAGATATATCCAAAGGCTCTATGTTGGGCCCTGACCCAGTGTCTGATCCCCGGGCCGGGCATTCAGCTGAGAGCGCCCCTGCTGAGCTCCTCATGGACAGGCCAGAACTGGCACGAGATTCCTCAGAACTGAGACAGAGGAGATGGAGAGAGAGAGAGAGAGATTAAGAAAGGTAAAGACAGGGTTACAACAGGTCAGTGATTGGTCAGTTATTGGCTTTTTACTTTTTGTCTATTCCATAAATCACTCCCCTACCACGATAATGTAATGTCTTTAATGATCTTCATTTAATGTCTTTTCTCAAAATACTGATATATTAATATATTAATTTTGATAAATTAATCAACATATCATATTACCAATCAAATGTTTGGGGTCGGTAAGACTTTTAATGTTTTTGAAAGAGGTCTCTTATGCTCACCAAGGCTGAAAATAAATAAATACAGTATATACATATATGTATGTATATATATATATACAGTATGTATGTATAAATAACTTTTCTATTTTAAAATAGTTTAAAATGTAATTTATAGAAGTATTATAGTATTTACAGAAATATTTTACAACATTTTACATCTCTTTACTATCACTTGATTAAATGAATGCATCCTAGCGGAATAAAAGTATTAATTTCTTAAAGTGCAAAAAAAAAAAAAAAAATTCCTACTGACCAAAACATTTCATTGGGAGTGCGATTAATTTGACTGACAACCCAACTTTTAAGGTCTCCTTATGCAGCAATCCTCAGTTCGATTGGAAACTAAATCCAAATAGCAACAACAATATGGAAATGTTTCATTCTCTATAGGATTGAGTTAAAAAAGCACACTCACATGTACCCGCGGGCGCACACACACACATAAGCGCTGAATAAATAAACATCTCAAGACACCCATTAAAAAACAGGTTTTAAGAAGTTTTGATTAATATAGAGTTGGCAATGGTCCCCTCACAGATCTCCCAAGATTATCCAGGCTGCATTTTCAATTGATTTCATAAAGACAACAGTAAAATTCATAACTAGATTGCGAAGTAACAAACTCCAATTGCATATTGCTTTTCCCTGGTGGAGGAGAAACAAAAGTCACTGTTTAACACAATTTGGAGTAGCACATTATTTTTGTCCTTTTTTTCCTTCAAGCTAATAAGCAAACGCCAGTGCACCACGCAGACCGGGCGGCTCTGTAAATCTCCCAGGATTCCTCTTAATGAGCTAAATTACAGTGTATTTAAATATCTTGGGGACATGCATATTTCACAGGAGTAGTCTTATATTTCCTCGCCTGGTTAGAGTCCCCGAGCTCACACACGGGAGAGGAAAAAGCACCGATAGTCATAAATCTGCATTTACGTGCTCCAACACATACATCTTCCAGATGGCTTGCGGCATGTCAGGTACCTGAATGCTTTAACTTTGAGCTGGGGGTGAAAACTTTGATATTTGAGCCTGAATGTGTGTAAAATGGAGATGGAGGTTATAAACATAAAGGGAGAGGCTACAAGATAAAACACGTCCTGGGAAATGATGTACACAAGGAGAGGACTTTGAGGAAAGGTTAATTGTCTTGCCACGCTCAGGTCAGAGACCAGAGGTGAAAATGTGAAGGTGTGTGTGACATACCTGCTGTCCTCATCGGGGTCATGACTGCCGAGGCCAACAGGACGCACTGAGGAGGAAGAGGGGCCTGGTTGAGGCAGGGAGTGAGAGGCTAATGATGATGGAGCTGTTGGTGCACTCCTGTGACACACACATAAACACACATACAGTGTCAGTTAAACACTGTTTACACACACCAGCCTCTGTCTGTGGTGGTGCTTTGTGCAGACGAGACAATTTTTTTTGCATTTTATACAACCACAATAGCTTGTTACAAATCCAGAATATTTAATTGTAACCATGTAAAACAAAATACAGTATTGAATTATCAATACAACATCATTGAAATGTCACTAAAATATCACCAAAACAATTCAGCTAATTAAAAATCTACTATTTCAACCAACACTAATATGTTGTGTAGATGTTTTAATATTTTTGCTATCTAAAAGTTTTATTTGATTAAAAACTACAGTAAAAACAGAAATATTATGAAATATAATTACCATTTTCTATTTTAATATAATTTACCATGTACTTTATCCCTGTGATGGGAAAGCTGAATTTCAGCAGCCATTATTCCATTCTTTAGTGTCACATGATCCTTCAGAAATCAATCTAATATGCTGATTTGGTGCTTAAGAAACATTTCTTATTATTATTGTCAATGTTGAAAACAGTTGTGCTGCTTAATATTTTTGTGGAAACAGTGATACATCAGGATTCTTTAATAAATAGACATTTCAAAAGAAAGGCATTTATTTAAAACAGAAACATTTTTAACAGTATAAATGCCTTCACTGTCCCTTTTGATCAATTTATTACATCATTGCTGAATAAAAGTATTAATTTCTTTCACAAATCTTCCTGACCCCAAACTTTTGTACAGTAGTATAAATTATGGGGATGAAACAGTGATGTTCTATCTCATCAGTCACAGTCTTTGAGTAATATACAGTGTTATGTTACCTCTGAAACAGCTCGGCGTAAGCACCAAGACTCTTCCCACTCAAAGCTTCCCGAATCAGCTGCTGCCGTCTGTGATTGGAAGCCATTTCCTTTAAAATTCACAGAAATATATTTTGATCACTTAAGTGTTCTGCTATTCCCAGCCATGACAGCTTCTGTGGATTATATCAAACCAATAATGATGTAATATAAACAGAATCAATAACACTGGACATGCTCTCACTTACTGCAGGGGACTGCTGAGGGGTCATCTTGGCCTGGATTTTGTTCTGGTAGTTTCTGCTGTAGGAGTCCATTAGGTCAGTGTCCTTTGTCGTGTTGGCTGCCAGTAACTCACCAGTTGCGTCTACGACAGCATTATGGTTAGGGCACTCAGCCATCGTGAACAGATGTCTGCTGTGGCTGCAGCAGTGAAGTGCCACAGCCTCACACTGAGTACAACTATTTACAACTATTTCCTTTATAATCCTGGCGAAGCACCCCGCAGACAAAACTGACTTTATGTAAAGACCCCATGAAAACAAATTAAGAGTTTTGTGGCCTTTAGTCCATGTCTGTTATTTTGGTAACACTTTACAATACGGGTGTACTAACATGCATTAATTCATCTACTGTACAGTATGTCTCATGAAGTTAATGTATGACTCTAAAGAAGAACTAAACCATTGATTAATGAGTGTCGATTAATAGAGTAAGTCATATATGAATTGCTATTAAATACATTTGACATCACCATGGATTAATTCCCTATCAACATCTAGTATTAACTAAGTGTAAATAAATGTCTTAGTCATGGATTAAGTCATGGATTTCAACTTCCAGCAGTCTGTTTTAATGAGTCTTTAGTTAATTATCTGCAGAAATATCATTATGTTATGACTTTACTTGTAGAGGCACATGACCAATGTTGGGTGTAATGCAATGTTGGCTGTAATTTAACTACTTTTCCCTTGAAAAAGTAAAGTGAGGGATTACTCTTAATTTTCTGTAATTAAATTACAGTTACTTCTGATGTAATTGCATGAAATACTGTATAGACTATAGAACAATTCTATATAAAACAATAGTGGATTTAACATCAAAATCTAACATCTAATGTTAAAATGCATGTTTTTAATGTACATTTTTTAATTCTCTTCCAACTGTGAAATATCGACATTGGAAAGAAAAAATAGTGCTTGTCAAGTGATTTCATTGGGTCTTTAATTGTATGGCAAAGTTGGACTGTGATAGCTCACTTGTGGAGGTGTTGTCAGGTGTTACTGAGCTGCTGTCATCTCCTCCTCCCTGCTCCTCTAGACCCAGGTACTCTTTCACCAGCTGTTTTAGTGTCTGGTAGGCCTCAGCACGATCATCTGATGAGCATAATATAGTGGTGCAGGGGCCAAACCCGGAAACGAGTTAGCATTTTTAGCACTTCCGGTTCCATCATCCTGAAGTCAATGTGTTTTTTGATTGAGTTTTTGGTTAAATGCTTGAAATAAGGTCTGTGAACTCAAGATATTTTCATGTTTTATTCTACAATATGAAATACATCAGTAATACACTCTTGTGATTTTTTTTAAAGCTTTTACTTGTCTTGTAAAAGGTTGCAAAACAAGTGGCTAAATAGGACAAGAGGTTGTTGGTTACATTAAATGTCATCAGCCGTAGGGGTGAACTCAACTACTCACTAGTCCTCTTTGGTGTAGTTTTTTTATCGCCTACGTTTAGCTTTTGACTTCTGCTGATTATGAATTCATGAAAGTTGTGTTCACAAAATGTGTAAGAATCAAAAGCTTTTCTAAGTCACAGACCTTATTTTCTGCAATAATCCAAAAGCCAATGGACAAATCCTATTGGTTTTTTATCGAGGGAACCAGGGTGATGCTAACGTCTAGGTTGGCTAACAAAAACTTGTCATATCTGCACCACTTGATAGAAGAGAGCAATCGAGTTTCCATAAAAACCTGAATGAATCTTTGAAAATGTCTTGCTAAGGCAGTTTTGCTTAATTGTCACTTTCTTACAATTCACAAAGGGAAATAAAAAGTATATTCCTATAGACAGACACAGCGTAACTAACCTATATGGGTTAATAAAATTTTGTTACCACAAGGGATGATGTTATCAAAGAAGCCAGGCTTTTCTCTGTTGATTTTGGCATACAAATCAATGCGAGACACAGCTGTTTCCATCTGAGCGTTGCTGTAGAATCCTCTTGCTTTCAGAAAGCAGACGTAATTATCAACAACAGTGGGGATCAGCAAGACGTAACGGGGCTCAAAACATGAGTTCTTCAAGCTATACACTCCCTGGTGTTGGAACAAACACACGAAACGTCTGGTATGATTAACTACTGTGGCATTTGACCCAATTTTGTGCTTGGTCAATGAATGTTAACTTGGTGGAACATGTTTTCTTGATGCCATACCTCTAGTTCCATATGCACACAGCAGGCCAGACCTTCACGAGCCACATGCTCAATAGACTCCCGAGACAGGCCATACCAATGTCCTCCATATTGCATCGTCTGAACAAACTGGCCCTGACAGTAGGAGAATAAAAACGAAAAAAAAAAAACACACTGTAATTGGAACATGACTGTCATAGAACTCAAATTAATCTCTGAATGGGCGTCAACATGGATGTTCAGCACAGATTCACTACAGAATGACCTGAACTCTTGATCTTTGGGCTGCAAGGGAACATCGTTCTTCCCACACAGACGAACCTTTGACCCCAGTGTCCAACTGCACCTGGGTCCATTTACCAGCAGCAACGCTGTAGTCAAGCTTTTACTCGCAGAAAGCAATTCTCAAACACATGTTTCTACGTCTCTGGTCAAGGTGGCTTTAAAACATCAGTACAAAAGCCAACCATGCTCTAATCCTACCCTCTTTTTGCTTTAACAGGCCCAGAGAGAAGCACCAAACAGGAAAAAGCAGAGGAGCGTTTGCGTCTGCAGAATGCCGACACACATCTGTGTTTGTATGATATAGGTAGGAGAGGTTAGTCTGTAAAACTCAGTCTCTTCTTCCTCTGTGCTGCCGGCATAAGGTTATAATCGCACATCAAAAGGCTTCCTTCCAGCCTCTATCAATCAATAGCACTGGACTTATATAGCAACACTTCAGAGCTAAACGAGATAGTGGCGGCACACACTAGGTGTGCACTCTCTCAGAAGCACCCGAGGGGCCTGGGGAAAGAGAGAATCTAGGGTGAATTCTTTCCCCTCTTCACATTTTTGGCATGTCATTGCTTTATAGACCAATATGGCCTCTGGGAGTCTGTTTCTGCAGATGAATGGGCATGAAAACTGTAACACAATGGTCCACAATTATGAATAAAATTGTGCAAAAGCAGATCAGAATATGATAAAAGTCTGGCTGTCTGACTGAAGACTTTACCATTTGAATCATGTTCTGAAATTCTTCCTCTGTGACAAAGTGATAGTCTGATCCATCCTCTTCCCCATAATAGGGCCCCCTGGTGGTGTGACAGGCTCTACAACAAACAAATCGATTAAAGAAACTAGAATCATTCATTCTTTCCAAGTGTAACTATTCATGTCATCTTGAAAAAAGTCATTTTTTTCATATCACAATATATACGTAGAAAAACTAAATATCGCAATGTCAGTTTTTCCCAATATTGTGCAGCTCTAAGATAAACACAATTACATCACATTATACAGTCGAATAAAATACAGATTCATATTTTATTAGTTCGAAAAATCATATTTTAGTGGCTTTAATAATGCACTCTAAACTGACACTTACCCATAAGCAAAATAGTCTCTGAATTCCTGGCACAGCTTATGGGCAAGTTCCCTCTTCCCACAGGCCTGCGGGCCAGTTAGGACCAGCATGGGGTACGGAGCATCCAGACTGGGGAGAGTACTTGTGGAATAACATGCAAAAATGCATATTAGCTTAACGCTGTTGTGGTGAACCATGCTATTGAACTTCCTGTGAGTTCAACCATGTAGTTTATAACCAACTGTGTGACTTCAAATAGCCTCACTACATTGCTCCAGATTAATTTTAGTTCAGATCAGAGCTCTGTGAGTAGTTTGAAGGGCTTTCTGCTTGAGGGAAGTGGCCTATGTGGACTAGACAAGCCCATAAAATGAAGAGGAAAGCGGATCGAAAAGTCGCACCTGTCAAAAATAACCTGCGGTTGCATGAGCTGGTACATCAAGTGGGTCATGTGATCTCTGGCTGCGATCACCTCCAGAGGAGGGTCGTACTTGTTCACAGCAGACACCTGAAAATGAAAGACAACAGCAATGTGACTCACTATTCAACCTTGCCATAATCGTTCAAATACATGCTTTATTTTACAACAAACTTTCAGAGCTTTCAAGTTACTTTCTAGTTATTTTCTGTTAAATTCAGATCCTTGAACCCAGATCCTTGACTCCAACCAGCAAGCATATGCTATTCAAAAAAAATTTTTTTGTGCAACAATAGGCTTCCTCCTCAAAGCCATAAACAGCACTTCACTTTTTAGAACTAAACATCTTTTTTTTTTTTTTTTTAAAGCAGATCACCTTCTCCTCTGCAGTTACAGTGTGTTGGTCCAGAAGTATGAGGTGCTGGAGAAGGAAGATCACAGCCAGCCTATAGTCATCTTGGTTCTGCAAGAAGCCAAATGGCTTTTAGTATAAGGTAATTATGACTTTAGGACCATTGTTATCTATGCTGTGGAGTTGAGATGTTTATGGTGGCCTTACCTGCACTGGGTTTCTCAGGAGATTCATTTCTCTCAACAAAATCAGGTCATGCAAATGTGCAGCCTCCTTTATCTCACTGATCTGATATACAAGGAACAAAAAACAAGTTGTGAGTAATTTGTTGAGTGAAACAAGCTGGGGCGGTACCTTTTCAAAAGGTACACTTTTGTACATTATTTACCCCTAATATTAGTGCCACATATACACTTGAAGAAAAATATGTGCAAAGATTGTACAACTTTCTAGATCTAAAAGATGGATATTCGTACCTTTGAGTAGTAACATAAACCCTTAAAGTACAACTATGAATCTTTTAGGAGTAGATAAGGTACAAAAGTTGTCCCTTTAAGGGTAATGTCCCAGTGACAAGCTGCTGTAGGTAACATTTTTGCACTTTTATTTTCTGACAGATTTTTAGTTGCAATTCTCACATTTTAGACTTCCTAACCATTTTCACTTGGTCAGACTGGTTCCTTTTGGTTGGTTAAGTTCTGAGGTATAACATTAGAGTCATTTGCATAATATAATATGACAGGAATGTGACAGCTCCTTTACCAGATTGCTCTCAAGGTTGACAGTTCCCAGGAGATGGAGGTTCTGGAGACCCGAGAGGCTTTGAATCCGGTTACAGGACAAATCCAGAACTTGGAGGTTGCGGAGAGTCTGGAGATTCTCAATCTTGTGTATCACATTCACCCTCTTAAAACACACACATACACAATTATCATTTCAATATTGCAAAGAACAGTAACTAAAATGCTCTGCACATGATCTGCACGGTCATGTGCTATTTCTGTATGGCTGTGACTGTGTGATTGACAGGTGAGCTCAGTTAATTCAAGGCTGATGGGTAAAGACTGACAGGTGAACATCTGGTAAGATGTAGCGAGTGCATATCAATGAACGAGAGACTTTCCGTACACCTAACGCCCGTCTCACCTCCCTTCTCCTAGCCTTCGTATTAGGTTTGTGTATGGTTAGTACAAATTACCAAAAATCACACTATGACAAACAACAAAACATCTGGTAAAACCAGCAAAACTTTAACCGTATTTCAATATTTCTGACAACTCAAAAATAGAAATGGGTCAAATTGACCCGCAACATAATACGAGGGCCAAAAAGATTCCAGCTTCCAAAGCCCTGGCCTTACAATACCCCCATGCCTGGCACCGAACAGCAGGAGACTGACCATGAGGGGCTCTGGAAGCTCCAGATCCAAAGTGTGATGGGTGTAAGAGGAACAGGCTGACAGGCGCACGCTGTTCAGGGTCTCAGAGCAACAGGGGGCGGACAGGTTCAGCGCGTGGGAGGGTGTGTACGAGCGAGTCTTTTTTTTGAACGGGGTCCAGGCTCTCTCACGCCAGCAGCTTGGCCTCATGGGGACATGGACACCAAAGGACGCGGCGCTGCTGACGATAAAGAATCCCTTTGATAAAGGACAGCATAAACATCCTTCAGCTGAGTGGCAAAGGTCTGGTGGCACGCTGGCCTGCCATATGGTGGGCTTCAACACCAGGCTTTGTTTTATTTTCTGAAAAGGCTGGAGCTTAATCATGCATACTGTCTGAAAAACACACAGTTAGGGGATGGTTCTGGGAAAAAACAGTAACTGTCAACGATATCAAAATGGTAGAAGGACGTGCCAAAACAAGAGGCTGTAGTGTTGCCCACACTATCACAGACAGCAAGCATGGCAACCTTTCTAAAAGTGTTGACACGACAACATAATCTGGAAGAGGATGACAGGTGACGGGGAGATACTATGTGGGGAGCAGAAAATATGTCAACAGGTTATGCAGTCTGACGCTAATTAATCCAACAGGGACTCGTAAACACTTCGGGGAAAGACAAGGAAGACCTCACATTTCTCTATTCCAATCTGAAATTAAAATCAAGCGTGATTACATTTATTTATCACCCCATCATGAAGACGTTGACATATTTTCCCAAACAGAAATGAACATTTTAGAGTTTCATATTCAGTACATGTCCTTGGCCTTCCCACTGTTAATTTCCATCCTCAAAACACACATTAATTTATCAGCAAACCTGCTCTTAAGTAAATATTTGACAAATTACACTCATATTTTATACCTCTCTACACTTATTAATCATCAGGAATAAATTAGCTGTGTTAAATGGGTGTTGCTGTTATGTTATAAATATCTGTAGTGTGTGTGTGTTTAAGAGGGATGATAATACCAGACAGAGCACTCTGAGGGGCAGATGGTCCAGACCCCTAATGCGGGAGATGTTGTTATGGGCCAGGCTGAGGTGTGAGAGCCTTTTGCACTTTTCCAGTCCGCTGATGGCACTAAATGAATTATCTGACCAGCGAGGAATGGTCAAAGAATGCTTTGTTTAGAAACAAATCCATAGTTTAAAGTCAAGATGAATCACCCTAGTTACTTTTTAATTACACATTCCAGGTCTTATTGTGTCCTCCATTTTGGTATATGAAACCCACTTTTCCCTATCCAATCAATTCCCGATGGATATTTCAATGGTCCACTTTAGACATTCTATTAAGTAAGGGTTAATGCCCGACGAGGTGTCCTTTATCAGGTATTAATGGACGACGGCGAGGCGTGCGTCGGACGGTTGCCTCCGCCGAAGTCCATTAATACCTGACAATGGACACCTCGAAGGGCATTAATCCGCTTATACCATGGTCACTTATGAAAGAAAGAAATATTTAATCAATTAATAATACTTTAATGTGTTTTAGAGTAAAAATCGTGAGGGTTTTTATTTATTAAGTCGAGCGCACTATTTAATATCTCCCGTATACAGGCGTTGCCAAGCAACGTGGCCACAGCGACCCGACCGCAGCAGTTGATCAGTGAGTTTGAGCCAGCGCAATCATTTAGAACTGTCATCAGGCAAATTGACGGGTGTACATTATCACTTTTTAATGGACACCCTGCAGACAATCAGAATCGAGTATTCACCCAGACCATGGTATAACTATAAGTAACTTGGCAACAGCACGTCAACTACCAGTAACATGAGTATTAGTAGACTGTCTGCTTAATATCTTCTAACACTTTATTTTGATGCTCCCCAAAAGACGTTCTATTCACTATAAGTGACTTTGCAAGCATGTCAACTTATTCTACTTACCCGAACCCTAACACCTAACTCTAACAGTCTACTAATATTCTAATGAGAGTTAATTGACATGTAGTTGCAAAGTTACTTATAGTTAGTAGAATTTTTCAAATGGACCATCGAAATAAAGTGTTACCCCGCCCTATATTATATTCACTTTTGAAATACATTCCTGAAGTAAAATGAATTGCGAATGTTGTGTCATGCTTTGCAACCTTAAAAAGGATACAGTCGAGAATCAGTTTGGACAAAGAAGAATATGCAGAAAGATCCTTCATAACTGCGATCTGGTTGTGTGAAAAATTCACTTCCTGCAAAAAAAAAAAAGAAAGAAAGAAAAGAAAATAACAGTATGAAAGATGATCATAAAAAAAGCAACATTTTGAACCTTTTAGAGATCACTTTTTTGTAAAACACATCTAGTATTAATAATGAAACATCTATGAGACAATAAAGTTATTCTTCCTTCAGCGATGCATGGGAAAAGTGAACCTCACATGACATCCCAATGCTCTGTACTGAATCTCACCTTGAGATTTTTTGGTGGCTGGAATCCAAAGAAATCAGTGAGTTGGTTGTGGGAAGCATCCAGTATGATGAGGTGTGGCATGTGACTCACGCAGGATAGATCTACCAGTCACAAAACATTAGGCAGAAAGAGCAAGAGAAAGATGGATGACAAGCATCTGCACAGCTGAGATTATTTGTCCCGCTAGCAAGCAACCATGAAGGGCACGGATGAAGAAAATTCCGGCAAACATTTTCAACAAGAGGATATTATCTACATTAGCGGAAGACAAATATGAGCAGGTCCGAAACATGACAGCAAATTTCATTTCACCATATAGTTTGCTTTTAACACAAACATTAAGCTGGTGCAAACCTACCTTTGATTTTATTGTAGGGAAGCTCTAGCTTTTGTAGATAGATGTAATTGCATAAAATGGAGACATTTTTCAAGTCTCGCCCCTGTGGCCAAACACAATCAGAAATTCAGTAAAGATGGCAATAAAATGTCATCCGGTAAAACCCTGAAACTAGAGGAGAGTATGGCGCATTAAAAAAGGATGTAAACTAATTTGGAGGCCACTTCTGTTTCTCTCCAGCGAAGTCATGCAACTAAACAATATCAGTGCTTCCAGAAAAAAAAAAATTAATATTCTACCCCAGAGCTCTGTCGAGTAAGCCTTTGAAATTTTATTATGGAAAATATAAATTGTTGCATAGTGGTGTAACAGTCTCAGTGTGTGTGTGTGTGTGTGTGTTTGGGTGTAGATCAGATTGTGGGGAGCAAATATTCCCAAACGGACAATAAAACCACTTATATTGTGGTGGCCAACCAATAGAAAACATACTAAATAATGTCTTAACCTGTTTATCAGTCAAAACATTGATATAGAGAGAGAGATATCAAACTTGGCTCTAAAATGATCAAAAATTTAATAAGTTTGTACCTTTGGATATTATATGAACAGTACCAAATGTGGTCATGTGACTGTTACACAAGCCATGACAAAAATCAACACGGATAAGTACAAATGCATAAAGGTTTGTGTGAGGGTTTGGTTTAATTGATAGAAGATATTATTAGGTCAGTATAAAAATATTACAAGGAAATGGAAATCCCACACTGACATTAAAAAACAAATATGAATGTGTGTGTGTTGATCACTCACTGGCACAGAGAGACATAGGTAAGTGTGCTGGAGTCCTGTAGCAGACTGTCCCAGGTTGGACAGGCATTTAAACACCTCGTCCTCCGTCAGTTCACCATCATTCTCCATTAGAAAAGAACAATTGAAGGAAACCCCACAGATTTAAATGATGGCTACAAAGAGTTACGTATAGAAAATAATAGTAAATAAGCATATTTAAATGGCTATTACCTCCATTGTTGTTGTGTGTATGACTGTGTCACCTCTCTTCTTTTGCTGTCTATGGTCTTTTGCTATGGTTTCCTGTCTCTAGAGAGCACTGCTCATTACCAGAGGAAGGAATGAATCTGACAAGTTCAGCTTAACACAAACGCCAAAGATGGAATATTTGATGCCATTAATTTTCTTCATTTTTTCCCTTCTAACAAGTAAAGTACAGGCGGACTTTCTGTAAGAATCAATGATAACTAAGTTGCACGCGCATTTGTTGCCTAGTAACCTTACATAAACTAAAGCAGCGCAAGCGTTCTGCACATGCGCATCAATGGAACGCTACGATTCAGTGATCTGACTCATGTTGTCAAAACAAGATCATATAAATGCAGGAATACATAAAGATCTATTTTTTACTATTATACATGCATAACTTGTAAATTATATATGCATAACTTGTAAATTATATAGGCCTAAATAAGTTATAGAATACTTACATTTAACCATTTAATACAAAATGGCCTACATAAGTTACCTTACATTTAATACTAAAATGTGTGTGTGTGTGTGTGTGTGTATAAATTAGTATGTGCAAAGTGTTAAGAGAAATTAAACTCCCCACTTGTTAAAAATACAGATTATGTTCTCTTCTGGCATGCCTGATAATATACAAAGAACTTTGATAGTATGAGCAAACAAGTTAAAACTTGGCAAAGTCTGTTATATTCCTTTATTTTTATTTTGACATTAACATTGGCGAAATTCAGTTCAAATCCAGTAGTCCATGGCTGTGCGAGGCTCCTCACCATGAAAGATTTTAAGCAACCAAATGAAATTTACAAGCATGTACAATCCCTTAAGTGAACATATCAAATGTTATTAAATGCTACAAAACAAAATACATTACTAAAAAAAACACAAAACAAAGGCATGAAATAGTGTTGATTCACCACTATATTGTGCAAATCCCCATTAGATTCTTTTGCAGCGAGGTCTAAATTAATATTACAGTTGAGAATGCATGTACAGTATAATGCTAACATCGGAGTCAAACATCGGGAACCCAATAATAGCACTTAAAACACAAACTTCTATGTCTTTACTGTGACTCCTCTTACTAGATACATTACAGACGTAATAAAATAAGGCAGACATGACATTTCTAATGCCTAACCATTCCTGTAACACATCTTCAACATCCAAACAGGATTTTTATGGCGTAAGAATATGAAAGATCGTTGCTGTGTTTCTCTCTTTGGCAACCTGGTGGTGGCAATTATTGATTCAAGTGGTTGAGTCATTTTGATGGATTGCTCGGTTGGCTTCTTGCTTAACGCCTGTGTTCTGTATCGATGGCTTTGTCTCTCATTCTATTATTCATAATTAATGAACTAAAAATAGCCTAGGACACGGAGTATGAGTGATCTGTGTTTTTTGTGCAAGTTTGAGCAAGGAGTCGTGAATAAGACAAAAGGATCAGATCCAAATATAAGTTTTAGTAGACATAGTCTTATATCAACGCTTAAAAACTCATGTTTAAACAGCCAAAGAATCCACAGATCCGATGATGAAAGTGTCATCAAAACTTTAGAATGTCACAATCAATGTCTGTGTCATAATGATGACGGGCTGATACGGAATCAACAAACAAGCAAATGCTAAATGGATTTAGCAATTCCCATTTCCTTCTGTTGAGAAAGAAGAACAAATCAACAAGCGGCGGGTGAGGGGTTTCTTTTTTGCCTGATAAAAAAGCCAGGCATTCTAATCTGGCATCTGTTATTCCAGACACAGGCTGCGGGCCGGGCAGGGAGACGGAGCGCAGGAAGATTCTATAATTGAGAGCAGCGGTTTGATAAAGTAAGAAAATGAGACGAAAATGTCCCCAAGCCACAGTGAGAGAATCCTTCCTCTCAGTCTGAAAGGTGTCGTCTGGTCTAACCAGACCATTACATGGGATTCATTTATTAGAGCGTTCCTTCTGCGAGCGTGTGTGCATTGGTGTGCGAAAAGCCCTGGTTTCCCCTAGTACTTTACAATATATATATAAAAAAAATAGGAAAGCAACAAGATGAAATGAAACCGATATCAAATGACCACTATGTTTGCTTGAAAGTGTGATTGACTCAAAAGCTTGTGACAGTAACGAACGGCAGCCCCTTTCAGAGCATTGGAGGATTTAAGTTTAAACGTGCGAGCCTAGACCGTAGTGATCTTCTTATCCTTGGTAGCCTGTTTAATAGCAGCCTGTTCGCATATGATCTCTTTGAGGCGCTGCAGCCGCATGTTCTGCACGGTCAGATCTCCAACGCCTGTCTGGCTGCGGTGGAGGAGACTCAAAGCATTGATGTATTCCAGCTCTGTGTAGCGCACCCCTTGATCAACCACCAGGTTTAGCAGCTCGTCCGCCGTGTTGTACAGCATCTCATAGTACTGCCTGCAGGGAAACAGAAGGAAAGAGTTTGTGTTATTTCATATCAAAGTGTTGCTGATCTTTATTCAAGGATGAATTCACACATTTTTGCATTTGCAAAAGTTTTTTTTTGTGAGAATATAACAGCTTTATCATAACTCTGTGAGAGCGATATAAATTCATAAACACTTTACCTGAGAATGATTGCATATGGTGTAAAACATTTTCATTTAACCAGAAAGATTCTCGCATTGAAGTTTGTAAAAATAAGATAATAAAAATGAAGTTATTCAAAACTAAAAAAAGTTGCTCAAAACATTTCAGAAAGTCAACTTATTTAAGTTTCATGAAAACACATGTATGATCAACTTTATTTTAAGGTGACGTAGGTCCACGTTACTACATGTACTTACTATAGAAATAACAGTAAATTATGCATAATTACAAGTAACTGACCCTAAACCAAACCTTAACTCTATAGTAAGTACATGTAGTTAATTAATATTAAGCAGTACTTATTTGAGTAAGAACAATGTAACTACGTCACCTTAAAATAAAGTGTAATCAACTGTTAAAATGTAAGAATATAAGCATGAAAGTAATTATCAAATTAAATGATGGTTCTGTCAACTAGGCCGAAACTCTCTCACACTGTCCTTTATTGTGAATTCCTGCATTCACAAAACTTGTTGAGAACATCAGACCATTTTTTACACAGACCTTTTGGTCTAAACATGCTGTTGACCAGCAGGATGGGAAAACATACATTAAACATTAGACATATAGTTAAAGGAGACACTTACACATGAGTATGCATACACGCACCCACACAAAAAGAGCTTACAACTTCTATTTCTGCAGCAGAGGCACATTTGTAACAGGGGTGATAAGAGCTGAATGTGTTTTGACCCCATCAGAGCAGATGACTCCTCCAAATCTCTCTCTCTCTCTCTCTCTCTCTCTCTCTCTCTCTCTCTCTCTCTCTCTCTCTCTCTCTCTCTCTGCATTACTCAGGCACACAGAAAGGCCTTAGCCAGCAGGACTCTGTAACTCCCCTATCAAGCAGGCACACTCCTCCAGATGCTCAGAGACGTCTGGCTGCACTCTAAATGAGCCCAAGAGCCCATTTTACCTCTCACTTTAAAGGTGCTCCGTACAGAGCAAACAGTGGAAGAACTGGCCAATTTGAGTCTTTTCATGATGGAGCACATGCAAATTTTAAAGCCATGCCAGACATCATAAGGGCTTGAGGTGATGAGAACATGTAGCTACGTATCTAGATGCTTTGTGGCTGTGATCTTTACCATAAATGCACTATACAATTTTTTTTTTTTTGATGTTGTAAACTAAAATAATTGGAGTACACTCCTCACTCCTGGAGTACGGTCTCACTCCTCCATAGGCTTCTAAGACACTATAACTTGCTGGCCCAGAAAAGTTATTAAAGACATTGTTAATATAGTATAGCGCGTCTGTGTTGCACGTCACCACGTAGGCTACGCGCTACGCTTAAACACTACGTGAAAAGACTCGAGGCCCAAAGAGAAGGAAATGAAAAGTGGAATAAAGTCATTATTTTTGTTTGTTTTTGCGCACAAAAAGTATTCTCGCCGCTTTATAAACTTAAAGGAGAACTCCGGTCAATTTTAACATTGAGCTCATTTTTTTGTACATTTGGAGTGCTGTCAATACAGAGAACAACGACAAAAAACGGTGTTGCCTACACCGAGTTATTCTATTTTTAAAATTTGCACCTTGTTGACTTCAATAGGGCAAGTAGTAAGCCTGCTTTTTAGCCTCTTAACATCCTTTAAGTGTCATTACAAGTGCACAGAAAATGTGAGTGATTCCTTCCGAGTGAACACGGGTGGATCTGACTGCAGTAGATGTTAGAGATATTAATAAAAACGAAATTAATTCAGCCAGCGCTCATACCTTTGTTTACATCCTGTTTTCGGTGGAACGCCATAGTAATCGATTGTCGAGTTCACGCGCGTGATCATTGGTAACTAAACCTATGCGCGTGAACCTGACAGTCGATTACTATGGCCTTCCACCGAAAACAGGATGTAAACAAAGGTATGAGCGCTGGCTGAATTAACTTCGTTTTTATTAATATCTCTAACATCTACTGCAGTCAGATCCACCCGTGTTAAAAAAAAGAATAACTCGGTGTAGGCAACACCGATTTTTGTCGTTGTTCTCTGTATTGACAGCACTCCAAATGTACAAAAAAATGAGCTCAATGTTAAAATTGACCGGAGTTCTCCTTTAAGATTGAGCCACTGGAGTCACTTGGACTATATTAACGATGTCTTTAATAACTTTTCTGGGCCGGCAAGTTATAGTGTCTTAGAAGCCTATGGAGGAGTGATCCAGCTCACAGATTTAATCAAAAATATCTTAATTTGTGTTCCGAAGATGAACGAAGGTCTTACGGGGTTGGAACAACATGACGGTGAGTAATTACTGACAGAATTTTAATTTTTGGGTGAACTAACCCTTTAATACATTTTTTGCTAGTGATAAGGCTGTTTAATTCATAAAATTTGATCAAAATAAAACTCAATTATATAAAACTAAATCCATAAAATGAATCCTAAAAGACTCTATAGAATCTTTTCTTCAAAGGCCCTGATATACTTCAAGCGAAACTAAAGAACGAACTGGCAACCATCTACAACATCCTAGCATTGTGGTAGCAAAAAATAAATAAAAAAATAAAAAAAATCTAAAAGTATAGCTGAAATTAGACACACTTTTGCAGTGTACTGGCTGTTTAAATAACCTGTTTAAATTACCAACAGGGATATGTTGTTTTGGATACCACAAGACAGTCCACTTGCTGAAGAGGGTGCGCTAAATGAAAGACAGAAACAAACATGCTCCAACATCTCACAGATCAGCTTTCTTCTACTAAACCTCGGTGAAGAATTCTCTAAGAACTTGGAAATAATGGTGTTGCCCTTACGCCTATAAACTGCTGAGCTTTAATGCTGCAGATTAACACTAACATGTAAAATCGAACGATCGCAGCATATTCAGCCAGTAAAAAGTACAGATTCAACCCATAAGTTGCTGAAAAGCGTGCCAAAAAGTGTGAATGTGAGCACAAGTGCACCTGCAGGACAGAGAGAGGGCAGTCCCATTAACCCCTATTCATCTCTGACACTGAAAAAAACACAGCCATTTATAACAGGCCTGACAGTACAGTGTCCCAGTAACCCTTACTGTGCCAGGGCGTTAATCCACCAGACGTGTGCTGTCTGCTCATTAGGGACACTGGAGAAGACAATCTCATATACTGTACAGCACTTAATTTGACATAAAACAGCCACCTTACTAGCATGGAAGACTTAAATGAAGATTAAAAATAAAATATTTTTACATTTTAAACAACCCCACATAATAATATAATAAAAGTGAATATATATATATATATATATATATATATATACACACATATATTTCTTTGTGGTTTTATTTTTATTTCATTATTTCAGTTTTAATAATTGTAGCACTTCAATTTAAACTTTCGTTGTCAGTTTTTATCTATTTATTTGATTTAATATTTATTTAGTTGACAAAAACAAGTTTTTGAACAACATTTGAAGTGGATCAAAAAAGTTCATCAAAGTTGTCCTAGGACAAGAACGGGTATTGTTCAAAATTCATGTATAACTTTGATGAAAGATTTTGATCCACTTCAAATGTTGACTAATATAATATAATATAATATAATATAATATAATATAATATAATATAATATAATATAATATAATATAATATAATATAATATAATATAATATAATATAATATACCTTACTCATCAAGCAATTTCATGGGTTTTTAAGTCAACATAAAAAGTTCAGCTGGCTATTTGTGTGCTTCTGTATGTTTGTTTGTTTGCTTGATGGGCCAACTATGTCATTCTCCACACTTCATTTCGCACACATTTAAAAGCATTTAGCAAAACCGTGGTGAGTTGCTAATCTGATTAACTCTTGGCTTTTAAGATCACCTCCTTTCCTCTCCTCTCCCAATCCTCCCTCCCATTAGAAGATAATAAAGAGCAGGAACTTCTCACTCATAGAACCTGCACCTGTGTGTTTTTCTGAGTGCCATTAAGTTTTAATTAGACAGGTTCTGTGTGTACAGTAGTGCATACAAGGAGTATTAGGCAAATTTATGATGCATACGGCGAAGGACGCTGGGAGATGTATGTTGGCGCGAAGGGAGACAGTGAAAAAAAAAACTCAAATCAGCACAATTTGTTTCCTCCCATTTCCAGCATGTACAATATTTAAGCCATTAAGGGCTGCTTCTGTCAGCGCATTCTCAGCAACACATTAGTTAGAGAGAGAGAGAGAGCAGGCAAGATGCCCAAGATGATCATCTCCATCAAACAGAACACGCTTGGTCGACACCACAGTTACAAACGCCAATGCTTTCCATGCAAAAGTGCATATCAGGCTTCCCGGACATTCCCTCCTGACAGGTCTGATTTTCAATTTAATGGGAACATTTTGCAGACAAGCTGCTCTTTCATCAGCGGCTCTGTTTTTAAGTGAGGTGAGGTGAGGCTTTGAGGATGGTTTGACCTGGTTTAACATATGAGAGAACAACTGGACAGGATAGCAGTCCTGGGATAGCAGGTGGAATAGACTCATAAAGTAGTAGTAGTAGTAGTTATCCTAACAGCATTGTCAAAATTATTCAAAATATAAGATATTTTTTGTGTGAATGGAACGGTTACTTACACAGTAAGTAAATAAATAAAAATAAAAGTATTATTTCCGATTTTTTTTTTTTCTTTCATTTTTTAATTATAAGCGCCATTATATGAATATATAGTAATAAATAGTACATTTTATCTACATATATTTGACTACTTTTTTAACGCATGAAAAATGCTCCACAGAGGCATTGGTGAGTATTTTTGAGTGACGATGTAAATTAATAATTGTATGAGAGTTTATACAACATATTCCCTGAAATGATTCCCAGAAATAAACCGAAACCTAGAAAAAAACAACACCTAAAAATCATAGCAATATTCACAATGGTGCTTAATTTTATCAGCATCAAAATCAACATTAATACATTATGAATATTGGATATATTGCCTTATATTCCGGTCACCTTTGCTAATCATGCTGGTATCCGATGGGAGTTAAGGCCCTTGCACACTGAGTCCGAAATTCGCGTCCGAAATTTTTGCACGTTAAAAAATAAATACGACCTCACGTTAGGTCAATCCCGCTTACACACTGCCTCTGAAACTTTCGCCCCTCATAAGAAAATTCGGATCAGGTTTGATTTTCTGCGTTCTTCGCATCCGTTGCAAGCATTTTGAATGGTGTTTTGACTATGCAGAGCCACCGAATCACAAATACGCATTTTCGGATTAAGTGTGAATGGACCTTTAGACTGAGTGTGAAAGCTAATTTCCCTGGCATCTTATTTCCTAGAACAAACAAAAAAAGAAAAATATAGAGGAATATATCTAGATAAACATAATAAACAGAAATGGAGAAAAGACTCATGCATACACAGAAGCCTTTCTGTGCTGTCAAGTGCAGCTGCCGGTTTGTTTTGTGGTTATCGGGAGCACAGAGCAGCCGTGGTGTAAAGAGTCCAGGCCGTCACCCTGACATGCTTGCTAAATGTCGTTTTTCCAGAAGCCTTTACAAATGGCTCACAAGACAGGTGCTTTTCCAACAGCTTGACCTCTGACCGACGCATGTCTGTCAGCCAGTCTCTGAACTGCGAATTCCTGAATCAGAGAGCATGTTTTATATTTCACACTGGAAGAGAGAATGTGACCAGCATGGCTGATTTTTATTTATTTTTTTGTTAATGTAATGTATATTTTTTTGTCTGGTCTTCACTGCAGCATAATCTGCCAATTAGAAAGAGACTGTCTGACCCAGATGCAATGTGAAAAACAACAGTACTTTTTGAGAACTTTCAGTGTTTTGTGTCGCTCAGGGGCGGGTTTATCCAAAATAGATTATTCCAAAATAGTAGATGGGATTTTCTGCATGGAAAATTAAATTCAGAACTTCTAAACTTCTAAATTCTAAAGCAGAACTGAGTTCATGTAAAGCCAGCTAATCAGATTATAACTAATGATTTCAGACGACAACAGATGAACGAACTATTTGAAAGTAGACATTCCTACCCAACTTCACCAGGTAGGGCTTTACTCTCTGCACTCCCATTGGCAGTTGCCACATTACATCATTGCTCATTTGCATAAAGTTAAAATGCTATTTATCTATGCCCATGCATCTACACTAAAATTCAAAAGTTTGAGTTTAGCAAGATATTTCATGTTTTTCAATTTTCAAATCTCTTTTGCTCACCATCAAAAACACAATTCAAATTCAAAATAACTTTCTTTTTTTAATATATTTAAAAATATATATTTTTCCTGTGATGTCAAAGCTGAATTTTCAGCATCATTATTCCAGTCTTCAGTGACACATGATCCTTTAGAAATTGTTCTAATAGGCTGATTTGCTGCTCAAGAAACATTTTTATTATAATCAATGATTATTTGATGAATAGAACATTCAAAAGAACAGCATTTCTTTGAAACAGAAATCTAATAAAACATTATGAATACATCCTTATTCTCACTTTTGATCAATTTAATGTGATTAAAAAAAAAATCCTACTGACCCCAAACCTTTGAATGGTAGTGTACCTATGTAGTGATTGAAAATGTAGATTAACTGGGTTCATATTCATACAGATGTAAGGAGAGGTTTTGGAACAATTTGTCCTCAACTTGATCAATCCATGATGAAGAACACATTAGTCTCTTGCTAGGTTTGGGTGACGTTGATAAGACAATACTGAGGCACCTGCAGGACTCTGGGACATGGCCTGGCTCAGTCTAAGCTGTGAGCAGATGGTGTGTGTATGTGTACGTGTGTGAGCATGTAGCGAGAGTAAAAGCACTCTGGTTTTGCTTTGGGACTGGACCAACAACCAGACGCAAGGTCATTTCAATGAAAAACTACTAGTGTAGTTGTTTACTCCAGATTTAAGCATCAAAACCTCTGGCAGTAGCCCTGTGCAATCAAATTACACTGTT
The DNA here is from genome assembly GCF_964197995.2 of Scardinius erythrophthalmus. NCBI lineage: Eukaryota > Metazoa > Chordata > Actinopteri > Cypriniformes > Leuciscidae > Scardinius > Scardinius erythrophthalmus. Next base: position 12,250,861 of record NC_138224.1, on the reverse strand, counting down.
TGTACTGGCTTAAATAAATAAATGTGCTCATATTCATGTTTTTAGACAAGCTCTGCAGTGTTCCTCCACTGACGGCATGTTTCTCCTCACTAGATGGCACTGTGACCAAAGCCTGCCGTAATAGAGGAGAGCCACTGAGTTTGGCCACAGCACTGCTCAGCTTTAACTCAAATCGATGGTTATTACTGTGTCCTTGGCCCAGTCGCCCACAGCAAGCATTCAAATGGGAGGGCGGCCAACGATTCCCCTTTTTCCTCATGGGCCTAGCTCCATCTCCCAGCATCCACATATATGCTTCCATCTCTCTCAATGAATCCCTCAACACACAGGCATTTATACACACTCAACGCTGGATGTAAATGACAGGGGTACAGCTGCAAGAGACTAGTGCTATAGTGCTCCTTTATTATCTAGTTTTCCAAGCGGTTTATGAGGATAATGCCAATGTATTCATAACGGGGTTTACAGAGAGACGTGTGTGTGAGTGTGTAGGAGGGGTTAATCAGAGGAGCCTTGATAGAGTAAACAATGCACTGTAATTCCAATCACCACCTGTACCACCCATGCATCACGTGATATCATGTATGAGAGAGTGAGGGGTCAATAAGCCAGCGCTGTAATAATCATGCAAGAAATCCGCCGGGTATTGATTTGCATTGTTTGTACAGAAAAATGCACATTACTCTCTCTAATTTCACAGCTTTGACAGTGATCTTCACATAAAAATGAAGAAACATCCTGTTAATTATATACAGACTGGAGAGAGATGATATTTATTAACTGATCCTTTTTCTGTCAAGCTGCTTTGAAATGAAATGTATTGTGAAATGCACCATACAAATAAATGTGAATTGAACAACAAAGTAATTTAAGGTTACACTGTTAAGTATAAAGTATATAAAAGTGTGTGTGTGTGTATATCTATCTATCTATCTATCTATCTATCTATCTATCTATCTATCTATCTATCTATCTATATATATATCTATATCTATATATCTATATCTATATATATATATACATACATACACACACTGTACCGATGGTATCATGGGGAAAAACTGCCATGAAAATATTTTTAACATTATCTCATAATTTGGCAGCAGGTATATTAGGCTGCTGTCACTTTAAGACCTGACACACGGATCCATTATACTGTTACACATGCGTTTTTTTCTCAACTGTTTACGTTCACTTAAAACATAACTGACTGTGTTTACGTGAATACATGTATTTTGACATTATTTTGTGTGTATTTAACTGAGGCGGCTTTCTGTGAGCGTACTTTGGGTGTGAGCACAAAATCTGCAGGAATGAGTAAAATTATGCGTAACGCGCAATCCCACGCCGAAATTCAAACCCTGTAACCAACAATATTAATCCATAGATAATGAAATGAGTGAGTTTGTGTGTCTAGTCGCTGTCGGAAAAAAGGTGTGTGCGAGAGAGAAAGTGCAGCTGATATTGTGTATCTACGGAAAATGTTTTGAGGCGTTTCAGATATTTCAGTATCGATATGTATCGAAAAATGTATATTTTTGACAACACTACATTGCACTTGTGTGTGTTTGTGCATTCTACCTGGCGAAATCCAAATCAGCCTCTCGTGACATGGTGATGTTGGTCAGGTTCTGCTGGAGCACAAAGATATTTCTGCACATCTTCTTGATGCCGGACTCACTGATGCGCTTGAAGTACTGAGCTCCATTAATCAGAATGCAGGAGATCAGATGACCCAGTCCTGCACAGAGACAGGAAGACAGTCAGAAAAGAAAGACTCCTTCAGGCATCAGCTTCCTGTTGAGACAAGAGGTCACTCTCACCCTCAAAGATATACTGAAACTTGTGTTGCTGCAGGGCGGCTCCCATCACTTCCTCTATGGCACTGATGTCCTTATTCAGCTTCACCACCAGGGGGTCGTAGTCCATGCTGGCTGCATTAGCCACGATGGCGTAGTTGCCTTGTTTTGCCAGAGGGATCAGATAATGGAAACAGTGGACCCTGATGGAGCACAGACGACAGGCACGGAATGACAATTATGAGTTGAGTAAGATAAGAACTTTCCTGAAGCTTGAGATATGACTTATTTTAACCCACACAGGATTTCACCTCAAAATGAATATTTTTCACATGAAGTAGTCTTTTCGTTTGACATTTCTGCAAAACCTCAATTAAGATATCTTTGATCATGTGAACTAATTATTTTCAAATTTGGCATATTTTGTCACATTTTTATTTTAAAAGGGAGTTTGTATCAGTGTTATTTTAGCATCATTAATTTTCTTGTTAATATTTTGAATTAGATTCATTTTATTAAAAGTTTATTTAAAGATTTAGTGATTTAGTTGTGCTTTTGTAATTTTCTATTAGTAAAAAAAAAAAAAAAAATCAGTATAGTTTTTGTTAAGTTTACAATAATAAAACACATGAGTACATCTCTACATGTTCTGTTGAAAAATTAATCCTTTAAATCAAAATGCAAATATCCATTTTACACAAACAAAAACTTGAAACCATTTTTGAATGTGTGCGTTATTGTTATTATGCAAGTAAGTTAATAGTACTCTAGACTGTCATCAGAGAAACACCAGGTGTTGGTGGTGAATATCTTATTCCACAGCTTCACTCTATAAAGGCTGAATGAACTGGGATGATGGAATGTCCTGTGAGCAGGTGCATGTGTGTTTGTTTGCGGCTACAATCTATGGAGTGTTCATGGCCTAATAAACCTGCGTATAAGTGCACAGATAAAGAGTGTTTCTGAGAGAGAAGGTGAGATGGAAAGGTTTCCATAATGGCCTCCAACAGACCTGCAATAAACCTCCCTTTTTTTATTATTCACCATTAGAAAAGCTTTAAGCGAAGACGCCTGCAAAAAGCCTGCATCCTCTTCTTCTTACCCTCTCTTATGGCTTAATTTACCCTCAAGCACTGTCAAGGGAAATTTGCTTGATGGAAAAAGTCAATAACGCGTAGCATGGGAGCCGCGAGTTATTGTTTCCAAATCATAAACAGGATCACATAAGCTAAATGATATCAGAGAATAATCGGGCGAGCCACAGGGAGGGCCTGTGGAGGAGGGTACGGAGAGTGAATGACCCATTGATGCTCTTTTGCCAGGCAGACTCTTTGGAAGGCCTAAAAATACAAGCCGTTTAACACTGATGGAGATGATTGTTTGTAGCTGTGTAGAATCAGTCTGCAAATCTGCAGAGTTTAAGCCATTGTTTGTGTGAAGATACCTTAAAGTGTGCCTTTGGAGTCTTCTCAGATTGAGATGATAAAGTGGGACTTACCTGACCTCCAGATGCAACACCAGCAAGCAGCGGTCAGCAATGTCCTGGAAGGATCTGGAGAGGTCAGTCAATGTCTGGAGTATCTGTTCTCGACTGCGAACATTCTCTGTGTTCACTTGAGCATCTGAGCCTGGGGATAGACCTAGAAATAGACAAAATAAAAGATAATCTGCATTATAAAACAAACCAGAAAAACATTTATAGCCATTATACCAACAAGTGGAAAGACTTCCCAGACTTCCTAATAAGTAATGCCAACAAGTTCAACAAGCACATGTAGATGTGGTATTTGGGTTTCCACAAAAATTAAAGGCTCCAAAAAGTGGTTTTCGCAGAAGAACCATTTTGGGTCCATTAAAAACTCCTTCAGTGAATAGTTCTTAGCGTGAAGAACATTTTAATAATCTAAAGAACCTTTTTCCACTATATAGAACCTTTTGTGCAATTGTTCGTCGAACAATTTACTCTAATAAAGAACTTTTATTTTTAAGAATGTCCAGCCACTTGCATTTCACAATCATGAAAATCATGAATCAATAAGCCGACAACCAGAAGAGTCTGTGTACACTGAAAAAAACTATTTGGTGTAGGATTTGCAGGATTTTCACTCTGAAACTGATCTCACAAATAATTACAGACGGCAAGTAACAATGAATCAAACATTATATTTTGAATTTTGAAGTAGAAAGACTGAAGTAGTATATTCTTGTAAAATACTTCAATAATCGTTGTTATATTTACAACAGTGTAATCAATGATACGCAAGCACACATACGGCCACAGGACGACTATCAAACAGAAAAGTGTGTGCGTGTACGACACTAGGCGATCAATGAGGCACGAGAGATGGCGATGGACACTGACTTCCTGTAACTCCTTGTGGCATGTCTGCACTTCTGAAGGTCACATTCGCACACACACATATAACGGTGTGCAGAGAAGTAGTATGTGTGTGTGGACGTGTTTGCTTTGATGATGGACGCCAGTTTGCTCACTTGGCACTGGGTCCCTTGAGTTTGTTCAGGAGAATGGCCACCGTCATTGAGCAATTATATATATACACACAGACCACTGTCAAAAGACATTTGGTAGTTAATTGCTGTCTTTCTATAACTCTTAGAAGGAAAAAGGTTTGTGGGAGATAAGTGTGTGTTTGGCATGGAATGATTAAAAATGCTTGAAGACAAGAAGTACAAATAGAGCAGTGATGACCAGGTGGTAGATTAGAGGCACTGGGCCACCAAGGACTGATCTGTAAGAGCACAGAAAATTCCCCTGATGTGACGTCCCGTGGATAACAGAACTGTCAGGCCAGGGTAACAAGAAAAGGTTTTATTTGGCAGGGAAATTAAAACTGAGTACCAAATAAGCTATTACATTTTGCCATCCTATAATTACATTTAAAGAGATGTGCTCACCTACAAATTAAGTTCAACCATCATTTACTTACCCTCATGTCCTTTTAAACCTGTATGACCTTATTTCTTTTGTGGAACACAAAAGGAGATGTTTTAAAGAATGATCATGCTGCTCTTTTTCATACAATGAAGGCAGACAGAGATGCGGTATTTGAAGACACGTCACACCAGGTTTGATGCTTATGATGCCAAATTACATTGGTTCTTGACGGTCTCATAACCAAAGTTGAATTTGTAGAGGCATATACAGCGGGGAAAATAAGTATTTGACACATCAGCATTTTTATCAGTAAATATATTTCCAAAGGTGCTACTGACATGAAATTTTCACCAGATGTTGATAACACAACCCAAGGAATCCATACATACAAAGAAACCAAACCAAATAAGCTCAGAAATTAAGTTCTGTGTAATAATGTGAAATGACACAGGGAAAAAGTATTGAAAACATGAAGAAAGGGAGGTGCAAAAAGGCAGGGAAAGCCAAGACAACAGCTTAAAACTATTATTAATTAAAAAGCAATCCAGCCCTCTGTCCGTGCAAATTAATAACAGCTGGTTCAGTCCCAACGGATGGCCTACAAAAATGTCTCATTGCCAAGGTGTCACACAAGACACATCTCATGATGGGTAAAAGCAAAGAGCTGTCTCAAGACCTTTGCAACCTAATTGTTCCAAAACATAATGATGGAATTGGTTATAGGTGTCATTCTAAGCTTCTAAATTTTCCAGTGAGCACTGTTGGGGCCATAAAACGGAAGTGGATACCATAATACACACTGTGTTTGGAGGAGAAATGGCAGTGCACATTACCCTAAAAACGCCATACAACTTGGTGTTGGCTCTTGGACAACTCTTCTGATTATTCTTTTCACTCCTCTGTCGGAAATCTTGCGAGGAGCACTGGTCGAGGCAAATTTATGGTGAAATGATTGTCTTTCCACTTCCGTATTATGGCCCCAACAGTGCTCACTGGAAAATTTAGAAGCTTAGAATGGCGCCTATAACCAATGCCATCATTACGTGTTGGAACAATTAGGTTGTGAAGGTCTTGAGACAGCTCTTTGCTTTTACCCATCATGAGATGTGTATTGTGTGACACCTTGGCAATGAGACCTTTATGTAGGCCATTATTTGGGACTGAACCAGCTGTTATTAATTTCCACTGACAGGGGGCTGGATTGCTTTTTAATTACTAATAGTTTTCAGCAGTTGTCTTGGCTTTCCATGCCTTTTTGCACCTCCCTTTCTTCATGTGTTCAATACTTTTTCCCTGTGTCATTTCACATTATTACACAGAACTTAATTTTTGAGCTTATTTGGTTTGGTTTCTTTGTATGTATGGATTCCTTGGGTTGTGTTATCAACATCTGGTGAAATTTCATGTCAATAGCACCTTTGGAAATATATTTACTGATAAAAATGCTGATGTGTCAAATACTTATTTTCCCCGCTGTATACATGAATGAGGTTTAACATAAACGGCAGAGGCTAAGATTATAAGTGAAAATGACTTAAATGTGAAAAAGACCGAAAAAAGATTTCAAATATAGCATGCAGATGTCAGGATGAGGGTTAAGGGATGAAGCGAAGACTCAATTGTGCAGTTTTTTTTTGTTTTGTTTTTTTAAATAAAACAAACAGCAGAAACTATCCAGGAAAAATCATGACCAGCAGATGGACTGAACTGGGCAGAACAAGGCAGGGCTGGAAAAGGCCAGTCACACTGACAACACATAACGAGAAACATTAGACAGCGAACTGGCACAGGACTGCACACACAAGTAGAATAAATAGGGAGCAAACAAGACAGGGCTGTGTCCGAAATAGCCCCCTATAGGGAGATAGCCATTTGTGATGGTGTTCGAAACCATAGTGGACATTATCGAGTGCACTAATTCAATCCCACAATGCACCACAATAACAAGTGTACAACCGATGTACGCTCAACGGCTAGAGAATACCCATAATGCACTGTGACGGTCGTGGCAAATGAATTCCCGCATCTCGCCAGAAGATGGCGTCCGCAGCTGAATCATCCATCCATCCACTTTCCAAACCGCTGGTCCAATGTGGCTACAGCATAAAATCTTTCAGGTATAAATTCCTTTTTAATGTATTATTAAATAGTTTAATTAAGGTTTATACATCCATGACAGAGTTCAAGATAAATCTTTTCATCTTACTACTGGAGCCTCTAGTTTGCCTCAAGTTTCAAATGATTATTCAACAGCAAGCATAAACTATGCAAAAGAGGCAGTCTTTCCGGCGAACTTAGTGTCCGAATTTCATTCACTCCTTCAAGTGGACTATATTAGTGGAGTAATGTAGGGAATAGTGGATGAGGGTATAGGGGGTGATTTTGAACACAGACCAGGTGCGGCAACTGAACCAATTATCAGATAACAAGATGGGCGGGGTTAAGACAATAGACAGAAGAACACATGACACAAAGAAACAAACATGACAAGCCAAATACAAGCGAATACAACACAGCAAAGCATGTTCTGCGAAACACAAAACAAAAAATAACATGAAAGCACGAGGCAGATGAAAACACAATCTGCGTGCGACACAACACAACGAGCAAACTCGAAACAGCACGCTCACTCACGCAACAACACAGCGAATACTCATCCTGTGCTCTCACAACAGAAGACAAACACATAAATGTCCGAATCCGGACAGAATCAAAACAAAATAGACCGAAGTGCCAGGATCCGAACACCACGCTCTGCACACAAACCAACTCACATGTTGTGGATAGAAGAGTGCACGGCCCGAGCGAACTCGGAACTGCACGCTCACCATGACAAGACGATAGCAGTGTCACTAACCCAAGAATAAACAGAACCAAGGAAAGTGACAGAACCCTGACATTAAGTCAAATAAATGAATCTGTATATCTGTACATTCTGTATAAACCTTGATTGTTTATTATAATTAAATTAATATATGAATATATTGCCTGTGGATTTATATATATCTCTCTCTCCTTTCTCTAGTGTTATATGTGTTTATTATTTAATATAATGTATTTTTTTAAATAAAGTAATGATATATACATCATAAAATATTTTTTTTTATATATATATTATTTATAATATGCATTAAATATAAGAATATTAAATAATATTTTCAAACAAAGCTAACATGAACAATTTCATATTCCTCTATGTAGCTTTCAATCATTAACTGCTTTTGCACAGCCAGCCAAAGTAAAGCTGTTTTACCAGTTTGGATGCAATTAAAAATAAAAAAAAATAAAAAATGCTGTTTATTTAAATCGGTTCATAATTTTAGTGAATTTGGAACTGAGCCTATCATGAACAGCATGATCCAGACATTCAGAGTGTACTGCAAATTCAAAGGAAACCGATGCTGCACGCCAATTAACCTGCAAGTTTGAATTATGCAGTTAGTCTGAATTCCATCCATGTGTAGAGCTGGTTGTCAAGTTGTGTGTTTGTTAACACAAGTGTGCTCATGTATACACATACCAACTGTCGGTGAACGAGTGAGTGCAGCAGCATGTGGCAAAGCATGGCTGCTCTGTTTAAAGTCTGTTTGTGCCAAGACCCCCTTACCCAGACCCCCACTGGTGGTGCGAGAGAGAGAGAGATGGGCCTGATGTCCATCGCCTCTGAGCTCATCCCGCCACGATGGTGTGATCAAAGTCGCGCCACATGGGCGGCCCCACTGTTTCGAGTTAAAACAGACCTCTGAATGTCTTCTTCTGTCTTCCTTTAACTTAAATGTCTTTTATCGGAGGCTGTACGCTGTGTAGATGTGTGCCGTGTGCGTGAGTTGGACTCATCCAATTATTTTCAAATCCTATCTCGCCTAAGCGTCTGTTCGATGCCATCTGTGAGAGGGTGGCACTCATAAAGACACAGAGAGAAGGAGAGAGCGGAGATCAATCATTCGCTGATACCCTTCTCCACGACCACATCCCACTGGCAGTGAAGCTTAAGCCCAAAAACTGCTGTCGAAAAACTGCATCATCTCGCCGCACACCTTCCACAGGCTGTTAAACACAGCGCTCTAATAAACAAGATATCTGACCTCTGCGGCAGCAAAGGGAGAGGGAGACGAAGAGAGATAAAAAGAGAGACCGAAGCCTCATGAATGATGCATGTGATTGGCTGAGAGCGTTAATTATTCGGCTGCAGTAACAGCAGTGACATCTGCATGGGGAGAGCCAAGCTCTGTCTGCCGACGACCTTTGACCTCACTGCGTCAGCACTTTGACTCGCTGGCAAAGCCTTCAGGACAGAAATTGAGTAGGTGTCTTCAGTAAAAGCTATTCCAGAAATGAAAGTGTGTCTGTGTGTATCCATAGACATTATGCTAATAGATGGAAAGCAGACCTTTACTGTCGGCGATAAAGGTACTTTTTAAAACTCCAAAAATGAACAGATCGCTTGACCCAAGAGTTACTCTTTCTTTGGCACTAAAGGCTATGAAAGCTCAAAGCTCTACATCTGTTCAGCGATATGAGAGCGATGAATCTCCCGAGAGCTATAGGAAGCTGTATTTGGAAGCATGTGAAAGGAAGAGGGTTGTTTGGACAACAGTTCTGCCTTTTGTCTGTCAAGCCTAGGTAGGTAGAAGGTGCTTAAAGGTCTTGCTCAAAGGCACGAAGGTAATGGTCAGAGAAAAACTCCTGAGATAAAACTCAACCTGGGGCCAAAGAAATTCAGTTCACTTGGCAGCTATCTTGTTCAGCTATTTTCTAGTCATGCGAGTATAGCTCCCGTTTACATGAATAGAGAAAGGTTGAAACCTCAAATACAGATGGTGTATGCGTATGGAATCAGAAATAAAATCTAAGGAGAATGGGATCCTAAAATTAGCTTTTTAAAAGCTCTAAATCATGTAAAAACCTCTTTATTGTCATGCCTATATCATTAAGGAGGTTAGCTCTTTTAACTTAAAGTGCAAGGTTACCATCAGAACATAGTGAGTGGTGCAGTTTTCCCCATTCAACTCTCTACGAATGGTCTCGACTGACTAGGTTTGACCCATGTTTTTTTGCTTCATTTAATACTTAATACAGAACAAGAGTAGTGATTTTAGTGAGAGTTGGAATATATCTGATTGTAGGTGGGTTTCCGTCCACATCATTTTATGTGAAATCCGCATAAAAATGCATAAATTTGCTTGAGGCAGAAAACATGTGACCAAAGAAATCGTTCAGAAAAGAAAATCATTGGATCAGTATCATCTCACAGCGTCTCAAATTCATTCTGAAATGCCGGAGCAAAAGCCTGTCATCAAAATGATTGGCCGTTATTACCTTCAGACACGTTGTCGCTCCAGACGTGAGGCATCTACTGCTGATGGCTAGCAAAAAAAGTATTTTATCCGCAAGCTCTAAACTGCTAATAATTTACCATCTATAATAATAAAAAAAGCCATAGTGGCTTCCACAGTGGCAACAACATCCATTTTCTTTTTCTAGGACATGGGATGGAAACGCTGCAGTATTTGCAAACTGTTGTTGTGATATTCAGATTTTAATTTACAGCATTCGCATACTGCAAATCAAATTCACAATTTGCATGTAAACAGCCTCTCTTATATTTAATCTGCATGTACAGAAGATGTCCTCACTTCCATCCAAGCGCCATCTTTACTACACAAAAGTCTGAGAGGGCAAAAAATACAAATAGTGTTAATAAGTGTACAAAAACCCCAGACAGACGAACACAAGAAAGAACATACAGAAACACACATGTCATGAGGAAACTGAGCTCTGGGCCCAGATAGATTTAGGGAAGATTTCATGTTATTGAAAAGATCCCAGATGAGTGATGAGACACAAACTGTCTTCATGACCAATCAAAGCCCATCGATTTCTACCCAAACAGTCGGTGCAAGAACGTGTCCTAGTGCCAAATCAAATTTAGATCACATTAAGATTCAACACCATGACGCTAAAGAGCAGGATTATCTTATCGCAGAGGTCCGAGTGTTTGTTTTAGCAGAGGTTGGAGGGACGGAGATTGAGCAATGCCACCGATTAAACTCACTTAGACAAGGACAAGGTCTCATTGTCAGTCTGACAAACTGCTGGACATTCTTTGTGGAATACTTCTAGAACACAAACGCCAAGTCAGGGTGGTCACAGGTGCATAAAGGATGTCTCTTCCTGTGCACGGTGGGCCTGCGTTTTAGAAAGACAAGGGCAAAAGAGCTCTTTCTCTCACTCTCCCTCTCTAGGAACTCTCTTCACTCGATCCACTTCAAAGCTTAGTCTCTGGTGGTGAGACGCTGTTTAATCTCCCCCACATTACACTGGCAAACGTGTTTTAGTCTGCAAGACAAGACAGGAGAAAATGACTTGTTCATACCTGACTGGCTCCATAATATAAAATCCAATTTAAGGGGGGGTTACAGAGATAAGGGTTTCCGTCGGCGACGGTCCCATCAGCTCAGCAAACACTAAATAATGAACAATGCTGAAGCTGTCCCACCATGATAAAACACTCCATTACGGCTTCTGCACAGAACTAATGGTAATTACACCACGTCCTCCACCGCGCTCTTATTGAATTTTTATCTGCTCTGGACGCGAGTCGCTCTGAAGCAGTCTTTACCCAAAAAACAGAAATAACAATAGTTTTAAAATAGCTTATTTACAGATTTCAGTGAAAGAAATGGAGGAAATTCGGAAGGTATTGTGTGAAGTTTCACCGATGTGACGTCAAACATCCATCGCTGAAGTTTCATTGAAGTCTAGCTCAATATGTTCAATATATTTCAAGTCAATGTGACACTATGCAAGAATAATTTAAAAAATGATTTACACAGGTGTTTTCCGGCTTATCTTTCATGAGGCTCAATCAGTTCTTCTGATGAAGTAATAAAATGTATTTATTCAGTTCTGATAAAGTGATGAGGTTCAGAAGTTAGAGACACTGGGATTTAAATCTAATTTAAACCTGGAAATGCACAGTTTTAAAAAAAGGAGACATAGCAAACATTAAGATTACTCAAATTTGTCAGTATTTCGATTCAAATGATCACTAAAACGTTTGCATGATCATTTATTCTGTAAAGGAAAAATAATAAATTGGAAAACGTTTTGCCACAATACATGGCGACACATACTCAATACACAAACGTATACGCCAAACGTATACAGTAAACACACTCACTGCAGCTCCGGGGCAGGGTGCTGAAGAAGCCCCTGAGGCGGGTGGCGAGCCACTCCATGCTCTCCTGCAGGTTAGCGAGAGCCTTCAGATCACTGACGTCCCGCAGAATCTCATTCTGAGGAATTAACTTATCACCCAGATTCCCTGTCAAAACCTCAGACTCCTTGGCAAATGCCGCCCTGTGAGAGACAGAAAAAGAAATAATAAACATTTCCAGCATTAAAAAAAAGCCTCACTCGAGTTTAATCATTATTCCGTATGGTCTGCTGAATGTGGCCATGGCGTCGATACAGATTGATTTTAATAACAGCTCAGCACAACTGAACTGTCTGTGGTGGATGTTAATTAAACCAGTGCTTAGAAGTGAAAAAGATCGGTAAAGGTGAAGCATGTCATTTTTTCATGTTAAAATATTTATAGACCAGTTTATTGAGTCATTTAAAAAGTCACTTTCAAAAGCATAATTAAATAGTCGTTTTTGGAGACATGTCCATTTTTGACACCACAAGTAGAGCGTTTGGGGTAGGAAAACCTGTTTGTCCGAACGGATGGGCAGCGGAAGTATTTGGTAAACTAGCTAGTTTGGATTTATTATTTTTATTATTATTATATTTGCGATATTACACATTCTTCCTCTAAATGACACTTTAAAAAAGAGGTACATGAATGAGCTAAACTGAAAAATAATAGGTGGAAATATTTGTTGCAATTATTATTTTTTTCTTTTTTAAAGTTTCTTATTCTCTTATATTCTTAATTTAATTGACACAACTGAAGTTTGCAAAATATAATTGTTTTATCCTCTTACCCATTACCACTTTAATTCACATAACTTGCAAAACTAAACTGAAAATGAATAGGTGGAAATATTTTTTTTGCAATTTTTACCGTATTACTGCAATTATTATTATTTTATTTATAGTTTGGCAAATAAGTTTTTTGCAAAAAAGGTTTCGCTTTATTTTGATGGTCCCTTTGACATAAAGTTGACTAAGTAACGTTGCACCTACAGTACATGTCTACTCACACATGTCTAACTCTCATTAGAGTGTTAGTAGGGTATTAGTAGACTGGTAGGGTTAGAATAAGTTGACGTGCTTGCAAAGTTACTCATAGTTAGTAGAATGCCTGTTGGGGGACCATCACATTAAAGCGTTAGCAGATATTAAGCAGACAGTCTACTGAAAGGAGAATTAAGGTGGACAGGGGGGCAGAAGACATCTAAAGGGGAAAAGAGATGTTGCATGTCCTGGTGGGAAGGTGCGATGAAAATATCTTAGTGTTCTGGGCACCACTGTTGTACTTAAAAAGGCTTTCCCCTTACTCTGAAGCAAATCTATAAAGTCAGTATTTTCTTTGACCTCCTCCTCTACAGGTCTGTGATGAATGTGATAGAAAAAAAATCCACGTGGCTCATTTCTGAACGCTGTGAAATATTTTAAGATAAAACGCAGCGTCTATTGAACGGAAGACTTTTTAACAAGCTTTTATCACTCTGTATAGCATTGCCATACATGTGGCGTAATCCCTCTTTAGCTGATGAAACTGTCAGGGTCATTTATATGATAAAAGCCTCCTGCTCGCCGTCTGCGTTTAGCTTCAACAGGTCGGCTAGATTGGATTTTTCTGCCCCACATAACCAGTTCATTTATTTATTGTACAATTGCAGGCCATGGTACATCCAAACCGACGGAAGAACACGTTGAGGGCAATTTTGATAAAAATGGAGCCAGCCCTCCCCCTCCCTCTTGTCCAATCACAGTTTTCCTCATACTTGTGTCTTCTTTAATTTAAGTGTGCACTTGAGAGGAAAAGAGAGAAAGGGAGGGAGATAGAGCGAGCAAGTGAATCCAAAACAGAATTGCATGTGTGTTTGGGATGCTGGAATGTTACGGCAGATAGTGTGATTGCCTGCAGTTGAATTTGTTCTTGTTCAAAGATGTCAGCTGAAGCTATAAGGGCGAGATTTCACCCTTTGTAACACAGGACCCAAGCAGAATACCAAATTGCATTGGCGTCTGGCAAACAAAAAAATAACATTCATTTTCGACCAAGTGCAATTTTTGGACTTGAAATGGATCGAGTACATAAGTGTGTTTATTGATCTATTTACAGGACGTGAAGGCCTGCAGATCTGTGTTACACAGCACATGACCGCCGTCTGTGCGCTAACCTGCTCGGATGTGAGCTGATAGGAGTTGTCCGAGTGTGTTTGTATATACTGTGTGCTCGGTGATGAATCTGTGTGGAGAGCTCACAATGGGGACAGTGTGTATTTGTATTATGTATGTGTATATTAGCGTGTGCTCTGACCGTGTGAAGTCCTCTTCCTCCTCTCTCTTCTGTCTGAGCTGTCTGGGTTGGGTCATGCTGGCCCAGTTGGGCAGAGACTGCAGCAAACGGCTGATGTCTTCATCTTTAGCCCAGGATGCACTGATGGTCAGCTTCTCCTCGCACTGTACGATACCCCTACAACACACACACCACACAATAATCTCAACAACACTTCAGGATTAAAATAAACTGATTTAATTCAACTTTGGGAACATGGAAAATTGTGAGTACCATTTTAATTTTCAGCCTTAAATTTTAAAGTCTGTAAACATTGAACATTAGATTTTTAAAATGTTTTTAATAAATATTAAACATAATCTAAGATATATTTATTATTTATAAATGTATATGATAAATCACAAAATGTTTAAACCTTTAAAATTAAAAATATTTATTATATTATACTATATTATATTGCATTATATTATTACAGGAATACAGCCAAATTCATATATAATAAAAAAAATATATATATATATTATATTATATTAGCTCCACAGTTCAATGTGTTTGTAAACGTGCTAAACACATTATATAATACTCAGATGTTAATGTACACGGCAATAGCTAAAAATATTATGAAATGAATCTACTGATTTGTTAAGTGCTATATAATGATTTGTTAATTACTAGTAAATAGAAGATATCATCAAGTGTGATGAAACACTGCGTAAGGAGCTAAATTAGGAACAAAATCTGTGATTGGCTGAGGGATTAAACAAGCCCCATTTTACTCCATGTCTCGAAAAATTCTAAAATATGTAAATGAACCATAAGTTCAGATAAATCTCTTCAGTATTGCATAAGCAGACCATTAAAAGTGTGCACTGGCAGCTGAACACGGTTCCACAGAAGAGTATACAGAGAGGCAGACAAGAGCGCGGATGAATAAATTGTTATTGTCTGCGATGTGTAAAATGATTGAACAGATCATGTAGAACGAAATGCAGTGCGTTTCACTCATCTTATGGCTGAGAACGAGGGAGATAGAACAAAAGAAAGACAGAG
This sequence comes from Scardinius erythrophthalmus, assembly GCF_964197995.2. NCBI lineage: Eukaryota > Metazoa > Chordata > Actinopteri > Cypriniformes > Leuciscidae > Scardinius > Scardinius erythrophthalmus. The sequence goes on along the minus strand of NC_138224.1, from coordinate 12,235,641 downwards.
AAGGAGACAAAGAGAGGGACAGATTGGTAGCATGTGATTATTGTGTGAGGAAACGGCTACCTCTGCACTTTCTACCCATGATTGAGCTCAGTCCAGATCCCTGCTGACTTACACATATGTGATCGGACACACACACACACACACACACACTTCACTTAAACACATGAGCAGACCAATCATCCAGTGTTTCCAATACCAAGGTTTTCAAACATCCGTAGACACCCCCTGGGGATCTGAGAAGATACTGCAGGGAGTACATTGAGAAGATATACTGTAAAACAGGTTTACCTTGATTTGAAAGAAATGTCTAACTATTTGAATGAACATTAATAATAAATTTTCCGTCCGTCATACTAATTTAAAACAGATACTTGTCTTTTTGAACTATTCATTAAAAGAACCAGCACATAAGAGTAATTTGTTCAGGAAACTACACTGCCCGGCAGTATGCTTTTAATTCACTAAAAATAACCACTTTATGAGATTCATTTGTTCATGAACTCGACTATACTAGACATATCATACGAACAGCATGTTAAGAATGTTTTAGATTGACTAAAAAGAACTTCATAAGAGTCATTATTGCAGGAATTAGACTACACTGGTCACGCTGTATGTTTTTGATATGCTAAAAAAGAACCGTCTCATAAGAGACATACATTTACGAAATCAGACAAAACTGGTCCTGCATATGTTTTTGATTCACTAAGAACCACTTCATAAGAGTCATTAATTCATGAAAACTACACTGGTTGCGGTGTATGTTGTTGTTGCGTGCAACCTGCCAGGTCAACCCAACAGAAAGACATTTCATGCCATTATGTTTTAGTACCTTTTTATTGCATCACATTCAATACAGACTACAAACTCGCATTCTCAAATACGATTTTGTGTCACATAGTATTATTACCTGTAAGCAGAATTGCAGATCTCCTTGTACTCTTTGAGCTTGTCACAGACCATCTCCAGGAACTGGTTAGAGTACGCACTGAGATCCTGCATCAGACTCATTAGATCCTGAATCGACTTCTCCACAACCACAGTGCTCTGAAAACACACACAAACACACACACTCAATATAATATACTCTGAAGTCAGGGCATCACCTCAATTCGTTTCTATGAATCAGATGATTGCTTTAGAAACTCTAAATGTCGCTGTTGTTAAGGTGCGGGGGAGGTTCTGGTCTGAGGTCAGGGTTGAGTTTAAGGATGACCAGTGCAGGCGCCCTCTATAAAGGACTGTGATAGACTACAGAATGCTGCAGTCTATCTGCTCAATTGCTCGCTTTTGAGCAAACAAGTCAAATAGCCTGAAAAACAAGCACGATCAAAACCCTCCATTCACCTGTCAGAGACGGACAACCCTGCTACGGTTAAAGAAGCACCATGATACAGAAGCATATGACCAGGGATATCACTTTATATGTGTGGCAATGACAAACCTCCACTTGGGCACATCATCCTTCAGGCACTGCGACTTCCTCTCTACCATTTAACGATTGCACCCTGCCATCAAAGCTAATGATGCTAATAGCAGAAGAACTACCCGCTCAAACAAAACAGAAGCTCGGGCACAAAATAGAACCACATTTTAACACTATGAAGGGCCAAAACAAAAGAGCATAGCCACCAACATTTGGCTGCATTTCTAACGCCAGTAGTGACTGACTGAAAGTGACAGCGAGTGTTAGCACGCCATTGGCAGGAGGATAGTAACGGTGTTGCCTACTGCACCAAATCGTAGTTTACTTTTGGCACTGGCACAAATGCACTGTTTAATTGGGCTCAGCACTAACTCAATCCGACCACATCATGAGCCATCCTGCACAATAGGGGGCAGCGGCGAGCGCCCCGAGTAGTTTGTTCTTATTAGCGCATTGCTGTACATTTGGCGTACAATCTGCTAATACACATATCACTGCCTGCTGCTTGCGCCCCCTGCCTGAGCCCCAGGGGCGGAGAGCGAGGTAATGATCCGTGGCACTGCCCTGGCCCATCAAGCTCTCTAGCAGTAAACTGCACCAGGGAACCGAGGGGGGTGGGAGAGAAACGACTCAGCGGGGGAACGCTAGCCTTCAAAGCTATGCCCCTGGTCACACTGGAACAAGTCCATCAACGCCATAGTGTATCTGATTATGTGTGTGAACGAGCGTCTAGGAAAGGTTGGCATGGTGACTGGGGACTGAGAATAGAACATATCTCTCAGAAATGTTAAGCATTTTGATTATGATTAATATATTGATCCAAATGGATAAAAATATAGTGATGTGTATTTAAACTGTATGTATATGTGTAATGGTAAAAAGTATACTGTACAAATTTGTGTGCGTATTTTGAATACTATCTTATATATAAACACATACAGTTAAAATATTTATCCATATTAAAAATATATATATAAAAAATTACACCATCATATACAGTACACATGCATATCTCCAAATTTTTCCATCTATAAGTATTTCATTTATAGAGAGAACATTTTTTTTAAAGTATACATTAAAAGGCTTGTTTTGAACACTTTTTCACAAATGAATGTGAGGAATTATATATTTAAAAAATATATATTATTTATATGCACCAATAAAACAATATAAGTGCAATTTTACCTACATGAATTTTTTACTTATATCATTTAAAAATGCAACACAGGGACTTCTATGAGCATTTACGTGTAACCGATTCATGAATCATACATCAATACACAATCAATACATTCCAAAACTACTTAATGTTAATGAGGTTTAAATAAGTCTTAGTGATCTCATATACACTAGTCTGGCTGGTCATGACACAAAGAGACATTGTGAAACTACTGTGGCAAGTCAATAGTCAAATAAAAAAGTGCATTAAAATCACAGTCAGTGTTTATGATGTTCGTTAATTTTACATTGCCAACATAATATTGAATAGATCATGCATTTTCGATATTTTGCTCACGCCTAATAAAAGCTACAGTGAATGACCAGAGAAATATCATACAAGCTGCAAAATTCGGTCTCTCTTTCCCCCTCTCATTTATGAAGCTCAATATTTCCCAGTAAACAAAGTCTCTAAGCTCCATTATTCAAGTAACAAATGCCCCAGTGCTCTGCGGCACATGTCTAATTCTCCTCATTTAACACACTCATTCGTCTTAGCCCCAGAAATCATTAAAAAGTAATCAAGCTCCAGAGAGAGAGAGAGAAAGAGAGAAGGAGAGGAAAATAGAGTTAAAGGATGGATAGAAGCCTCACAAGCGAAACAGACAGACAGACGGCGAGAGCTTTAGAGAAAAATCAAACCAGCAGAGGTTCTCTTGTCTCATCGCTAGCAAAATCCCTCCTTTCTACTTAAATATCACAGAGTGCCATGGGAGGTTTAAGATCTGTTGCTGGAAATTTCTGCGTCTCCTGACTCATTCTTACTCCGCTCACACTACAGAGCACCTTTGAATTCTTACTGGAGTACGTCCAGCCACGCCAGCATTGATTACAGTCCTCCTAAAATGAGCAGAGCTGCTGGAGGGAGTGTTTGCTAATGGCACAAGGTTTAGCGCAGTATAAATGAAGAGAGTCATAATAATGAACGCTCAGCGCGCAGTGGGACTCGACTGGTGAGCGTCAATGAGAGGGAAACACAACACGCAGTGGAGCAAAGAGAACTTAACTCACATGCTTAGGGACACTCAGAGGCCTGAGTGTGTATATACACACACACAAATCACACACTCTCTCTCACAGAATGACAAGTAAGAACCGTGAGAGTCGCAGCAGAAACGGCAGAGCTCTTCATAATGGCTGACAATAGTATCTAAATCACATGCAGGCAGCTTTTCCCAACAAGATGAGTAGATACAGCTCAGCTCCACCCATAACACACAACATATTGATTTATGGACATGAAGACAGACAATAATACTACTAATAATAGCGTTACATATGGTCTGAGTTTGAGTTTAGTTTGAATTTGAGTTGGTTTTGCACCGTTTCCTGTTCTGTTTCCTGTGTTAGTATTAGTTTCCATGGTTATTCATTGTTTGATTAATGAACTGAACCTGTTTCTTGTTTTGTTCATTGGTTTTGGTTACTATATATTGATGCTTTCTGCTAGTCTTGGTTCCATCTTTGTCAGTAATAGTTGGTCGTTCTATTAATGCTTTTTGAGCTTTTTGCATCCTGATTATCTTTGTTTTGTAAATAAAAACAAACCGCTGCAAATAGACCCTCATCTCATCTCTGCATCAACCAACAATGACAAATAGTTATTGTTATTATTATTTCAATCATAACAATAATTATTTAGATCATACATTTCCAATATATTAATATTGTTTATTTAGACAACATGCATATTTAATCTTATTAAAAATATAATTAATTTTTTTTCTTACTGAAGTACTGTACCAAGTCAAATCCCGTTCCTGTGAATTTTACTTCACTTTTATTTAAAGTAGACAAAAAAATAATAATGTGAAGTATAATTAGCTTACTGTATGTAACTGTATTTGTCCTTGTCAAGAGAGTCTTTGACCTGAAAGAGTGCATTTTAATTATGTTACAACTGTAGTTGAAGTCAAACTTGAACATGGTCAGCGATCAGGCTTTAAATAACTATATGTAAATGTCAAACTACTGTATAAAATGTAACAATTTAATAGATTTCAAGATCTGGTATCCTAGAATCCTACATAGTCACGACATTGAGGAAACTTGTGATTAAAAAAGCTTCTTTATACAGTTTGTGCTTCAAAGTTACTTTAATGAGAAAATTTCCAGTCTCTTGATATAATCAGTCAACATGAAAAGCTGTCTTTTTTACTTTCAATTAAATGAGGAAAGTTTTGACTGGATACTTTGACTTTTAATTGAGTAAAATTGAGACCCATGCAAAAGTTTTACACCCATGCAGCGTAAGCAGAGATCTCTTTATACAGTTCCAGCTGATGTACTGAGATTCTGTAAGAGTACAGGATTCACACACACCTTTGGAACAAACCACCAAGAAATCATTATCCATACATTTTAAACTCTGCCTTAAATATTAAATAACTGAGTAATGTAATTTATTCTATTGAACATTCATTACACATAGGTAATTAGATTATATTTATAATATGTAATGTATTGGAATGCCAGAAGAGAATGGGCTCCACTCCTAAATAATTATTATTTTACTTGGGCTTTCACTTCAAAGTACATATTTCACTGGTCAGTTTTATGTATATATAACCTTAATTTATTAAAGGTTGGATGAATGAATAAATTAATTAATAAATTATTGAGCTCCACACTCAATTAATATTGTATTAATTTTCATGACTTTTCCATGCCTGGAAGTCACATTTTAAAATCCCTTAAAATGACTTGTTTTTCCTATTGAGAATGGTTGGCAAGCAGGTGGACAGATGTTGAGATGAGTCTGTGTGTGTGTAAAGAAGGTTCACGGGCCATGGGTTTTCTCCATTAATCCAGTTTTGACCCCATAGCACAGAGTTCAGAGCATTTAACCCGAACCGTTCCGGCACTCACACACACACACACACACACACACACACACACACACACACACACACACACACACACACACACACACACACACACACACACACACACACACACACACACACACACACACACACACACACACACACACACACACACACACACACACACACACACACACACACACACACACACACACACACACACACACACACACACACACACACACACACACACACACACACACACACACACACACACACACACACACACACACACACAAGCGGGTTACAGATACAAACATTTATACTGTACAATGGTGTGCCTATGCAAAGACTGGCAGAATGCTTAGTAAATGAATTTGGAAGAGCAATTTCTTTTGGTCGCAGAGGTGAAAAAAACATGCAGAAACACACAAGCCTCTCCAGGGTAAAGGAGTGTAATGCATGAGAAGGGCAGCGGTGCGACAGTTCATTCATCACTGTCAGTGTGACCGTACACCACTGAGACCCACAGACATGCACACACATGCCAACATGACCCTGCCACTCAACCGCAACGCAACTGTATGGACGGATGCAGATGCAGGAGGTTACTTCTGTTGCTCTTTAAAGCGTTAGTTCATACAAAAAGAAAACGCTGTCACAATCTATTCAATCTCATCTCGTTCCAGACCCCTATGACTTACTTTCTTCAATGCAGAACTGAATGTTTATGTCACAGTTTTCTATACAATGTAAGTGAATTGATACTCGGACTGTGAAGCTCCAAAAAGGACAAAGAGCACCATAAAAGTGGCCCATATAACTTATGAACAATATTTCAAGTGTTTTGAAGCCATTTATTAGATAGCCATTAATTTATTAGATTCTATTTTATTACTTTTTATTTTAAAAAAGTACTACATTTTAAAATATTTATTATTACCATCAAATAATGTATTATTACATTTTACAAAGGGACAAATTTATATAAAGTTAACCATTTTTATTTTTCACTATTCTTTTTTGTAAGAAAAAGAGCAGGTTAAAACATTTTGCTGAAAATCTGTTACACAGGAACAACATGGTGAATAAGTCATGAATTTTTTATTGCTGTGAGAACTATTCTTTTACGTCTCTATTGTACAGTAGCTCTCAGCATTCTACGTCTGACATTGTTTGAGTCAGACTGAGGTGAAGTACAGGTCGCAAACATGCATGACATATGTGTAACAACTAAATGTAAACCTGTCAATTCTTCTAAAGCGCGGTGTGTGAGTGACAGACTCGACCAGCAAAACAAACTGAGCGGGACAAAAGCGCCAGGACTGCACTTCCTGCTGAAAATCCGCTGGCAGAAGGATTAAGCCTGTTTTATTAGAAGTGATTTAAATAAAGGTACACCGGCTCTGGAGGAGAGCTGATTACCGAACAAATGAATACAACAGTGTTCAATCCAAATGTAAATCCACATTCATCACAACTGAGGATCAATCTAAGGGCATGAACAGTGTGTTTATGGGTATGTGCGTGTGCATTGGGTTCAGTGCAAGCTTCAACCAAATCAAAAAAGAAGAACCATAGGTTATGACTGAACGCACAATCTTTGACAAGAAAAACAAAGACATTGTGTATCCACCTCTAACATTGTTCCTCCAAACACCAGTTACTATCTCTAACTTCTTTTTCAGAGTTCCTTAAAGTCTTACAGTCTCATTTCAGCATACTCATAGGATCACACATAAATCCATCATAAATGTAGCAGCACTGAGATTCAACTTTATGCTTATTTCTCAATAACGCACACATGATCACATACACCCCCTGAAATACAGCCATATGGGGCTAATGGTGCAGAGAGGGGAACAAACAGAAGGCAATGATATACACATTATCATTATGGAACGGATGTTTGTGTACACACATATGCACACTGAAACCCTGCAGAAACACCCCAATGCACTGGAAATATATGGAAATATATTAAAATCACTCAATACAGCCAAAGTCTGCACTCTGAGCAGTTCTCTATAAACTCAAAGTAGGCCTAAAGAAATCCTTTTCTTCACTTGGCCTGCTTTACAGCATATTTGGCTACATTTATGCTGTTTTCTTGTTTTAGCTCCTTAGGCAGAGATTAGCTCTTCCACACTGTCAGTTCAGGTAGGGGTACAGCCCAAGTTTAGGCCAGTGTCGGTGGGAGAAGACCATTGGTGGAAAGAGGGACTGTGTTCGGCCCACAGGTGAAGAAACGCTCAGAAGGCAACTTTGGTGCAGTCGAGGCCCAAAAAAATAATGCTGGCCTGAGGGAGGAACCCAAGTCAGAACATAGGAGTACTGAGGTAACGACAAAAAAGGAGAAGCAGAAAAAAACAGGAGAAGGTGACTGGCCCTAAAGGACAGAAGAAAGAGTGCGCACTGCATCACTGTCAGCTGAATCTTGATAAATTTCATCAGTTGAATTGAAAAGACTGCAGTCTTTTGAAGTAATAACATTAATTTACCACATTAATCCGGTTCAGGTCTTGAGTTGGCTGACCAACACTTTAACACTTTTCAAACTGCAGGGTGTGAAGAAAGGTTAGAAGGGGTCGTGGAAAATGATTTATTGTCATCATGGAAAAATGACTCTATATACTTATATAGCGTATTAGCAAAAGTGTTAGAAATCAATAATTCATTAAACACTAAATTATTCTATGGATTCTGATGTCCGCATTTCCTGTAAGTAACTTTATATAATAATGTCACTTGATCGACCATGAAGTCATCCATGGTGACATAGGCGTTCTCTATTCAGACACGTTATATGCACCTGTGACCTTTGAGAAAAGACACCTTCAATATCTGTTTAAAACGACTTCCCAATCCCATTCTACCTATATAATGGATTTAAAAAATAAATATTCCATATATTATCATGGTAACTTGCAAGGTAACTTTTTGATCCTGATGTGCATATGTGTCTCTGTACAGAGACGACTTCCTGCAGATATAAACAAGGTCTAGACAGCACCATTCAAACCTGAATCGTTCTGTGATTGGATGTTTTTGTGGTGATGAGAAGTCCCTAATAAAAGGAACACGCCAAGCTGTGCTACAAGATGCCAATCAACAGATATCACACGCACAGAGAGAGAGAGAGAGAGAGAGAGAGAGAGAGAGAGAGAGAGAGAGAGAGAGAGAGAGAGAGAGAGAGAGAGAGAGAGAGAGAGAGAGAGAGAGAGAGACCCCCAAATATACACCCCCACACAACAGACCCTACAAACAAAAAGGTCACTCTCATTAGTTCAACTCTAGACTGATGTGCAGGGGTTCGTTTGTGTGTGTTGATGGTGAATACAGTGTGATTAAAAAGGTCAGCTTCATTAGCAAAGCGCTGGTGGCAGCTCAAGTCCACATTTCAGAATGAGCTTCGACTGAATGGCAAAGACAGACAGTAAATCACGTCTCTAAAAACAGACTTGTAAATAAACAAAGCCCTGAATATTCTGAGAACATTATAGCTCCAACCATGAATAGGCCTAAATGCCTATACTGAGATCATCTTTGTCTGAAATAACTTAATATTATAAATAATATTGGACATTTGTAGATTCCTGGAAAACAAGGGGCCTAATATTTCGGCAATTAAGATGTCAAAAACTTTTTAGGCCTTAACAAAAATATCAGTTTCAGAAATTACCAGCGTTATTTTAGTATTATTTATTATATATTTCTATAAGTCTGTGTGTATGAATAACAATATAACCAGTAACAAAATACAAATTAATTTTTTTTTGGGGCCAAGATTGCCATTTTCCACCAACGTCAGCAAAAATGAAGTGTGTGAGTATAAGCGTTCCTGTAAGAGGTGTCTGGACATATGGCCCATGTAAGCAGCACCATGGATCCCGTGGTGGGGAAGATTAATAGAGCCAATCTCCAAACAAGCCACACAGTGACCCCTCAAAACATTTCTAATGAAATGAATCCATCAGTGGGCCCTGGACCTGCAGATAGCATCAGTGGAACAGATCAGCACAGAGAAAGAAATGGAGAGCAGTTTAAGAACGAGAGCAAGCAGAACATGGATGGCCAGGCCTTCTGATATCACTGGCCTTGTTGTCATGCTAGACAGAGTGAGGACAGCCAACTTGAGCTTCCAGGACGGGGGTGCTGATAGCAGGGGCTGTTCGTATTTGAGCGATCCTTGTGCTTGTAATGCTAATGCAGTAACACCTCTCTCTGCCAGAGCACACGGCTGTCAACTTTCATTTGTGCCAAGAAACCATTCTCCAACTTTTCATTACAAACAGAAAAAAATATATTGTTTTTAATTAAGTTTAACAATTAGGCTAACTAAGTGTCTGCTTTCTATTAAGACAGCCTTTGAAAAGCAACCTTTTCCAAATAGTCCGTAAATGGTCACTCATATTTCATTTTAGGCACATGAAAGCAAGGCTGTGAATAGAAGTACAGTCTATTCAATAAGTTTTACTTGTCTACCTTTCTGTTTACCATTCAACATATAAAACATCGAAAATTTCTTTCTGGTAAAGAGAAAGTACAACACATTGAAATATAACACATCTAGCCATATATATATATATGGCTAGATGTGTTGTATTTCAATATGTTGTACTTTCTCTTTACCAGAAAGAAATTTTCGATATATATATATATATATCTATATATATATATATATATATATATCCTGTTAATCGGCCCCAAATCAAAGACTTTACCCGGGCGTGACATTTTTATTGATGTTGATGGTGTTCAGATTAGGTTCAGTCCTTCAAAAACTGTGCGGAATCTGGGAGTTTTGTCTGACCCCACGTTATGCTTTCACTCACACATCGGTCAGACTGTTAAATCATGCTTCTTTCACCTGCAGAATATTGTTTGTATACGCCCATCTCTTAACTTTGGAGATGCTGAAACTGTTATTCATGCTTCCATAACTTCCAGATTGGACTACCGTAACCTTATACAGCGGACTACCCACCAAAGCAATACATCGCCTTCAAATGGTACAAAATTCTGCTGCTCGAGCACTTACATATAATAAAAAATCTGCACATATTACCCCTATCCTTCATCAACTTCACTGGCTTCCTGTGGTCAAATCGCATCCAGTTTAAACTATTAGTCTTAGTTTATAAAGCCTGTCATGGTCCCGCACCTCAATACCTCGCTGAGTTAGTGCAACCATACCTTCCTGCCCGGACTCTTAGATCTAGCAACGAAAATTTGCTTGTCGTCCCCAGGTTTAAACTATCTACTGTGGGTGGTAGGGCTTTTAGTGTTGTAGGCCCTAAGCTATGGAATAAACTGCCCCCTAATCTTCGTGCCATCGACAACCTCCAGATCTTCAAATCAAAACTTAAAACTCATATTAACACACATATTATATATTAACCATGCTCAATAAATAATCTTCAATTCCATTTCTCTGTCTACCACTCTCTCACCTTTGTTTTATTTCACATACTTTGCCAAAATTTATATGTTGCTAAAAAGGCATAATATATATATACACACACACGTTTTCCAAAAGAGATTTTACAAAAGGAAAAGTTGACAAAAAGTTGGTTAGCTTTAAAAATGCTGATAACAACTGACATAAAATCTGTCCTAAGATTTCCTCCTTTGCGGTAAAGCAAGTAAACGGGAGTGGGTGTTTATGGGTGTGTGACAGGGTGTGTGTGTGTGTGTTAACATGGTTCCTGATGGCAAAGTGCAGTATATTTAATGTTGTGAAACTAAAAGAAAACCCCCTTTCCCTACGGATCAATGCTCCACTTCTCCCGGGCTGATTTCTCATAAAACACCTGCTGTAACATCCGAGCCACGGCACCTGGAATACACAGACATGCACCCATAAACACAGACCCACATCTCTTTGTCATCATTTCCTTGACCACAGGAGAGCACTACTTTAAGCATCATTTGCCTCCTCCATTTGGTCTAAAATGCATCAGAGAGGCAATAGACAATCTGGAGAGAAGCCTCACTCAACTTCATGGCTTCTCACAGGATGGATGGCTGTTCAGTCTGAGAAGAGGGTCAATGCACAGTTCTTGCACCTTCACAATGACACACTGCATTGAATTCTGGGAGGTGGAAAACTAAACTTTTGTTTCATAACTTCAGATGAAATTACACTTTTCCATGTATTTTTGTAGTCAGAAAACAGAACAGAAGTAACATACATGCTGTCAAATTGCTCTTACAGTCTGGCTCTGCACCTGTTCCAGGTGATCACATGCTAATGAGGCAAAGAGGGCGGGGTTAAATCCTCAAATTGGACCAACAGTAGCAGATCAAATAGTCATGGAGATAACCTCTTTGCAATCCAACAGCAAAATAGAGTGAAGCAACACAAGGTGTGTCATCTCAACAATTCATCACTGGCACTTTCTCTTTGGCCTTATTAGTCACTGTTGAATATCGGTGCAGGTCCGAAATGAAATGTTTACTAAACCTGCCAATGGAGAGTCAATAAATCATTTTTTTAATTATATTTTTATATGGAATATATGTTTTCATATATTCTACTTATTATTTTATTTTGTATCAATAGGACTGTTTGTCAAAAAATATATTATGGTTTCCACAAAAAAATTAAGAAGCAAAACTGTTTTCAACATTGATAATACTAGGAAATGTTTCTTGAGCACCAAATCAGCATATTAGAATGATTTCAGAAAATATCATATGACATTGATGTTTTTGACAAATCCAAGTAAAAATACCCAAGTAAAAAACAGGAAAGTTGTCTAGGAATAGCCAGAGCCAATACCGGAGTCAGACCTTTGGCAGAAGTTTCTTTGCTAAATTTTCTTTCAGTTTCACAACTTGTAAACTTGCTTGAAATGTAACAGGCCATTTGGTGAGTAAATTTTTATTCACTTGTTAAAGCCAAATTTTACCCACATTTAGTGCTTTTTGGACCCTGATGCAGATGGACGTGGAGCAAATGCTTTCCAAATGCTGTACTGATTTTCTTTCCTCTGCTAAGTTCAAAATCAACAGGCAATTTTCAAAGGCACACAAATAAATACACACACATGCTTGAGAACACAAAAAACTAATACAGCTCTTCATACAAGAGTTAATTAAATGTCTCCTTGAAGAGCAAACTCTCGTTCCCTCAGTGCGTCTCTCTAACACACAAACCCATGACCCAGGATATGGTTCTACAACAGTACAAAGCTAAAGGCCAGGATGGAACGTACCACACGGGCTGTCAGCTGCAGCACCTTTGATTTAAGGTAATTAAAACGTGTAAAAAAAAAAAAAAAAAGCCAAAACAAAAGAGCATTTTATGGAGCTCCTGCTATCCAGAGAGGCGCTCATTAGCCCAGCAGGGTAATTAGCAAGATGCCGCAGTCCTCGTTAAGGAGAAATCATAATCATAAACAAATGGCTGTGAGCTTTTGATGTCTTCCCCTCTGTAATGAACTGCCACTGTTCTCAAAATGAAAGCAATGCTAAGACTTCCGTACACACATGAACACACAACTTGGAGAGACTTGTGATGACAGGTCTCAGTTTAAAGAGTAAAAGGGGACCATAATGGCTCTCATCTGAATAATATCAGAACGCTAAAACTCATCACACTCAGCACAATGGCATTCTTGCCCTCATTTATTTGCAAAGAGAGCTTCTCATGAAGTTAATTGACCAGATCATGGATTCCGAACGCAGGAAGACATTGAAATAACTCAGTTGTACATGCACAATTGCACATGCATACACTCAGGAACAAACAGAAGCATGCAGACAAACATAGAAGACAATATCTGTTCCACTGAATTAGTGTAGGATTTACTTTGAAACTATTTTCACTTAGAAATTGCTAGTAAATTTCACAAATAAACGATAAGTAACACTGTTTTAAATGAGAATTTTTGAAGTAGAAAAACTGAAAATGTGCTCCAATAATCTTTTTTGTTTAAAACTTCAAAAATAATTGTGTGGCAGCTTCTTCAGGGCAGTACTAAAATAATCAAATTAAATATTCAAATAATATAATATAATGTAATTAATAATATAATATAAAAAGCAGCACAACAAATATCTCTCCTATAAATAATTCTTAATTTGTTTTTGTTATGGGAACTGGAAAGGTGAGAAGAGAGAGTACTAAACCCCTTTGCTGATGAACTAAGCACATACAAGTATAGAGGTCTCAACGGCAATAAAAGGTTGCACTTCCTGTGCTGACAGGAAGAAGCCCTTGGAGAGATGGACAGCTGGCAGCTGGTCACCAAGGAGCAGTGCTGTGTGTTATATAAGCTGCACTTAACTGCTGATTCCAGGTCAGCCAGGATCAAACACAATTTCAGCTCCAATTATGATGCAGGGGGATAGGTGGGTAGGTGGCCTTTATTGGCACTCATGGGAGAGAGAAGGAGAAAAGAACAAAATAACCTTCCTCTTCGATGCAATTCAGAAGAGAAAACAATCAGACTGGGCTTTTGTACACTTGACCGGCAGGCAAATGATGTTAGAACAGTTAATCTAATAAATAGATCGACTAATGAAAGGGAAGAAGAGCAAGAAGAAGCAACGGCGAAAAATAAGTGTATTATCTTTCTATATATGTGATTGTGTGTGTACAGTTTATATTGTCATACATTTACTGAAAAATGTCTGAAAAAGCTTCTTTTGGGATCATTTACAAACAAACAAAAAAGATACCTGTAGAAGAGGTCTTTGAACTCCCAGGTTTTTCATAGTGTCAGCGTTGGCCAGGATCTTGAGCGGGTCGGACACTTTGGTCACAGCCTCAATTTCCTTATTGGTCTCGGTGCGGACCTGGCTGAGGAACAGGTCGTTGATGTAGTAGGTGAGGAAGGTGCGTAGCTGACATTGCTTGGCCTGAGCAGGGCCCATACGGGACTCGATCTCCTGAATGAACCTGATGACACACAAAAAACAAGGCATTTTCAGTAACCCTTAAAACATGACCTGGGATGTCATTCACTTCCTCCTCCTCATTTTTTTTTTTTAAAGTTAGACATCAACCTTCTTAGTATTCCTCAATACATTCATTATAAACAATATAACAGGAAAATGTTATTATAAAAGAATGCCTGTTTTCCTATTCATTTTTTGTAATAATTGTATAGGGTCGCTAACGACCCGATTTGTGTAACAGTGTAAGTATTTTTTTTCTGCACAAGAAGAAAATGAAGTGCTATTCACCTTTATTCCACAAGGTGTCAATGTCTGATACACAATGATGAAGATACATTTCACTCATAGTTCCCACAGGCAGAAAACAATAGAATAGTAAGTATCATCAGCAAAACTTTAAATGGCTCACCGATTTAAGTACTGAACTCGATCAAATATTAGTGTCACTGTCATTTGATGGTGGATCTGACGAAGAATCTGTCAGTGATCAAAATATTGTTTTTGAAGATGTTGAAAATGACAGTTTTGAGAATATGTTTGAGATCGCGAATATGAGTCAGAAGCTGTACTCCAAAAAGTAACCCGACAGCTTTATTTTATTCTTCTGAAATTGTTACTCTAAAATCAGGCGAGTTTTATATTAACCCGACAGGTAGAGACCCAAGTATGTAATAATGATTGGCGAAACATTTGTGCATTTAAGAGTTGAATTACACAAAAGAGACAAGTCTATGCATGGTTTGACTAAGTTTGAAAATGTCAGAGCTGAGGCCTAATGGTTAGCACATTGTGCAGTGGTGCTGATATGGGAAATGTGGGTTCGAATCCAAGCTACATTGTGTCCCAAATCATTTTCTGCCATCTCTCCACTTTTTTTTGCATTTTATTTCAAAATTTAATACAAATTTTTTTATACAAAGTTATATTATTAGCAAATAGCAATTTGAGATAAAAGATGAAGAAAATAAATAAATATGAAAATTTTAAATAATCTATATATACATTTTTTTTTTTGGTTTGTTTTTCTTTGTTTTAAATGTCAAAATCATAATTTTCTGGTCCTTTCCAGGTTTAAATTAGATTTTCAAACTCAGATTTTCAATGAGGTCTCAGACTTGTTTTAAAAAACAAACAAATAAAAAACAAATATGAGCACCATTTCTGGCTTTTAAATACTGCACACACCATGTGTGTCGGAGAGGGAACAAGACAGGTGTTGAGCAGGGATGGGCCGTTGCGTACGAGCAGACAGAGGCTCATAGATCAGCAGGAACACTGATTTATCACTACGAGACTACAGCTGCACAACCCCCCGACACTAAACACCTCCCTCAGCACTGCACAGCCAATTAGTCAACCCAGCAGAGGGGAGCCCATACACACATGTGCACGTTTATATGTGTGTGTGTGAGACATTAACAGTGGAAGCCTGGCTCAGCCCTCAGTAATCAACAACTCTGCCACTTCTTTAAGTAACACACTGCCATAAACCTAAAAACCTTTTCATGGTTTTCATCATACCAGAGGCCATAAAAACATTGTCAATTATTTTATTGTCTGACTATATTTATTTAAGGGAACACTGATGCACATGGGTCCTAGATAAGTGATAATAATATCACCTTGGTAACGATAAAAAAAGCGTTAATAAGCACAATATATCAGTTCCATACAATTTTTCATTTATCTGTATCAGACGATATTGGATATTTAATTCTGCATGCTTGTTTATCCGATTTTTACATTTACTGTAGATGACCTTTTCTGTCATGTAATGCTCACTATATTTATTAACAACTTTATTACAACTCTGTTAATTTATTAAGCTCAAACACTTTGAATGAGGAACTATGAACTTCCAGAATGAAAAGTGCAGACAATTGTATGGTGTCGAAGTGCATTGTGTAATAGCGGAGCTCTGCAGCCGGGACTGTATATAATATACGGCAGGGCTTCTCAGGACCCTCTTGAATAATTTGCCATGGTTTAGAAATACAGACAAAGATAATAGCTCAATCTCCATTTCATTATTCATATAAATGTCCTCTATAAGAATTATTCACACCAGATGGTGTCTCTTACTTTTCGCTCTCAACCGTCTAATAGACACACAGTTAAATGTGCGCACGGTGACACACAAAAGCGTATCTCGGGCGCTGTCTTCATGTGATCATCTTGCTGTGTTAATATTTCATTCCATAAGTCTGTCTGATCAATGATCTTATGAGGTAAATGGAAGGTGACAGGCTCGTTGGCTCTCTCAGCTAATCGAGTTTTGCTTCGTCCGAAATTCAGAGAAGGAAAGCGCATCAGGGACATCGTGAGCGTGACCACATTGACCGTCATGACAGAAGTGGCTGTTAAAGGAAGAGACACAGAACAGCCTGTAAAAAAAAGCCGATGACCTACAAGACACCAGTTACTACAGCAAACAGACAGTAAAAGATGCTTTTCAACTGTGAAAGACACCTCAAGTTTAAAGTAGTGAAATATAATGTCACAGATACTTAACTTTAATTATTATAGGTCGTTTTAATGTTTAGTTTTTGACGCTTCTTATCAGACATAACAAAAAAGGTTCCTTTCTTAACTATAATGGCTCTTAACGATTCACTGACCGACTCAAATCACTATTTGTTTCATGAATCTTTTTAAATGACTTGATTCGTAAGAGAGTCATTTGTTCTCGACTCTGTGTTTGTTGTTGCAAAAAGATGATATCTGAGAAAGCCATATATTTTCTAAACTGTCGCCAATAGCTAAATAATTTTAATATAGTCCCACATTTTACGTTTTTCATTTCATATCTGACAAAAATCGTAGTTGCTATCTGGAGCCCAGCTTGAGTGCTAGTCTCAGACAATTAAAAATATTCATCTTACTGGGACAGAAGAAATAAAACACTCTTTTTTGCGTTTGATCTGTGGTACACTGCATTAGGCAGGTGTGGAGAAGATGGCGCTCCTCTCTGCAATCACATATAATGTGTAAACAGCATGTGGGTGTATAACCTGGCTTGAATGAAAGAGATGTTTGAAAACAAGATGAGGAAGACTTCTTTGGAGGATGGATAAAGAGAATGTGGATAATCCAAGGGTGAAAAAAGAGAGCAAAGAGGGCAAAAACTGCTGTGGATCAATCAGTCTCACAGTCACATGGGCTCACCAGACGCCCTGCTGAAAATAGCCACATTGTTCTCTATGACAGCAGCACAGCAGACAGATAAACGCCACAAGCTCATCACACACTGTCTTAAACATGTGCATTAGAAGTAAACATTCAATTTGATGAATTTTGAACACCTAAGCCACCTTTTCCCTGCTTACGATAACCGGCAGACCATCTGTAGACCAGAGAAGTCATTCATTTCCAATGGAGAGTCACACAGAGTTATGATTATCTATGAGGGATTTCTGAATTCAACTTGAGCTTTGGGTGTGTTAAAATAGAGTAAAACCATTTGACAAGTAGTGATGTACTACAACAAAAAGTATGAGTGTGACATGAGAATTATCAATCATTTGTATAAAATGTTAATGTAAACACACGGGACCTGTGGAGAATGGATAGTTATGAAATAATTCAAACATAATTAATATAATAAGAAAGAAAGACTTTTATAACAGCATTGTTTATGTGTTTACGAGTCAGCGTCATGCGGATGAAACTGATGTGGGATCAGAGCAGGAAATTTACCATACAGAATGAGATGTCCATAAGCATAACTCACAGCTAATAAGGGGATTATGGCATGTAATCAAAGCTGAGGTCCTTTACGTTCTTCACTGAAATACAATTACTGCCGTGTGATCGGGACATAACTGTTCCTTGACGGATGATCGCAATCCATCCAGAGGATAACAGAAATGAAACACAATGAACATTTGATGAGGGTCCGGAAGACTAGGAATAATGATTATAACTCTACTGTGAATAAACAGAGGTTTTAGCCTGTGTGTGGCCACAAGATTGATAACTTCTATTGCTCACAGAGGATTAGAGATATGAATAAACTCTAACCCTAAGCATTAATCTTACAGTAGATATGCATATTTGAGACCCTTTTGTAAGCAATAAGCACCCAGAACACCCTAGCAACAGCATATCACTGTAAAAAAATAGTAATTAACAATCGCTTATCAACAACCTAACAACCACCCATTATTTCCGCACAAGTTCTTCAGTAGTCTTTCTACTGCAGTGAGTTAGCCTGAATTCTCTGGCTGAAGTCTAAAGCACCACTGACTCATAGAGTGTGACTCTTCTAAATCAAAGCCGTCGTCTTGTAGACTCTCTCACAGACATACACAGACAGAGAAACACTGCACACACACTGAGTCCCAGTTTATTAGCGCCGACTGCCTCTGATTGCGCTCAACAGCATCTAATTAACTGTCATTAGAAAGCAGATGTCTGTGCCCAAGGCCTTCACTGGATTATTGTGTGAAAAGCGCACTGCCTATGAATACACACACACACACACACACGCACACGAAAGAAGGTACGTCAACCAATTCCTGTACTTCTCCCCTCCAAACCAATTACAAGCTCAGTAATTAAACCATCCTTGTAGTATAAATATGTATTTGTGTATTATTGAAGACTACTGAACAGAAGGGTGAGGGAGGCCATGAAGGATAGTGTAGCGGAGTCATTTTTAATAAGAGTAAAGTGCCCTGAGGTTTGCTGTCTGTCACTGCAGCTGGGCAGGTTGGCTTGTGTAACGGACATGCTGCAGTCTGGTGTAATATTCACTTCTGAAGACTGACAGAGAGCTTTATGCGATCAGAGAGAGAACGCTGAGGATATAAACAGAGTGCTGACACTCCAAAACACGCACACAAGCCATCAGACTCACCAGGTGTCACCGCTTTGCAAACTTTCCTGGTTTTCTACTACATTTTATATCTAGTCATAAAAGTCTAAACAAATTTTAGGCTTTGGCATTCCTTCAGGAAACAGCACTTCTTAAAGTTTGAATTATTTTCGTGAATTCAATGTTAATTTAGCATCCATCCATCCATCCATCTAATTTAAAATAATGTTTTTTAATAATGTTTTAGTTTAATATATTTAAAAAATGTATGTATTCTTGTAATGCAAAGCTGAATTTTCAGTCATTAGTCCAGTCTTCAGTGTCACATGATGCTTCTGAAATCATTCTAATATGCTGATTTGGTGCTCAGGAAACATTTCTTATTATTATCATCAATATTGAAAACAGTTTTGCTGCTTAATATTTTTGTGGAAACCCTTATACCATGATAAACCTTTGATGAACAGAAAGTTCAAAAGAACAGCATTTATTTGAAAGAAGTCTTTTGTAACATTATAAATGTATTTACTGCCAATTTTGATCAATTAAATGCTTCCATACAAAAAAAAAGTATTAATTTAAAATAAAACTTGAAAAAAAATCTTACTGACCCCAAACTTAGGAATGGTATATTATGCTACTAAGTAACCCTTAAATGCAAAGCAGCCCAAAATGAATTAGGAGCTAGTTGGAGTGCAAAAAAAAGAGAAAAAAACCTTAACAAAATGCATTTGGTTGAAAAATAGTTGAACTTGAAAAAAAAAAAAGTCCATCTAGCATTAAAAAAAAAAAAAAAAAAAAAAAAAAAAAAACTGACGGACTCTGCAAAATGGATTGCTGTAATAGATTTATGTTCAATAATGTGGACAAAAAAAACTATATACATACATATAGTATATATATATGTACATATAGTATATATATATATGTGTGTGTATGTATATAGTTTTTTTTATATATATATATATATTGAATTAAGCAACTTTTAGAATGATCATACTTTGTTTTTTAGCAAATATGTACAATTAATTAACGAGCATAACAAGTAATTTATTCAATAAAACATTTTTAATTAAATGAGAATCCTAACATTTTCCTTTCACATCTGTCCTGCCTTCAGCATGTTTTTATGATCATATGCTTTGTTATTTCAGTAAAATTTGTAAACCTAAACAAGAGCCACATGAACAATAAAGACTACCTTCTATATTTTATCGGCATTTTTAACCTTGTCATAATATAACAAGCAGAGGATATTCACCGCAACGACAATGAAAAGTCACCTTTCAATGATCATAAAAAAATATTGCTGTGTGGGATGATTTTATGGAATTTATGGACCATAATTAATTTGTTTTATTTCAATATAATATCACCTCAAAAGAAGGTTTTTAATAGCTGATGCCTCATTCAATTAAAAAGCCAATAATGTATTAGTCAAAAAAGAGAGTTTAATTCTATAGGTCTCACATGGTTACATCTATGTAAAGACTATTTTTAAATGAGCATGAAGAGCAAACCACTAAAATACCCAAAATACACCACTAGATGGCAGTATGTCAGTTCTCTCTGTACATACAGTATGTGTGCAGTCTGTTCTCCAGCCTCCTTAATGAAGGGAAACTGTCTTTAAAAAGCATTAAGATTGCATTTACTGGGTTACTATTGAAACCGACTTCGCCGTGCGATGTATTTAGCTTTCTTTGCGTTCCTACAAAGACAGCGGTGAGGTAAATGAATATGGCCAACCCACACATACACCCACTAGCTCTGAGACCTCCTGCTGTCTGCTGCAGATCTCACACACATGCACACACACTCTCTCGCTTAAGGTAGCGCAATATGTGTAGGACAGAAATGCTTTATTGGAAAGCAAAGGACCGGCGCGCTAATTAAAACACATGGAGGCGGAAATCAGAGAGCGAACCCCATTCATTGGCAGATTCTCAAAGAAGTTCAGTTTTCTTCATCCTTCTCTTTCTCATAATTTTGTCTGTATCCTTCCCCAGCAAGAGGGAAAGTGGTGTTTTTGGCCAATTAAAATAGGTGAAATCTATCACACGAAGAAGACCAGGGGCTTGGATTCCTGCAGTCAACAGGAAATGAGATCAGCTCATTTGGCTGACATGTCCCCGTGTTGACAAATTACCCTCCCTGATTCACTTTCACGTTCTTTGCTTTGCCTCCTTCCTTCTCAACATCTTTCCCTCCCACCGTCTTCGCCTAGTTTCTCATCCTCTGCGCCCTTTTTCTGTTGGAGGGAAAAGGAATCTCAGGAATACCGCTTAAAGGTACTGTATTATGTAACTTTTTTTGTAAATAATGAATCAATCATTTTTCCAAAGGATTTTTTACTGTGTTGACAGTGTCATGATAAGACAAAAATAACAAATAAAATTCTTGTAATGCTCTCTCTCTTTCTTTAGGGGAAATTTAAGATTTGAGATTAGTGGGATTTAGCAGGATCAGTCGGGTCAGGAAGAAAATCATTTTATGCAGATTGCGAGTGAACACAGAGTGATTTTTAAGCGGGAGGAGGCGGGAGTGGACCTCTACTTTAATGCATGTATGGTGTGGATATATGCCTTTACAGATGAGCTTCTGCTGGCAAAAAGAGAACGTGACAGAGCATGTAATAAAACGAGAATCAACATGGGCTTGGCTTTATGGAGATGCCGAAAACAGAGGGATCTGAAATGTTGTAAAAGGAGATGCCGTTTTTATTACTCAACAGCTAAATAAGGTATTTTATTGAACATTTGTAGCTCTCAAATAGTTCATTATAAAGCATTATCTATTGTGAAGGGTCATTTAAAGGGTCATGAAATGTCCCTTTAAATTCAAGGGTTCACATACTTTTTCCACCTTACATTTTTGAACATGCAGGTGCTTTCAATAGAAAATATGAAAATCCATCATCGTTTGTGTTATTTGCTTAAACATTCTGTTTGCCAACTGTAGATGTTGGCAATCAGAAAAAACACACTACATGACTCCACCTCTGAATGCTCAATGCGGCCTTTACAAACGCACATCACAGCCTACCCAAGCAGCTCACCACACATCTGGACTGGATAATAACCTGTCAGTCTTTTTGCCACTGAAAGCATTTGTTTTCAGAGCAGCGGAGGGCTGTTATTACCCTGCGTGGTGTGAGCGAGGGAGGAAACTCTGCAAATTGAGCCATTAGAGCAGGAGTTGGGAGTGGCCTGCATTATTGCCTTTAATGGGAGCCTGCATGGGCGAGCGGCATCACGCACAAGGCGATAACAGCGTGTGTGAGAGTACGAGCCAGAAAAAGGGAGGGAAGGCAAGTGATTGTGCGGTTAAAAGGGCGAGAAGTGTTGATTGACACACTGCCGGCTTAACAATTCAACACCCCTCGGGATCTGGCCTAATCAAGCTCCCTTTCAGGCCACAAAATGGCTGAATCGCTAGGGCCCGTTTCAACTTCCCTCTTAATAAAGGCTGTGAATGCTCACTAAACAGTGCAAGAGGGGGTTCAGGAGTTTCATGAAGCCAATAGTGCGAGCAGGTCATCATTGCATCTCAGTTGTGAACCAGACTCCAAGCACTTTAGAGCTTCTTCAATTAGAGCTCAGCGTCTCCTACTGAAAGAACCTGGTAAGCGTTCCTGTGTTCCAGCTCCTCCGGGCTCTGTGAAGGAGAAGGACTTAATTAAATCACAGAGGCTTCGCCAAAGAGCGCGGCCCAGGGCCAGCTTTATGATTTATGGGTCGGCCGAGGAAAACAGTGAAGGCTGATCCTCAGAGGTGACAGAAGAGACCAAACCAACATGTGAACCCAAGAAATGCTCTCCGTGGAGCAACTTTAAGAAAGCGTGTGCTCAGTAACACCTCGTCTGGTGTTGGTGTACAAACATAGGATTTTTGGCAGGAGGACGTTAGCACTGCTTTACAACCCAAATAATGCCCTCTACTAACATCCGTCATCATTCACACATCACAGGCAACTACATGCAGCAATAAGTCAGTTTATATGCGCATTCATAACCAAGCTACAGTACAGCGGGTTACAGCTACAGTCAAAAGGTCTCCATTGGTGTTTTACGGAGATAAAAAAGAAAGGGATTCGGGATTGAAACAACATGATTTTTAGTTGAACTATTCCTTTCATGGCTCCTAACTGAAAAATTAAAAAGAACTAGAGAGCCATTGGTTTCTAAAATATATGTACATATGTAAATTTCTGAAATACATAATTTAGACTGTTAAACCTAAATCAACTTCAACTTCATTATATTTATGTCCCCCAAGGGACAGTTAGTTTTTTAATTAGTCTATCTATAAATTGTAATATGGACTCATGCATTTTCTGTAAAGGTGCTTTCAAATGATGAATTTAATTGAATTAAAATTCAACATTTTTGGAACTAAACTGCATTTATTTTGCAAAAAAAAAAAACATTTCTGATTAATCTAAATATTATGTTGATTATGATTCGAACATGTCACCCACATTAGTTTTACTACCAAACTAAATTTCAGTTACACTTGATTCAAAATTGCAAACGGACCTCACCATGCTAAACACTAACTAATAATATTTTTGTAAAACATTACAATGCTTTTTTTAAATACCATTTATTGCAACAAAGCTCTTTTGTCTTTAATTATAAGTTATGGTTCCCGGTTCATTTTGAATCAGACATAACCAAAAAATGACTCAGTGAGGGAGTTAACTGTGAACTGTGAAGTCACAGCAATTTTGAGACAATTTTGAAAATCTTTTTGATATAAACAATATATGATTAACTGAAGGAGTCTGATGTAAACACACTAACAGCCCTGAATGATTCACAGAGTGAGTATATATATATATATATATATATATATATATATATATATATATATATATATATATATATATATATATATATATATATATATATATATATATATATTCACACAGTAGCAGAATGCAGCTACCAGCCTTAATATGGTTACATTCACACACAGTATGGTTACTGCTATAGTTCCTAATATGGTCTACCGTGTGTTGCGTGTTTTCAGTGTGATTTCGGTAACTTATGGCATGGACACACTTAACGACTAGCTGAAACAGACTGAACTGAACACACTTACAGACTGTTTCCAATGACTGGAGCAGATTTTAAACACCGACTGTGAACACTAACTGAACGCAACGCATCAAATTACATTCATAATCGGCCTTGCATTCGTTAAGTGTGTTCCCGGCTTTACAGCAACGGAGCTGTGTGTCATCTGAAGGACACACAGGAACGGAGCTGCTTCCGTCAGTTTTGTGTCCTACGTACAGACAACAGTATTCCAGACGCTACTATAAATTAGTTCGTGAACGGGATATTTCGAGACTCACAACTGTGGTTGTCAATAACAAAAACTGACAGTGTGAACGTAGCCTAGTCACAGCAAGTTTGACACCACTTTAAATAGAATCAATTCATAATAGTCATGATGGAAGCACAAAGTTTTCCAGACAGCCATCATTGCAATATTAAATAGATATTAAAAAAATATTAAATGATCATGAATTTTCATTTTTTGAGACCATTTCAGACAGTCTAGAGCCCTGGCTTTACACTCTTGCTCTTTGATAATAAGAGATGGAACAGAACTTTCTTTTCAACTGCCGAGCAACTGTGGACATTGATAGTGAATGATTCAGTATGACTCACTGAAGTAAGTGTAAACTGCTATAGGCCCCCATACACTAAACGCAACAGTCCTTTCAGTGACAGAGAGAGAGAAACTACAGTACATAACTACACTTAACACCCTCCAAGACCCTACACTGCATTGCAGCAGACACCAAGACTAAAAATAAGTGCTTTCTCACACCAGACCAGAGGATGTATTGCAGAGCAGAGCCAGATAAGGGGCTTTAAAGTATGTAAGGGTAGCTGTTATCTGCCAGCGACCCCTGCAATAGATCATTATAGTGGTCAGATCATACAATGGTCTCTTAAAGCTGCCCAACACTGTACCGCATTACAGCGTCGCTCCGTAGCTGTGAGAACTGAGCGCAGGGATCATTCTGATAGGAATATGGGATGCTTTCCTTTCCTTCCATCACCCACAGGTGCACTTAAAACGGAAACCAATCTATGAGTCACTATTGGCCTTATAGCGCTCACGAAGCCATTTGCAAAATTGGAATAAAACACTAAATCATATTTACCACCCTCACTCCACAACTCACTTTTTTAACAAATTCCCTCTCTTCTAAGCCGGAGCGTTATTCCCCCGGCAGGCATTTGCTGCCGTATATCTGCACGAGTGGTATATTGAAATGGTTTGAGGTGTACCGGCGGCTGATTGGATGTGAAAAGAAAACAATGAAATAAGAGGGCCAGAACGGGGGGAGGGAATCAAAGTGCTCTGAAACAAATACCGTGTTGTTTGGTCACATGGGGGGCAGAGGGCAGCTGCAAGATTTGGTTAAATTCAGAAGGTGCTTCTCAAAAAGCGACCTATTAAAATCGCATTCAGTGGCGTTTTTTACCATCGGAAAGAGGCGAGTCAATCATCGAATGCGCTTATGCCTGAGGCAAAATAATGTTGTTCATATTTCGCTGGACGAGGTTCAATTGTGACCGGCGAGATCACCTCTGCTTCGAGCTGTCATATATATGATTCACATTAGCGTGTAAATAAGTGGCGTGTCTGGCTTTCGCAGGTATGCGGGGTGCAGATGTGCACAGGTACGCAGGCGGCTGTAGAGCATGTGGTGGAAGTGGATGAGGTCAGGTGACCCTCCCGCTGGAATGCGAAGCTGTCTATCTTCGAAGGCCTGGAGAGCACATGCGGAGCGATTCTGGAATGAGGGAATAACCTTGAGCGAGATTTGAACTAGTTGGGTAGTTTTGCCGAGGGCGACACTGTGTGATTGTCGGCGGTCTCCTCCGTTCTAATCCAGATCAATGAGAAACACAGGCTACCAGGAGTTGTGGCTACTGGGAACAAGAGGAAGTGAAATGTGTGCGTGAATGGAAGGAGAAAGAAATGGTGTGTTCCAGTACTTTCGCTGTGATTAGTGTCTATGTGAGTACTAACAATGAAAATTTGCACAAACTGATGGATATAGAAAAAAATTTAACTTGTAATATTGTAAGAATACTCTAAAATAAATCTTTAAAGGAGAACTCCGGTCAATTTTAACATTGAGCTCATTTTTTTGTAAATTTGGAGTGCTGTCAATACAGAAAACAATGACAAAAATCGGTGTTGCCTACACCGTGTTATCCTTTTTTTTAAATTTGCACCCTGTTGACTTCAATGGGGCAAGTTTTAAACCTGCTTTTAGCCTCTTAACATCCTTTAAGTGTCATTACAAGTGCACAGCTAATGTGAGTGATTCCTTCAGAGTGAACACGGGTGAATCTGACTGCAGTAGATGTGAAAGATATTAATAAAAATGATGTTATTTCAGCCAGCGCACATACCTGTATTTACATCCTGTTTTCGGTCGAAGTCCACAGTAATCGATTGTCGAGTTCAAGTGCATAGGTTTATCACGCGCGTGAACTCGACAATCGATTACTGTGGACTTCGACCGAAAACAGGATGTAAATACAGGTATGTGCGCTGAAATAACATCATTTTTATTCATATCTTTCACATCTACTGCAGTCAGATTCACCCGTGATCACTCTGAAGGAATCACTCACATTGGCTGTGCACTTGTAATGACACATCAAGGATGTTAAGAGGCTAAAAGCAGGTTTAAAACTTGCCCCATTGAAGTCAACAGGGTGCACATTTTAAAAAGAGGATAACACGGTGTAGGCAACACCGATTTTTGTCATTGTTTTCTGTATTGACAGCACTCCAAATTTACAAAAAAATGAGCTCAATGTTAAAATTGACCGGAGTTCTCCTTTAAGTCAAAACATATATTTCTTCAATTCATTTCCATATTATGCACAATTCGTTTGTCCATTTTACTTCAAATAAATAAATACATTACAATTAATAAGATAATAACAATAGTAAAATAATCTTTCATTAAAATGGAATACTTGCTCAGCCTCAGAAAAGACTTCAGATTTTGGATGACTGTGGATGATAAAATCAAGTCTTGTCTAAATATGTTTCATGCTGAATATCCTTTTTCACTCTAAACTACATAAAATTACAGACATCATATTGCTCGTGAATGCCAATTTGATGTTGACTATTAAAAAAAGCTTCTTGCATTTAAAACTTTGCATTTTTTTTACCTTTGCTACTAACATACATTGAGACACTGAGAAACATAATTGAAACATTTTGAAAAGCGCAGGAATATGTTAATCAAGAAGAGATTTTCTCTCTCACCAGTTACATTTTAGTATCATTTGTTTGCAACATGATGGAGGACGACAAACGCTTGGATGTAGTTGGATGTAACTAAATGAAATCAACTGGGAACATTGCAACATGCTTCTCTTTGTTCTTTATTATGCTTCATTTTGATCTTTGATTTGAGTAAAGAAAAAAAAGTGGAGTTTTATATGGGAACTCTGTAAGTGCAAGGCATTATGGGTAGGGTGACTCTCTGTAATGAGAGTCTTCTCGTTCTTTAAAATTGGCTTCACATACGTTCCATTTCCAAAAGAGCAAGAAAATGAAAGGCGCTCATCTGATGAATCTCAATTCATAGCTAAATGAAAACGAAAGTCACATATGGCAGATATTCTGCCACAACACTGTGAAAAGAGAGCGTGAGTGAGAGGGAGAAAAACTGAAAGAAAGAAAGAGAACAATCTTGATCTTGTCAGTCGTCTGTCTGGTTTGATTGGAAAAATCTAGCAGCCCAGACTCCCAGCACCTTGGATCCATGTGGCCTGTAAAACAGAGACTTTTGATGGCTCTTCATCAAAGAAAAGACTCCATTTCAAGTCTCGCACACACTCTTATTCTTTCCACTCAAGACCAAAGTTCTCCAGCATCTGATATGTCCCCAGCTCTCTCAATAACCATCTGTTATGGCATTTCCCCCCTGAAGAATCGCCCCAGTCCTCCTCCTCTCTCTCTCCTACCGAGCATAAAGCAGAACCCCACTGATGCCTCATACTTAGTAAATTACATTTGCAACCAGCAGGAATAAATACTAGAGATAAAGACTGCTGTAATGTCCTCAAATCCATTAGAATCTCATATTCACACATCGCAGAAATCACATTACAACACAACTAATATCATTTCACCCAATTCGGCTGCCGTGAGTGAAACAGTAACATCACACGTAATGGATTTTTTTTTCCCTCATAGTCTCCTCTGACTGTTAGATCTCCTTCCCATCTTCTCGCTTTCCTTGAACATTCCCTCATTTTCTTCATGTCTGAGTGAAATGTAAATTATTCGGGTGTATTACAACACAATCCAGGGTGGGGGCGAACAGTGTACATTTACATGAATCAGATTATGCTGTGAACACTGGCAGTAGACAACCTGATCTATTTAACAAAGAAAAAAAAAATGCCTGCAACGGAATCCATACATTATGTGCTGTAAAACACACAGGGGTTTTACAGCTAAAAGTAGCATACTTTCTATATTCAATAAAATGCTCCATTCTGCTCTAAGAACACTTAGAAAACCAAACTCTTATGTAAGCAGCAAACTAAACTAAAAACTAAACTTCTATGTGCACTATGTACTAAACCTAAAACTCAACTAAACTTCTGCTTCACTTTAAAAATAAACAGTCTCTGTTTTTGGGTGAGTCACACAACCTGTCAAGAACAAGCCTGGTTCACATTTCATTCTTGAATCAAAATGTAAAATTAATTACAATTTGCCTACAGTAAATAAGGCTCAAATTTGAGGTTCGCTGCATTGTGACATTATTTTCATGACAATAAAGCACATTGTCCCAACCAGTTCTCATTAGTGTAATGCCAAAATAAACTCCATTCTCATTAAAAGAACAACATATTACTTCTAACTACAGTATTTGTACATCATATTTTTAACCTAAAAGCAGCCTTTGTTTTATGATTTATGCTGATATCAATTATAAAAGAAACAGATTACTGTTACAAGACATCCCGTACTGCAGTATTTAGAATCTAATGTGAAATATAATTGGGAAAAATATCCTGAAAAATAAAACATAATTTATTAAATAAAATAATTTGAGTCGGAAATATGCTTAATTGTCATGAAAATAGTGCTGCAAAAGTCCTAAAAGCAGGTTTTATTTTATTTATGCAAAAAAAAAAAAAAAAAAGGTTTGAGAAATTATTATCCAACATTAGTTTCTGCTAATAGTGAGGTTGAGATGATAGGGATAGAGAAAGAGATGTGCTTAGCCAGCCAGGGCAGCACAAATCCCTGATGCCCTATAAAGCCATTAACTGAAAAAAAAAAAAAAAAACGATGATAGCAACTTACAAGCAATCACAGTTCGCCAATAAATGCCGCCTTGCACCTTAATTGTCCTCTTTGGCATATTTTAGCACAAAAAATTTGCAGCACTACCTTAACTAACGCTTACCAGAAGTACCATTAATGGCATCAGAGAGGACACAGAGCCACCCACGATAATGAAGGATGCCAAGGTGAGCTGTATCAGTGCCCCAACACAATCAGGCTGCCAGCCAGAGCTTTACACAGCCTGCACAGAGCAACCAGGGCTATGCAGCAGAGAATTCATTTCAATATGAGAGAGAGAGTAGCCTGGAGTAACTGCACTAAATCATGTTTTAAATCAAATTCAAATCCTGTGGCTTCACTAGGGATTCTCCAGCAAGCTTGCCCAAAGCTACAACAGATTCCACTAATGCAACATTATGACACCAACGTCTACAGACTCATGAATAAGCACCATTTATAAAGGAGATGGAAGAGTTACCTTTAGAAACATTATGAATTAATCAAAAACCACTAGGATTGGTAATTGAAAAATCCCCAGAATTATATATATATGTATATATATATATATATATATATATATATATATATATATATATATATATATATATATATATATAGCCTATATATAGTATATCTTCATTATTTAATTAAATGAAGTAGTATATAGTATAACATATCATTAATATACTAGTATCAATATATGATCACATAAGAAAAATGCTTCTGAGGGTAGTGAAAACAAATATGTTCTTTAAAACTACAAAAAACCCTTTAATAGAAATGTTAAGGCATTGGAAACAAGACACACACACACACACACACACACACACACACACACACACACACACACACACACACACACACACACACACACACACACACACACACACACACACACACACACACACACACACACACACACACACACACACACTCTCTTGTAAATCTATCTTTATGAGGACATTCATTGACACAATGCAATCTCTAGCCGCTTACCCTAACCTTACCTATCACAACTAAGTGCCAAACCCGAACCCTTACACTAAACCTACCCTTAACCTAATTATAACCTTCTCCCTAAAACCAAGTCTTGACCCTCAAACAGGCCTTTAAAGGTGAACTAAGTAACTTTTTTTACCTTAACTGAACAGCTTCGGAGTCATTGGAATGGTTATATTACTTGTTTCGGGTTGAATGGTGGTCGTTTCACACCCCCCTGGTGCCCGTGAGCAGAAAATACGCACTTGCAACTTTGAGCTGGCGGGCCGCCGGCCGCCGCGTCAGGAAGTCTCGCGTGATATCAGGTCTCGCGATGTAAACAATTGCTTTACGGCCAAAATAAATCTGCTAAAATGCTGTCATTATTGCGCTCCTCACAAAGAAAGTTGTACAAGTACACACACACACACACACACACACACACACACACACACACACACACACACACACACACACACACACACACACACAACATAAAACAAAATAAAACATAAAACAAAATAAAACATAAAAAGTTGTATGAATTCACTGAGAAACACAACACTGTGAATGCACTGTGAAACAAATGCAAAAATAATCATTATTGGAACTATTAATCATAACAACACAGCACACATAACAGAAAACAAAACATATAAAAAAAAAAAAAACTAAACACCAAAAAAAAAGAAGAAAAAAACAAACAAAAACAAAACAAAAAGCTTTGATTGTCTTACAAACACTTTGGACTCTGTTCCTTAAAATAATTTTTTTGACTTTTCTAAGACGATTCAAGCGATTCAATGATGGCATATTGTTTTTTACAAGTAAACATTGGCAGGGATCTAACCAGGATGAGAGTTTGGAGAGCCGTCTTCAACCTCCATTCCTATTTTCAGCTTCTCTAATTTGCTCTCCTCTTCTCCTCGTGTCTTTCTCCTCCAGAGAGGGCCTGGTATTCGGCATTCATTCTCTCATGTAAAGAGTCTAATCGGGGGTTATTACTTGCTCAGCATGGCAGGCACACCGCCTGAGCCAGGAACTCTTGATTCATCATTAGAAACATCTCAATCTCCATTTTAAAAACATAGCTCTGCACATTGAGTCCATTGCTTGAACAGGAATTATAAGCTTTGGAAACATGTGCACAAGAAACGCTCAATAAACTCAAGCAGCATTAATGTTAAAACGTTAAGCCTCTGTATTTAGTGCAGTATTTTACCTGTTAATGCTATAACAGTCTTCAATTGGATATATACTGTATTACATCTTCTTCATGCACAGGACGTGTGCCCATGTCGGTCACTCAGGAAGCATATGGTTACTGTCTGATGATCAGGCCAGGAACACAGGCACAGGTCATCATCAGTAATTGTCAATTATATGCTTTGATTTGCATTTAACTCTAATTTGTATCCTTTAAATGGGCAGTTTCCCTAAATCACTTTGTGGATTATAGAAGGAGTGAAGAGTGTTTGACCCAGAGCTTAATTAATGCAGAAAGATAGATTGTCCAATCCAATAATCCAATTAAAGTTTATTAGCCATTAAACGCTGTGCATCTCTCTCTCTCTCTCTATGTACAGTATATATCTCAAATACATGATTCTTAGACAGTACCGCAGGGTACCATTTTTTACTCATTTATGTGAAAATTAAATGAGTTAAAAAGCTAAATGTTTCTTTGTTGCTACCACATTAAAAGTTATTACATAAAAGTAAATGTAATGAACAAGTATATGATCAGCACATTCATAATTATTATTCCAAATGCTGTTGCAATGTACAAATCTTTAAAAAAGAATGTAAATACATTAAAATGGTACATAACAGGCTAAAATTGTCTCTGTTTTTGGCCATAACAACAAAAGTCAATGGGTCCAGTGGGTTGTTGTTTTGGACCCCATTGATTTTCATTATATGGACAAAAACTGCATAATTTCTTCCTTGTGTTTCCAGTAGATAGAAAGGTCATGCAGGTTTGGAATGGAATGAGGGTGAGTAAATGATGACAGTATTTTTATTTTTGGGTGAACAGTTCCTTCTGATATGTAACATGGGGTCCCTGCTCCATCTCTTTATCCACAAAAGAGTAAAGACTCCTGATCTAATACAAGATGGCCTCCATTTAGACAAGCTTGTTCCTTTTTTAGGAAACTCTCTGAAATGGCCACTCTCCTCTCTTCTTTTTTCATCTTCTCTTCCTCCGTTGCTCATCTTCCTGGGATTGAAAGAGGAATCTGTCCCCAGAATCAACACAAGAGACCGGCTTTCTTCTGAAGCCTGACCCCAGACACGCCAAAGGATCAATCAATTACTTCTTCACTTCAGCAATCAAACAACATTATTATCAGGCATCAGCTCGTCGACCTGGAAAGGCTGGCGAATCAAAGGCTGCTGTGATGTAGCTGCCAGAGCTCTGTGGCTCGGCGCTAACAGAGAGTGGCACCTGCCCTCCGCTCTGGGAGGTGAAACACAAAGAGGCAGCGATACGCACACAAACATGCGCACACACATATGAACACTTACTGAGGTGTTAAGATGAAAGGTATAGACCATTCGGCCATCTAGACAGCCACATTCATCTGACCTCGAAAACCCGGAGCATACATGCACACAAACAAGTCAGTGAACCACCATTTCCTGTAAAGCTCTTTAGATGCCTTCAAAAGCACTATGCTAATGACTATGCTTATGATAATGCATTTATATATGGCATCAAACCAGTAGCTTTTTTGGTATGCTGGTTTTCACATGTACTGTGAAATTATATAACCAACCATTAAAGGGATAGTTCCTTCAAATTTAGTTCCTGTGTGACTTTCTTTCTTTCATTATATAGACGACAAAAACATTCTTGGGTTAAAGCTTTTTTGGGTGAGCAACAGTATACTTTTGAAAATGTATATAATAATAAAATAAAAAATTAAGTATAATATAATATTAATATAATATAAATCTAGGATTTCATAATCCCGCGAGAACTGGGTCACCTCTACAGCTCCCCATTGCCAAACCACAGCAATGTCAAAGGTCAAAGGTCACTAGATAGCACCTCAGAGAAAAATCCTGCCACAGATTTTGCAAATCCACTCCAAGCTATCCTCCATAATTCATAAAGTTCCTGGCTGGGGTATAATCCCACCACTGGAATTTAAAATCAAATGCACAGAGGTGCGAGAAGCCGGTTTCGTTATTATAGTGCTGAGAAGTCATTGTGTGTGAGTGACCACAACACTGAGCGCCGTTATTAATGGGGAGCTGTCCAGCGGCGCACTGACTGTAGTTTCGCTTGACAACAGGAGGGATAGCCCCATCCCGCTGGGGTCAAAGGTCATTAGTAACGGTAGTGGTATGCGGGCACTGCTTATATGATACGCTTTGGTCAGAGTGCCTGGCCTGATAGAGACAGAGAGAAAGGAGAGGCATGTTTAATGCATGGCCGGGTGTGCGGAGCTAGCCGAGGCTATTCCGGGCCGCAGTGATGACTATCACTGCATTAGAGAAGCCACTGAGCTGCGTTAATCTTTAATAACACACATAGGAGGATTCATGAGTTGCCTAAGATCTTCATGACAGAGGTCCTTATTCTTCTCAGAGCACGTGTGTGTGTATGACAACTGGCCGGCTGTTGACTGATGAGGTACGAATTTGGGGGTTTCATCCCAACTCAGTGAGCAAAAGGCAGACATAAGTGAGTGTATATATAGTCCAAAAGTCTGAGGCCGCTTTGGTAATATGGAGGGGTTTTTTTTTAAGCTGGTGATTTTTTTATTTTGAAAATAAATAAATAAATAAATAAATGCAAGAACAAAATGAAACCAACCGAAACCAAACAAAACCAAACCCAGAACAGAGCAGAAAAACAGAACATTTAAAAAGTTTACTCAAATTTTTCTGATTAATATAATTTAAAAAAAAGAAGCGCTGTCAGTAGTGGTCTCTGACTTTTTGAATCCCCTTTTATGTGTGTATGTGGCCGTCCATACATTTCTATTCCAGGCATTCATCCATTCCTCTTTGGTCTCCAGACACTCACCTTGACAACAGCTCTCTCACTGTCTATCCACACCTTCCCTGGCTACCGCCTAGCACTGGACGTTGTAAGTGAGTCAGTGCTCGCATTCCAGAGCGTGGTAATTGGGGTGTCTTTAGTAACGGCAACTAAAGTTGGAAACTTACAAAATAAAACTTTTGTTGAAAGTGTTCATACTAGACAGGACACCAGTAAAAGGTGCTCTAATGCTTCTGCTGGAATACTAGCTACTGATGACTAGATATATGCAGTATATACTGTATTCTGCCTACTAGTTTAAAACAGTATACTGTATAAAGCAATGTGCATAAATTTAAAATTCACTGTGCTACTTTTTTGTCACTTGACCCTTCACGTTCAATCAGGTTTCAATCAGATTCAAAATTATGTCCATCAGTATTAAATCCAGTTCATTCATGGAAAATGAAAGGTCAAGTCGAGTGCATTGTATTGTAGGATATACACTCACCTAAAGGATTATTAGGAACACCTGTTCAGTTTCTCATTAATGCAATTATCTAATCAACCAATCACATGGCAGTTGCTTCAATGCATTTAGGGTAGGGGTGTGGTCCTGGTCACGACAATCTCCTGAACTCCAAACTGAATGTCAGAATGGGAAAGAAAGGTAATTTAAGCAATTTTGAGCGTGGCATGGTTGTTGGTGCCAGACGGGCCGGTCTGAGTATTTCACAATCTGCTCAGTTACTGGGATTTTCACGCACAACCATTTCTAGGGTTTACAAAGAAAGGTGTGAAAAGGGAAAAACATCCCGTATGTGGCAGTCCTGTGGGCGAAAATGCCTTGTTGATGCTAGAGGTCAGAGGAGAATGGGCCGACTGATTCAAGCTGATAGAAGAGCAACTTTGACTGAAATAACCACTCGTTACAACCGAGGTATGCAGCAAAGCATTTGTGAAGCCACAACACGCACAACCTTGGATGGGCTACAACAGCAGAAGAGAAGACCCCACCGGGTACCACTCATCTCCACTACAAATAGGAAAAAGAGGCTACAATTTCCACGAGCTCACCAAAATTGGACAGTTGAAGACTGGAAAAATGTTGCCTGGTCTGATGAGTCTCGATTTCTGTTGAGACATTCAGATGGTAGAGTCAGAATTTGGCGTAAACAGAATGAGAACATGGATCCATCATGGCTTGTTACCACTGTGCAGGCTGGTGGTGGTGGTGTAATGGTGTGGGGGATGTTTTCTTGGCACACTTTGGGCCCCTTAGTGCCAATTGGGCATCATTTAAATGCCATGGCCTACCTGAGCATTGTTTCTGACCATGTCCATCCCTTTATGACCACCATGTACCCATCCTCTGATGGCTACTTCCAGCAGGATAATGCACCATGTCACAAAGCTTGAATCATTTCAAATTGGTTTCTTGAACATGACAATGAGTTCACTGTACTAAAATGGCCCCCACAAATCTCCATCAACTGCAAGATGCTATCCTATCAATATGGGCCAACATTTCTAAAGAATGCTTTCAGCACCTTGTTGAATCAATGCCACGTAGAATTAAGGCAGTTCTGAAGGCGAAAGGGGGTCAAACACAGTATTAGTATGGTGTTTCTAATAATCATTTAGGTGAGTGTAATTTAAAATAACTGATTTCTATTTTAATATATTATAAAATGTATTTTATTCCAATGATGACAAAGCTGAATTTTCAGCAGACATTATGCCAGTCTTCAGTGTTACATGACCCTTGGAAATATGCTGATTTGGTTCTCAAGAATATATATTTTTTTATTAGTATCTAGTTTAGTAACAGTTAGTTGCTTAATATTTTATTGGAAATGTGATTTTTTTTTCAGGATTCTTTAATAAATAAAAAGTTCAATAGAAAACTTTTGTAACAATATAAATGCCTTTACGGTCACATTTGATCAATTTAATCATGCATATTTGCTGAATAAAAATGTTAATTTCTCAAAGAAATATGGTGTACATATTATGAACCGTATACAAAATATGTACTGCATAAAGAGTAGTATGGAAGTATACTGAACACAGCCAAGCTTTGTCACTTTGGAAGTAAAAAAAAAAATAAGAAAGAGACCACCAGCAAACAAACAAACAAACCGAAAAAAAAATGAACGAGAAAAAAAAAAACACTCAGTTTCCCACAATGCACTGGTCATTTGAGAGATAAAGCCGCCAATGTGCCTTTAGGTGAGTGTGACAGAATGTTCAAATTCACTCAGCTTTACTATCATTAAATCTTAGCAGTGGGAATACACAATGACTTTTAACTCAAAAAGATAAGGCTTAGACTTCCACTGGTCTGTCAAATCTCAACCACAATCTCAAGCACACGTGTGGCTTTATTAAATTCGAAAGTTAGTGAGACGCAGAGGCAACTTGCTGAAGTGGCACTTTTTCACGGCGACTCCTTTGTTCGATACTCAGCTCTTTAGTATTTACTTATGCATGGAGCGCAGCAGAGAGGAGGGAGAGATAAAGGGCATCTGCAAGATAAAGCCATACCATAGACGAGGGAAACAAGAGGAGGAAAAGACAGCAAAGCAGCAATCCCCCCCCCCCCCCTTAAAAAGAGTGCGGATGTTCGCCAGCGCCAAGCAAAACAAATAGCTGTGCTGCTCCGTCTGCCTGTTTTCTAACCTTTACCACCGAAAAATTCATTGTCTTCCTCTTCGCTGTTCTGTTTCTCTTTGATGTATAATGCAGTGCAATATTCACAGCTACGCCTCATAGTGTTTGTGCACATATGAGAGGGGTTATTTATTCAAGAAAATCCCTAGATATATGAGAAAAGATTTGGGGGGAAAAAAAGAAAGGAAAGGCCCAGCTGAGGATACTCTTTAGACCTACACGCCGGCTGAGACACTTGTGTTGAATTCTAATTTAGGCTGGATTTGAACAAAAGGAAATTGTGCTAAAGTAAAAATGAGAGGCATATACTTAAGTCCATATTTGACCCAAACATGGGTTGAAAGTGAAACAATCCAGTGAACTGATTTACTTCCATAATGTGAACTAGGATGAAAAAGGATGTTTAGTAAAAAAAAAACTGTATAGAGGGACTCGTTTTTATTTGTTGGAAATTGATTGGATTTCGAAGAGTGGTCCCTACACACCATTTGGTTGACAAAGAACTGTCATCAGCTGAAATGGAAAGCAATATCAGAGGTGGGAGGAAGTTATTATATTTTGATGAAAGATTCTGAGGACAAACTTCTTTTTTTCTTTAAAATAACTAGCAGGAATTGTTCACAATAATAACTGAAAAAATACTAGGAAAATAAATGCTATTTTAGATTAAGTAAATGGAGTCCATTTTTGTTACATGTCAACTTTAAAGCCCAATACAACCAAGCCAGATGCAAAACCTGCAACTAATAAAGAAAGGATTTCAGTAGGCTTCTAAACACCTAGGAAGTACCCCTAAAACATTTTTTGCTCTTATTCTGGAATTTTTAACTGTGGTGGTCTGTCTGAAGTAAATGTGCGAGCGACGTTTGTCCTTTCCGTTGTGAGAGGACACCAAATCAGCTGGAGACGCTGCAAGGTGCACATACTAGACTAGCGTTGGATCGATGGCTCACCCCTAATCACCCACAGAGGGAAGGAAAAGTGTGAGAGAGAGAGAGAGAGAGAGAGAGAGAGAGAGAGAGAGAGAGAGAGAGAGAGAGAGAGAGAGAGAGAGAGAGAGAGAGAGAGAGAGAGAGAGAGAGAGAGAGAGAGAGAGAGAGAGAGAGAGAGAGAGAGAGAGAGAGAGAGAGAGAGAGAGAGAGAGAGAGAGAGAGAGAGAGAGACATATGTGTGAAAAATGCTTGTTGCACAACGAAAGCGACTGACAGAAGATTATTCCAGCCTGACAAAAGCCCCAACTGGCCCACTAAAAGCAGGCTAAAAAAACCCTCTCAGTCCCTCTCCAATCAAAGGACATTGATAATTGCAATTGATGCTAGTGTTCAGCGTCTTTTGTCCTTTTAGATGCATAAAAAAAACAGCATTTGCATCTACACCTGAATGAGAAGACTCAACAAAATCCGTTATGAAATGACCATTCATGCTACGTGTGGTGAAACGATACTGTTTTTGTATGATACAGACACACAGTGACACATAGGCCTGTAACAACAAGAACCAGAACTCCCTCATGCTCCAGTAAACTGAGAGGTAAACACATTTGTATGGACCAAAAACTGACTTTGTCCATTGCCATATTGAGTCATTTAGAGACATGCGAGGCCATTCTGGCTAATGGCAGTTTGCTATTGCACAGTTTGTTTATATAACACTAAAGTTTGACTTTTTCTTCAGGAAATGTCAGGCAGATGGTCCACGGAAAGCTAGCCTCCTACACACAACCGACATGTTCTTTTGGAAGGTGATAGCGATTTTTAAAAAGATGTTTAACAATGTGAAAACATGTTATGTCTTTTGCAGTTTCCCAGGCGGAAAAGCTTTCCGTCGTCACGAGCCAATCAGATGACAGTGATGAAGCCTCAAGGGTGTGCTTATCATATTAGAGGACGATATCCTACAACTATCAGTGAGATCCTTTACCGTCACTTGGTCCTAATATGAGTAGAATTTCCTGACAGTAGAACTTTCTCTTATCGTGGCTCTTTGTTTCTGCACTGTCCTATCATCATGGCAGTCTTCCTATCTTGTGTAGGGCAAGACATGACCAGATAATGCCCGGACGTGACTGGATGGATGGTAGTGTAGATGAATGAAAGGATGGAGGAGTGGATGGATACCTTGGAAAATATATCCAATAGCATTTGCATTCATCTCAATTCCAGGTGATTGTTTGACGCAAGATCTGAGACCGGGTCCAAAAATCTTTTGCCTCCATCTGGGTTACATCGAGGCACATACCATGGAAAAGATATATTATATGGAAATCCGTTATTCTCATTTATGCTTTGCTTTTAAAAGAAAATGTATTTTGCTTTAAGAATATTTACATATTTTTACTTGAAAGCAAGGGAAAAAAAATATTTTTGCAGAGTATAAACACCTGAAAGCACCACATAAAAGTGGATTTTGGTTATACGCACAAAGGAACCAGTCATGTGATTATACTGTTAACTTACAATGAACTACCACTAACATCTCCCAACATAAAACAATGGACATCAAGGGACATGTTAAGTTGCTCTCCAAGCACACCTTTCTAAACTTCTTGTTTCAAGTCTCTTATTTTAGAGGGAACAGGCTACCTGGACTACAAGCCCCTTTGTAGAATTTATTATATTTTTAAAATGTTCATGAGAGTATATTTTTAGACCATTGTAAAACATAAAAAACACAATGCTGCTACACTGAAAACGCTCAAACTGACACACTATTAGAGAAAATGTGTTTAACTCTACGCCACCAGTGGGGGAAAAAAGCCTACGGAACTGTCCAGGAAATTGGCCCCAGCCATCAATAACTCGAAAAGTTTTGACACTTCTCAAATAGCATCCTCT
Source organism: Scardinius erythrophthalmus (assembly GCF_964197995.2). Lineage (NCBI taxonomy): Eukaryota > Metazoa > Chordata > Actinopteri > Cypriniformes > Leuciscidae > Scardinius > Scardinius erythrophthalmus. The sequence goes on along the minus strand of NC_138224.1, from coordinate 12,195,606 downwards.
GTGATCTGCAGAATTGCTTTTTCCCCATCCCTTTGAAGAAATTGATACCTTGTGTTAAAGAGAGCAAGAGAGAGATCAAAAAGAGGGGATGGAAAAAAGATGTCAAACTCCAAAAAAAAAGTGCTACAACGGGGGGGGGGGGGGGGGAATTGAGTTTTACAATTACATACAATTGTCTCTAAATGCGAAACTGATGGAAGACACTGTAAAACAGAGCTATACAAGGCAGAAGAGGACAGAAAATAGAAAAAGAATAAAAAATATGAGAACAGACAGATACAGTGACAGTGTTTTGTTGCTGTTTGAGTTCATAGTTTAGGCATAAATGTTTCCTCAGAAGTCATCCACAAAAAATACAGCAACTGTCAAAAGTTTGAAAGCATTACAATGTTTTTGAAAGAAGTCTCTTTTGCTCACCAAGGCGGCATTTATAGTAAAATCTGTAAGTTTGTGAAATATTATTACAATTTAAAATAATTGTTTTAGCATCATTCCTCAAGTCTTCAGTGTCACATGATCCAGAACCATGTATTATTATTATTATTATCATCATCATCACTATAAAAATACAATTAACTTAAATAATAGAAATGAATATTCTGTTTGTCACATTACGGGAGTATGGTTTAAAATGCCAATTCATGTTGACACACAAACACACATCAAGCTGACAATCAATGATTTTCTAAACTTCCCAAATGTCACTTAACTCAACTCCCAATACCCCCGTCCCCACCACAGCACAGGGACGCCAACAGCTCAAACATCTGTTCTCTGGCAGGGGTGTGATCTCAAAGACTCTGGTCCCTGCCAGGCCTAATCACCTTTGAGCATGGACACATACAAGGGAAGAGATTATGGCAAACCGCAGACTGCCCCCTTTTCAAAATGCCAACTTCAGTCAGGGCAGGAGGGTTTAAATACCACTCAAATGTCAGCGTGAGGCCCCACAAGTCAAACTAAATTACCTCCTACCTGCTCCGTCTCCCCTCTCGCTGTAGTGAGCATGTCTCCAATTCGCATGCGTATCCAAACACACACAAATATAAAAACCCACAAATGAGTGAGTGAGGCTATAACATAAAACACTGAAAGTACTTCCAGACTGATTCAGGTAGTTGAAAGCAACGGAATCGCACACAAACAAACAGACACGTACACAAGCGGCCTTTATGGAGCAACCGTATTGATCTATTGGGAGATTTGATACACGGCAGAGTGTTTTCACACTTTGCGCTGTACAGTGCTAGCAGAACCCATATATTAGCGTACAGTGAGCGGGTCTGGGGATGTGTGAAGTTACCCAAAGGTATTATCGATCCCCTCGGACTGCTCCTGCCCAGCATCAATCAAAAAAAAAGCATCAACTCCACACCTTTGAGATCTTCAACGTCAGCCTCTTCCACAGAGACTATTGATCACAAATTGCATGGTGAATTGATTGGCAGTAACATTAAGAGCCTGTATTGATTTTGACGTAAGTTTAGGTTCTTCTCGGTCACTGATAAAACAAACTCCTGCATCAGTCCGCACAGGTGATGTTCGATCGCTGTGTAGGGGTGAATAAAGGGGTCAAGGTTTAGCATGGGCCAAGTGTCCCCTGGAACTACAGCATTCTGTTGACAAAAAAAAAAAAAACCTTTCCATTGATGTCTAATGTCTATTGAAAAAATTAAGCAACATATACATTGCAAATATGTGTATGATTTTTCTTGACAACTTATATTTTTATCTATCTGCTGCCTTTGACACAGAGGCACGGAAAAGGTTTTTTTTTTGTCAATGTGTTAAATAATCAATAAACACAATTTAAAAAGAGAAAAATATGATAAAACATAACAAAAATTGCAAAAAATCTAAATATTTGTTATAGTATATATTTAGATATTTTTTTTAAACTGTATAAAAAAAGTTTTTAAAGTTGGCACGAGTGAAAACTGAGTGAAAACTTTTTATGTATTAAAGTAAAACATTTTGGTGTGCAAAATATGCTTATAATATACTTTTACACATTTTTCTGAATATATAAAAAAAGTTAAACAAAGTTTGCTCAAATACTGCTGAATGAGGAAAAATAAGACGGCAAAATATGTAGTATAATGTGTGTTTATAAATTAAAAAATGTATAGATTAGTCTGCTACAGTTTGGCACAAATTGTCCTCATTTTCATACTATTGTGAACTAAAATGCTATTTCCGTCAACCAAAACATGTCACTTTACTTGACTGACAATATGACATTTTTAAATATGACTAAATTTAAAAGGACATTTCCATCAAAAGATAAAAACTATGATTTTGACAATAAGTGATAAGTTGTGCAATTTACGGTAAAAAATATTAGACCCATGTTCCCAAAAGCAAAGTCGGCTACAAGGATATATTTTTCCTCATAGGGCTGAATGTGTATCAATGCAGCGAAGAATTAAGCTCCACGAGCACAGCCAAGGTCGGGTGGCCACACATCAGGCTCCTCGCAGAGGACTATGACTGATAGCAGCCATTATGTGGCGGCAGGCGAAAGGTGGAGTGCAGTCACTCGTTTATTCATGCATTCATTTGTTCGGTCCGTCACCCCAGCAGGGACCAGATGAGCTGTCTATACTGTCGGAGTGATGATCCGCCTGCCATTCATCTCCGACGGACAGCTGTCTGACACTCCCTCTGTCCATCCCCTGCTGCTGTCGCCCTGCTCGCGTGAACACTGATAGAAGCTCATTTAGATTAATGAACACGGCTAGAATATATCAGTGTGCAGCAGGTGCCTCCACTTCATAGTGGGCGTACTGTAAAATATACAGCCAGAATCACAGCAGGCTAAAAGATGTGTTTTTCCCAAATGACATTTAGCAACAGGGTTAATGTTTTATATCCGGAAAGACAGGTTTGTAATGGATTAAATGGGCAAAAAGTTTGGCAAACTCAACACAAGTTCATCACTATTGAGGTTGCGATTGCTAATGTGATGTGAACATGAGAAGAATTTAAGCTGAAATGGCACAAAATGAGGATGTGGTACCATTACGACGAAACTGCCAAATAAGACATTAAAGGCCTGTTTACATCCAGTCATTTCATGAGTTTTTACTGATCGGATAGCCATCCAATTTGTTAAAACGGTTCTGTTTACGCTTTCCCACATAAATGTGTCTCTGCAAAACAGATATAAATCCGATCTTCAACTCCCTCGCTATATGCAAATTTAACGGAGTTCACGTCAGTGAAAGCAACAGATATGAGCTCCATTTTATTTATCATCAGTAATATCAAGATTGAAGACCGAAATAGGAGAGAGCGTGGCATCAGCACTGGTAAGAACATTTACTCTCACTACTTTTAATGAAGATGATTGTGTTTTGAGCGTCTGCGACTTACTTTCTCTTTTATTTGAAGCTGTTTGCATGTTGGATATACAAGAGATACACAGATTCATCTGCGGTGATGCGTGTTGCGGTAGCACCGTAATATCTGGCTATAATATGTCATAAAGCCTATAACACCCTCTCACACGTTTATTTTCTAACATTTTGGGAGAAGTAAGATTTGCATGCATTTAGACTTGCAATTTAGATCTGGAAAGCGGCCCAGATCACCTCTTCACCACCACCATTTAAATCTTTCTTGAAAGCGTTTCGGAGGGCATTTACCCCTGGTCTTTTCACGATCGGATAGAAGAAACGATCTGAGAAAACGCATGAAGTGACCAGGTGTAAACAGGCCCTAACTGTGAAGAAGAGAGTTAAACAAGCCACATGATTTGGAATTTTATTCATGTTGTAGTTTCTCATTCTTAAGCTTAATACTTAATAGGGTTAAAGGTTTGTTCTTTTATAAAACATATGCTTGACTTGACATGGGTTATTAAAATGTCTACAATAAAGTCTTTAGAACCAGGCTTCCATACTTCTGTGGTACAGCAAGGCAAAAGCCGTACATCCACAGAGTGTGCATTGAGGCCAAAGGGTCTTTTAAAAGAGTGTCTGAAAAGGGTGTTACATCCTGAACATAAAAACAAGCCTTCTGAGAGTAACACTGACCATTTCTGGAAAAAAGAAATAGATAAATAAAAAACAGAAAATCAATGCACCATGGCTCGAAAGTAATTGTGAGCAAGAGGAGTATCGGGAAGTCCAGTCACGTTGTGGGCAGGACAACCATGCTTGGGATATGTCTCTGAATTAGAGTGGTAATATGACAGGGCATTAGTGGGTTGGGCCGATGATCCAATAGATTAGGAGATTGAAAGGAAAATTGAATGCGGAGTGGTTCAAAATGGAACACTCCAATTGATACCGTCAGAACAAATCAAAATCAATGGCAGGGGCTTGGTAAAGACACGGTAATGGCCGCCGGCCATGAAAAATATGAAAGGAATGGGAAAAAACAACCACATGTAATGGTGAAATAGATGGATGAATCAGGGGAGAGTTTAAGCAGCTTGTTGAAATGCAGCTTTATAAAGCATGTTCAGCAGACACATTTGTGAACAGGACCTACCTAAGCAATGGCTGAAAGATGACCGTGATGTTTCTGGCTCCCGGTTTACACAGGAACTTAGTCTCTCCTCCCTCAATCAGGTTATCATCAGCTCCACCTGGACAGAAAGAAGCAGGAAGAAAAGATTAAACAGACTTTCCACAAAAACTAACTCAATTGATACAGGACCCTTCACATGGGATGCATTCTTGTGTTCAGCACAACAGAATAGAAAAGAATGCAGGTGTTTTGAGAAAAATCATTGAAAGTTAAACATCTTAAAAAAAAAAAAACACAGCACTAATGGCACAAAATGCTGAATGAAAACGTGAAGCATGTCACAATGATTGAAGAAGTGTTTATAGGACACAAAAAATGCTTCCATTGACAACAGTGTACAGCTTAGTGATCATTACAAAAAAATATATTTGGACAGCTAAATGTCAAAACGAAACAATAAAACAAAATAAAATGAATCAAAGCAAACCGAATCAAAACAAAACAATAAAACAAAACAAAATGAATCAAAACAAAACGAATCAAAACAAAACAATAAAACAAAACAAAATGAATCAAAACAAAACAAAAAGCAAACGAAAAAAACTAAACAAAATGAATCAAAACAAAACAAAGCAAAAAACAAAAGGCAAAAACAGAACAAAACAAAGCAAAGCAAAGCAAAGCAAAGCAAAGCAAAAAAAAAAACAAAGCAAAGTGAGGCAAAACATTTTATCAAATCATTGCAATTACCACAAGCCGGAGAGAGAAATGCAAGTCTCCCCCCTCCTCTTTCTCCCATTTGCTCCTCTTTGCCTGTGCGTAGTCCTGCGCTAACAGGGTTAATAAGAAAATCATGGCTGTGTAACTCCATCATGATGAGACAGGGCCCAAAAAATGAAGTGAGCTCCAATCCTTATTAGCTCCACTCATCCACAAGTAATCAATATAATTGACAACAAGAGAATCAAGTCTGCCATCAATAAGAACATTCCCGGGCGGACAGAAGGTGTGTGCGTGGCCTCATGGGTCGATGAATAGAAGTGCCACCGTGGCAGGCCACTGGCATCTCTCTCGCTCTGTGACAATGTTATTCATTAAAATTTCACAGCCCTTTGAGATTTGCCACTGGAGAGACTTCTGTAACTACGTAGCACTAAGCCCGGGCACCGCTATCCTGACAAACACCATGCAGGAAAAAACATCTGAGACACTCGTGTGCACATCACACACACACGCCCCTTGTCGAAGAATCACTTTAATTGCTTTTATCAGTCAGTTGTTACAGGAGATTTCTTGCCCAGGAGATGGGAAATGAGTCCAGGAACACAAATTAACGGCGGAAGATTTCTGTGACGAACGTATATCACGTGTGTGATGGGTTTTGATTGCCATGGAATTACAAGTGAAGCAAAAGAGTGCGCTTGCATGATTTGTGTCCAACGTTGTAATCTCAGACCCACTGGTACGGGTTTAATCGCAAGTCTGGAATCAGAGCTATCCTTTGTTCATTGTTTTGAGAGGCAAGACGTGCTTCAAATGAAGAACGTGTTCACCTTTTACTGCACTAAAAACCCCGCAGTGCACCTGTCCGGCATTCACACGCACCTCCCGCTGTTGTTCCTGTCATTTCCACCTTCCTGACATTCTTCATGGAGCACGTTCTGATGAAAAGCTCTCTGGCTTTCTCTCTCTCTTATTTCATTTCCACCACTTTTTCTCATTAAAAAAAGACAAGAGGATTCTTTATCCTCTCTAAAAGCTTTCTGGTTGGAGCTCTGGCTGTTTTTCAAAGTTGCTGCTCTGGAAAGGGAGCAATTTAGTTTCCTGTTTCTCTTTTTCTCTCTATCAATCCAATCTCGCTACTGCTAATTCAATTAAGACTCAATTACAAAACAAGAAAACACAGCTGACAACGCACACACTGACTCTGACCTAAACAAGCAACAGGAGGAGAGAAAACAGAGAGAACTGGTACAAAGAAGAATATATATATATATATATATATATATATATATATATAAATAGGTAAACAATAACTGAAAATGGTGACAAGTTTTGTCAAAAAAGTGACGTAAAGACTTAAAGCATCAGAAAGAATCGCTTTTAAATTATGAATAAATTATTTGTAAAGTTTTCCACCAGACATGTTCATGAAGTGCAATATAGCTGTACATTTTCCAGATATTATTTCAAATAAAGATCTTACAATGACGAAGGCAACGCGTCGAAACGTTTGTCAATATCTCCTGTCAACTTTTTTAGAGTGCAGAACTTTGCATTTTAGATTCGATACATAGGTCTCAGCACCTAATTAGCTGGGAGAGCGCGGTGAGCGTATTGATTGGAAATAAAAATCATAAGAAATTATTATTTGTAATGATAATTATTATTATTATAATAAGACAAAAATGTTTTATGAAAAAAATGAAAAAATGTTGCTAAAAATAAAAGACCATTAAAAAATCCTTATTGATGACCTTTACTAGTTTCTGCTTTTAAATATTTTTACTGCAATTTCAGTAAATATAGTGTAAAACAAGTGCTCATTTAATTTGTACAATTTTGAGCGGCTTTCATTTGCCATCATTAAATTGTATCATGTACCACTTTGCTCTCTATATCAGTATGAGCCATTAAAAAACCAAAAACAGTTGATCACTAATTAAAAACACATAAATGAAAGAAGCGCTAGCCAGCAGGTCAAAGAGTTATGCATCCAGATTGTGCGGTTACATTTAATGGCACAGACAGAGGAGAAAATGTCATCCCACGCCAGCCTGGCTTGACTCAAATCATTATTCGGATTCTAGCACATATTAATGAAGGTCCATTAAAATGCTGTCAGCACGACAGACTTTACTGGAAAAGCAACTGGCCAACATCTGCTGTGTTAAATATATCATTTATAAACAACAGTTTAACAAGTTATTTCAACATTCAAATAATAAACAAATGTGAATAAATACGACGAGTTAGCTGGTCCAATTTATTATTTTGTCCCTCCACATCTGTTGGTGGTTTATTATTATGCTGAAGAGTGTTTCCTTTAATAATCTATGTGTGCATAAGATCATGCGAGTGTATACGAGAGGTGTTATAGCCTGGCCCGGTGGCCCCTGTAGATGCTGCTAATCTAGGATTGGGATGCGCCTTAACATCAAATTTGCATTTCTATTATTGACAGGCACTCTCTTACCAAAGCGACTTACAAGAAAGTGCACGTATTGTGCAAGTCAGTCTGATGAGTGAAAAATGTGTGACTGCGCATACACGCACACCTCCCACTCATGTCAGCCCCCATGTAATCAAGCCAGCCAGTGACTTAGTGAAATTGCATTAGCTACACTTTCGTGGGTTTGATTAGAAATGGTCTGATCTGAGACTCTGTCCCTGCCCGGATCTACAGCAGAGAAACGTGTAGTGCCTTCACTAACACCAGCCGTCCCAGTGGATCTATCCGTGCATGTGTGTATGCGAAAGAAACAGATGCATGTCAATGTGTGAGGGCATGCAATCAGGCCGAAAAGTCTGCTGTGGAGTGTGTGTGTGTGTGTGTGACAGCAGAAACATTGACAACAGATCGGAGATCACTCATTTACAATGAGTGTCAATATTGTAGCATTGTTTGTGTAACCCAAACAGTCAACTCTGATCCAGCTGGTCTGTGTGTGTGTGTGTGTGTGTGTGTGTGTGTGTGTGTGTGTGTGTGTGTGTGTGTGTGTGGACATGTTTTTCTACACCGGTGGGGACTTAAACCTGAATGCACACAGACTCATGGGGACTCGTGTCACCGTGGGGACCTAAATTTAGGTCCCCATGGGTACAAAAGCTTATAAATCATACAGAATTAGTTTTTTTGAAAATGTAAAAATGCAGAATGTCTCCTGTGATGGGTAGGTTTAAGGATAGGGGCAGTGTAAGGGGATAGAATATACAGTTTGTACAGTATAAAAACCATTACGTCTATGGAGAGTCCTCACAAAGATAGTGCACCAGACATACGTGTGTGTGTGTGTGTGTGTGTGTGTGTGTGTGTGTGTGTGTGTGTGTGTGTGTGTGTGTGGTAGACCAGTTAACACGTGCAGCACAGAAATAACACTCAAATTCTCATTCAAGGACAAATATAAAGTAGTGTGGCCCCAAAGTATCTGGACACTTAAGTCACACTAAAAACATGTATGAATGTCACTGCATTTGATGCAAAATATGACCCCAAGTGGCATCTGCAAACAAATCATGTTAATCATCAATCAGTTCCTTAGAAGTATCTTCTAGTTTTGCAATTACTTACTGGACCCAAAGTCATTTTGTGTGGATGTATGTAGTCAAATATCAAGGTTCGAGGTTTGGATGGTTGGCATGGTCCTGTTAGCCCCTACAGGTACATTCTGTAATTACTTATAATTAATCAATCTCCATTAATCATTTGAAATTAGCAGTGCATTTGGTCTGACAATCAAGTTTGTCAATCAATACCATTTTTAACATTCTATCTATTGTGTATGTATGTATGCATGTATGTATGTATGTGGCCAAATACTTTTTTAATGGGGCAAGGCCTTCCCAAAACATAAACGCATACTTGAAAATGCACGTAAACACAAGGCACAGCCCATTCTCCATTTGTACAGTGCTCTGGCTTGGTCTTCACACCTGGTTATCAGTTGAGCTGCCACAGTTAAGACAGTCTACACAGCACAAACCCATACCAGCTGCCAGGTTTCTCCTAACAAAACGGAATGAAGATCGACAGGTGTGTGCGTGTGTGGCCAATCAGTGCTGTCAGGCAGAAACCTCGAACTTGAAAAAGAACAGGCCAATTTTCAATAATTCATGACTTCCCAGTTGGCCTGGTTATAATTCCTCTGCCATGTCTTCATGTCTGATTGGCTTCTGATGAGACTCCTCTATTATTAAAACTCATTTGAGGGGACAATATTCCAATATTTCCGTTCAGGAGAGAGCCGAGACCACTAGCTCAGTATGTTGACAATGCACTAAGATGACAATTAAACAAATTAATGAATGAATACGTAATTGTGGAAATAGAGTTGGATAAATTATTAATTGTGGCATGGTGGCCAATTCCCCTCGCTTCGGATATGATGCATTATTGCATGTATATTTAATAAGGCCAGGTTGACAGCTATGAATTTTTGCACTAAGAGCAAAACAACCTGTTTTTTTTGTTGGATCCATTGTCTAGTGGTTAGATACAAGACTAGTTTAGCTGTAATGCACATTTAGGAGATGCAGGTTCGAATTCAGTCTAAATCATACGCAAATCACACACTTCAGTTTAACATTTTTACATTTAGCCTCACCAGTCCTGAATATTCAGTTACAATCTTGCTTTTACCTGAACTATTCCATAAATTCACTATAAATTCATTCACTGAAACGACTCTGGTGTCAACAGATGTCTCCCAAGGTCAAAAACACCAGGCAGTGAAGGAAGTAAAGTCAAGTTGTTTATTAGAGTGACCACGATCTGCTCCTCTCTAAAAATAATGGTATGTCTAGTGTCTGTCTAACAGCCCTGATTACTGAGCCATCGCTACTGCTTCATTTCACTCCATTACAAAAGAGAAAATAAAGTCAACCCCTCCACTTCCAATCCGACACTCATGCCCATAATAGCACACACCCTCTTATTCTGCCTGTCTGTTTCTCTGTCGAAAAATGCTTGGCCAAGTTTATTTTTTCCCCTCATCTGGTAGTTGGATGTGAATGTCCGAAAGATAAAGTAAAGAAGAAGAACATGGTTCACTTTTCCTATGTGTCTGTGTCTCTTTAAGGGTTTCACGCTGCACTGTTAACATCTTTTTAAACCCAGAGTAAAGGCTGATGTCATGCTGGAATGTAACAGCAAATTGTTTAGCAATAGATGACTGATAACTGATTAATCATACTAAATAAAGAAACACTCATACTTTGTATAGTTTCAGTTTTGTAGAGGTAAAAAAAAGTGTCAAATAGTGATACCAAACATATTAACTGGACTGATGCAGAGATACAATCTATACTGTTTCAATGGTTTGAGGTCAGAAAGAACTGTATTTGATAAAAATACAGTAAAACAGTAATATTGTTTAAACATACATATTTTAAAACTCCTGCCTTCAGTGTCACGTGATCATTCAGAAATCATCTAATTTGCTGATTTGGTGCTCAAGAAACATTTCTTATTATAAGCTAATGTTGAAAACAGTTATGCTGCTTAATATTTTGTGGAAACATACTTTTTTACAGGATTCAGTGATGAATAGAACGTTCAAAAGAGCAGCATTTATTTGAAATATAATTCTTTTGTAACATTATAAATGTTTTAAAGTCACTCTTGATCAATTTAATGCATCCTTGGTGAATAAAAGTATCATTTACTTTTAAATAAACAAATCTTACTGACCACAAACTTTTGAACAGTACTGTACTATTATTTTGGTAGGATATATTGAGTCCTCAAAGACAACCAGAGCAGATTTACATGATGACTTTTCTGCAGATGGACAAGCAATCATAAAAGCAGGTCGTACAACAGATAATCAATTAACCTTGTAATTATTCAAATAAAAGTGTACAGTGTGAAACATGCAACAGTTAACCCAGGATTATATTAACCCTGGGTTTAGCCATTTCTGCCATTGTTGTCTATCTATCTCTCATCTCTTTCTCTCTTCCTTCCATAGGCCACCTCTGTTGAGTCTCATTGTGATTGAAGGACAGGAACATAAGATTTGAGACGGGTCTCTGCTGCCCTCTCAAGCTCCACTGATTTAGAATCAGAGAGCCAGTGATTGTGATTGTGTTTAAAAGGCTGTTCCACTCATCCAGACATCATCCTCATCATCATCATCATCACCCTTGTTCTCTGTCCTCTCTTTCACCTTTTTCCCTCTCCTCCTCCCTCCATCACCCCCTCCCCCCACCACCCCCACCACTTCTCCTTCAATCACGCCAATCCCAAATGAAAGGTAAACAAGCCTGTGACAGCCACGGTGATGATGGTCTGGTTGATTAAAATTAGCACAGGTTGTGAAACACAGCCACACACGCTCACTCAGACAAAGTCTGTAATTATGTGTCTGCCCTCCGTCTGATAACAGCTACAACAATCTACCCATAAGACAAACCAGAGAACTTCAGAAATGCAAATAAAAAGTTTTAGCTGCACTCTGTTTACCTTGTTAGGCATCGTTCAACATCAAGTTCTCCAAACATAGCGTTTTTTCCTTACCAACCAAATATTAACAACATTTTTTTACTATTTTCCATTTCCTCTCTTAGTTCCACTTCATGAAGGAGAAAAGCAACGGCAAGAGATCGTCTGTAGTCAATACCCACAGCACCACTGATATGTTATTACCCTCCAAGTCCATTTCAGCCAATCACGGGCCAATCTCATCTCACCACTGCAGTAATTCAATAATGCGTCCATGATGAGATCCACCTCAGGACTCCACTCATCACAGTCGGCCCCCCCCCCCAAGAAAAAAACAACACAATCACGGTCCGTAATGCTGTTTCAACCCTAATCAGCTTCTGCTATAAAATTACTGGGAAACAGATTGAACATGAAGCATCCGCCCCGACCGCATGCCAGCTGACTGCTGCTCCGCTCTGTGACGGAACTTGGGTGTGAGTGAATTTCAGTATTTGACTTTATGATCTGTGACTCAAAGCCAACACAAGCATACGAAACTGGCCGTGCATCTAAAGATGGGTGTTTTTACTGTCCATTATAAGTTCTGCTTGGCAGATTGTACAATATGACCCCAGTAAGATCAAAACTGCGATATATGCATATTATGCCTTATATATTTATATCCTTAATATATTAACATCTTATTATATCAATATCAATTATTAAAAATATAAATTCAGAAAAAGCTAGACTATCTATCCATCTATCTATCTTTAGTGAAATATCATTAGATGGCATGAAATACATTTTAGGACTTGGTACAGCAAAAATCTTTACTTAGAGAAGTAAAGGTGAGTCAGATGGATGTATGTATGTATGTATGTATGGATGGATGTATGGATGGATGTATGGATGGATGTATGTATGGATGGATGTATGTATGGATGGATGGATGGATGGATGGATGGATGGATGGATGTATGGATAGACAGAAATGAACAGAAGGATAGAAGGATATATGGACAAATGGATACTGCATATGGATGGACGAACAAACAGAAGAATAGACAGGCGGATGGATGGATGGATGGATGGATGGATGGATGGATGGATGGATGGATGGATGGATGGATGGATGGATGGATGGATGGTTCAGACAGACAGGATAACATGGTAAATTAGTAAATAAAAAAAATGTTGTCTGACCACAGAACAAGATAAGTTGAGGATGTCCTAATGGCTCAAACAGCACTCTAGCACACACACTAGCACTAGACACTGATTGGCATGAAGCGTGTATTGCAATGTTTTGTTGATGATCCACAGCTGGTGGGTTGCTCTTATTTGTTTAGATTCAATTTGATGTGCTGGATGAGGAGCCAAGGGAACAAATACAATGAAAAAAACAAAAGGAAAACCACAACAGCATAAAGGAGTAATTTAATTGCTCATTTCTCTTGCTACCGACAACTCTCTTCCTCAGATGAGGTATGAGCCGTGATGTGTCAACATCTGCGGCTATAAAGTCTCCAGCCAGATCTATTGGTTATCTATTTATTAAGTTAAATCAGGTGTTTAAGAAATGATCAAGGTTGCGGCCTCAGAAACATACACGCAGTAGATGATATTTTATCAATTTTCTTGCACACACTGGCACAAACACGCGGCATCTCGCTTAAAGAGCCATTTAAAGAGCTTCGCTCTCATGTGGCGTCTGGAGTGTCATATCTTTTCTGAGTCTCTGGGCTCCATCAGGCCTCATTTAGCACACAGATCATCAGGCTCAGCAAACACACACACACACACACACACACACACACTTGTGATGTTCTGAGACTTTTCTTAAAGGTGTAGCTCAGGCAAAAAATAAATAAATATATGACATCATTTATGCACCCTCATTTTGAATCCTGAATGACTTACTTTCTTCTATGAAACACAAAAAGAGTTCTTAACAGAATGTCCTTTTCTATATAATGAAAGTGAAAGGTGACCAAAGATTATCAGTTAATAATGACTTAAAGGTGCCATATGTCATGTCTGGCAAAAAAAAATCAAGTCATACTCCACATTCCATACCAGATGGGGGCAGTATACCTCCAGAAAGTGAATTGGTCTATGCTCCGCCCCTACCTTCTTAGCTGCACATATACAAGTTAAAATAGGGACAACATCTATTTAGAGTGTTACGCTGCCCGCCTGAAGCTAATTTAGCAGCATATATCAAGTTTGATTTTCATTAGCAATACCACTTCTAGCTAAGTTATCATTAGTCACCAAAAAACATTCGGTCTCATTACACCTTGCAATGTTTTCCGTTACGTTTCGTGCGTCCAGGGTGTGTAAAGCAGAAGCAGCCTGGCCAGCGGCGGAGTATGCGCGATCCGTGAGTGCTGAAGACGTTCTGCACGGCTTTGATGGGTGCGCAGGAGGACACAAATGGGCTAATGCGTTACTAAAACTGTATACACCGCCGCCGACTTGAGCTGCAAAGAAGCTCTGGCCGCCCTGTCAAGGACGCTTGTCAAAAAGTACGGGGAAACTTGACCGCTCTGAATATAGTGAGTGAGTGCGCGCGCGCGCGGCCGGGGCTCGCTCTCTCTCTCTGCTAGTTCTTAGAGGCAGAAGAGCGCGTGCGCGCTTAAAATGTCATATTTTGGTATGATCGTTCACCCGCCAGTGTGGCGGATAGCTTTTTGAGATTTTATTTGTGCTTCAGAGCGCGTTTTTTTCCCTGCAGCGGGTGGTGGTAGGGGTCTCTTGCCAAGGGCTTCAGCCATCCTTCCGCTCTCTTCCCTGAACTGAAATGTAGTAGTGGGCTGTACTTTCCACATCAGGTTCAAGTACGCCCACAAGCCGTGCGAGTTATTCGTGTATTGCATGTTTGGCTGGTGGTTATGTTGCCCGTATACCGCCTCCCATGGCCGAAACTGGTATTACGACACCTGTCGGGCCGTGGCTAGTAATGCTAATGCTAATTAAGGTTGATATCTCTGCAGCACTATAACTTGACATTTTTTTAATGACATCATCGCCCTTATTTCTTCTCATTCTTTTGATGTGTGTAGCTCATTTTTGGGATATTTTTACCTCAATTGTTACATATGGCACCTTTAAATGTCTTCACACAAAGCTATTAAATGGCTTAAAGGCAGATGGAATATAGCTTAAAAGTTATATGAACAACTTTTTATGATACTTTATGGTGCTCTTTCTCTTGACAGCTCTGGTCCCCAATCCAATTTCATTGTGTGGAAAAGATAAGCATTTCCATTCTTTAAAACCTCTCCTTTTGAGTTCCATGAAAGAAAAGACAGTGAAACTGTCAACTGAGTGAAATATCCCTTTAACCATGACTAAATACACAAAAACCATCAGTCTCATTGTCTCTTGAAGTATTTCCAGGTGTGTTTAACATGGGTTCAAATCCCAAAAACAAACTTCTGAACTTTTTGTGTCCTTCCTATTCCTCTCGTCGGCGTCCATCAAATATGCTTTGATTGTCTGTCAAACAGTGAAGCCCCTCTTCAACAATCACACCTAACAATGCTTCCTGTAGCGTGTCGGTCTGTCTCTCTCATCTTTTCTTTCTCTCCCGGTGGCTCTCAGTAGGAATGCCTGATTGCATACTGTCTTTGGTGCTTTAAGAGACGCTAAGAAATGCCAATGCTGAATACAGAGGATATGGGGCTAATCAACATCTACAAAAATAAAAGGTCAAGAGGAAAAGGAAAGAGCATGAATGAAAGAAAGCAAACGAGCAAGAACAAAAGAAAGAAACAGAAAGGTCAAGGCCACCAATATCTGGCATGGATTAGATCATGATGCATGCAAAACAACAACAATAAAAAGTACCAAACAAAAACTCTTACAGATTTTTTTTTTTCGCTACTTATAAATCATTTGACCTATTAAACACTCGTATCCAATTTCCGTCTTATTTTAGGATTTTCCATCATTGCAACTTGACAGACAGGCTACATTTGGTCTGAAATCATCACTTTACAATCATCTAGGCCGGGTTAGTAAATACACACACGTGCCACCATTGGCACATGAGCTTTAATAACTAGAGCGCTAAATTTTTTTTATCTTTTTATTTTTTTTATAAAATGTATCTTTGTATCAATAATGTGAAGTGCAAATGTAGCTAAAAAGACGCAAAAGTCGTTACAGGGAAAGGAAGAAAAAAAGATACGAAAAATATCAATCAAATCATGTTCGTGTATGAAGGACAAAAAGACATTCATCACTTTCCCCTGCTTTATATGTGGCAAAATCCAATATTTATATAATAAAGCTCAATCTCATTTCAGTTTCAAGTTTTAAAAACAACATATCAGAACTGTAAAGTCAACTCAAGTCAACTATTGATTGGTTTGATAATAAAGAACCTTAATACTCTTGAACTCAGTGGAAAGACTCAATTAAAAAGGAAACCTTGAATGTATATGAACAATTCAGAAAATGTTTCTGTAAAGGTGGACTGATTTATATGAAACACCTCTGTGTATCAGTGCTGATCCAGAATTTAGTCTCCGTTTGAATGTGTGAAACCTAAATCAGCACTCTGACTTTGAAAAGTTTGAAAGGTCTCATAGAAACAGCTCTTTTGTGATAGAGAGCGAGTTATCTGGAAGTGCCTGTAAGGCTAGAGAGTTTTTGACGGAAACACTACTAAAAAGAGAGTCCACAAACACAACAACTTTCGTTAGTGTAGAGAAATCTGACAGAGCTTATATAGTCGCACACACACTTTCACACACACGCCCATATACACCTCCTCACTCCACTGGTGAGGGATTTTTCCATTTGCACCTCTCCTACCCCTATTGTGCTTCACAAATCAGAGCGACAGACAACAACTCTCCTCCACCCACAGCCCCGCCACTCACCATGATCCACCTCTCTCACTCTCTTTCTCTCTCTGGGGAACACCAGACTCATGCATAAACAAGACCTTCCCTTTATCCTCTCGCTGTAAGCCTAGAGGAGAAAACTCAATTTGTATACGTGTGTTCAGAGAAAAAGACGAATCTCCTTGCGTTGTGATAATCCCTGCCCAACACGCAATGAGCTTTTCTGTCTCTTTTTTCTTCTATCTCTGCTTTGTATGGTTTGCAGGTTTGTGGGATTGAAGAGACATGTGAGGAATAGGCCAAAGGACAGACATATGAATAGATAAGAGACATACAGTATTATTACTCCTGGATCCGTCATATATAAAACAGAAAACAGTACCTACTATTGTCAATCACAGATTCTCAGGTGTGGTTTAAGTGTCCAGATACTTATAATGAGACATATGAGAAATGTAAGTTTGAGTTCAGCTTGCAACATGATCTGCTCTCATTTTTCGATCCCGTCTACTGGAATTATTCACTCATTCTCCAATATACCCTTCTACAAAATCATGCAAAGCATGGAAAATTGAAAGAGTGGAGGGGGAGAAAGAGTTTGTATGAGCCATGGTGCATATACAAGAAATGAAAGTTCGAGTTAAAACTGCAACATGTTCCAATCCCATTCCAGCTCACTTTTCCTACAATTTTCTGCTCTTTCGCCCCTATAACGGTCTAAAAATTACAGAAACGCTCAATAAATGCAAAGAGTCTAGAGAAGCCTTCGATCGCATTCTCTCACATTTTCTCTCAGTCTCACTATACATATAAAAAATGGTAAAAGCGCAAAAGAATTGGGGAGAAAGAGGTTTTATGAGTTTTAGTGCTGATAGTTTGAGTTCAGCCTGCAACATGTTCCAATTCGGCCCACCTTTTCTATAATTTTCCACTCATTCTCCACTATATCTGGCTAAAATTATGAAAAAGTCATTAAAATAGTGGGAGGTGACAGAGGTGAATATGCAAGAAATGCAAGTTCAGCCTGCAACATGCTCCAATCACATTCTAATTCATTTTCTTTTAATTTTCCTCTCATTCTTCACTATACCCTAAAATATTATGGAAAAGCATAAAACGTTTTACAGTATATTAGTCTTGGTGCACATACCAGTGCTGCAAGATCAAGTTCAGCCTGCAAAATGCTCAAATCCCATTCATGCTCACTTTTTCTATTATTTTATATAAATATACTATATCACCTAAAAAAAAATAAAAAAATAAAAAAAATAAAAAAAATCACAAATCCCCCCCAAGTTTGAATTTTGCATACAACATGCTCCAATCCCATTCCCCCTCATTTACCCAAACTTTTCCTTTCATTCTCCACTATACCTGTCTGAAAAATATGCAAAACCCGGAAAGAAAGAAAGAAAGAAAGAAAGAGGAGAGCACTGAAGCAGTAATGAACTCTTCAGAAAGAAGTTGAGGATTAATTGATCTGTAGGAGTCGTGCTGGTGGAGAGAAAGCTGTAATTAAGCTACAGAGGCTCTGAATGCAGTTTCATAATGAGTGCTACAAACACACACACACGTTCACTCAGAGACGTTCCACATGACATTGCACACGCACATAATTGCAGTCTCACGCAACTCTGACAAAGCTGTTTGCTCCAAGACTGGTGAAGCGTTATTTTATTTACAGCAGATGTTGAAATTTTATCATTTTAGATCACTGGAAAGCGGTACAAGTGCTTAGCATACTCAATAGATCAATTCCTCTTGTACTTGCAACCCTACTGGCGAAAACTGCACTGCAGAGGCACAGATGTTTTAACATCTGTACAGTTTAGCCTTGCACTGTGACTGAATTGTGAGTTGTGTAAAAAACAAAAAACAAACAAGCAAAAAAAAAAGAATATTATACTAAATGCGACCGACTGTTTGTCAATGGTATTAAAACACAGCGAAGGTTGTTCTGAGAGGGCATTATACTAACTGCAGTATCTGCTTATTTATGGAGCATTTTGTGACTTTTAAATGTCTCTTTACAGACATTCAGATAGATCAGACCATCTACTCGTCACAAAGCTTTAGTCTTGAATGTCTGTGCGACTGAAAACTAAATTAAAATAAGAAACATTCCTGTGTCGGCTTTAATACATATTGTAATTTTTCTAATTTATTCCCAAAGAAATCCATGAATGGCCCCTCTGCCCACGCAATGAAACAATGACTTTCAACTCTCTCCTCCCTCCCTCCACCGAGTCAACTTATTCCGTCTGTTAAATTATTTCATCCCTTCAATCTCCTCTCGTCCTTTCAGGCGACAGACACAGCGCCCGTATTGTGACGGCACAAATGAACAGTGGAAATTTCATCTCCTATTTGGTGGTGTGAGGTGCTAAACCAATCAAATGTTCTCCTCCTTTCACATGTGAAGCATTTGAAAGAACACCATAAGAATTTTAGAAGCCCATTTACTTCCTTATTCCATTAATCTCCACATTCACCTTGCTCTTTTTGGACCTGACGGGTCGACTGTGATTGGCTATCAATTCAAATTGTACTTGAAGACCTGTGGGGCAAAAAAATTAAGTTGGTGCGCTTTGCGAAGTTGCCGCACCTCAAGAATTTTGAATGCCTAACCAACATCTTTAAAGGGATAGTTCATACACACAAAAGAATTATGTCACTATTAATCCACCCTGATGTTGTTTCAAACCTGTATGTTATGAACTATGGAGAGGGGAAATAAATTCTCACACACAAAAAAAGGAAAGAGTCTTTTTTTGCATCTTATAACTCCTGAATATAGGATAGAGTGATCATATACTGTAGCACAGCCAAAGGATGACAGAAAAAAAAACGGATGCTGCATTAATTGCATTAAATATTTATAACGCGTTAAAATGAGAAATAAACGTTAATTGCAAAATTAACGCTTTAATTTTGACAGCCCTAATAAATATATATGAAACAAACTGCATAATAAATAAACTGCAAAATAATAATTAAATCAAACAATTAACTGTAAAATAATTAAACAGCAAAATAATTACAATATACAAAAGAATAAAATAAGAATTACACAGAAATGTAATAAAACTGCAAAAGAAATAAACTGAAAAAAAATGTGAATCAACAAATAATAAATAGACAGAAAAAAAATCCACAGAAAAATGATAAAACTCAAAATAAATAAAGACAAACAGAGACACAAAAGCTTAAATAGACAGCTGGAGATGTCCTGTGCTTTATTTCCCTTGTTTTAAACTTGGGGGTTGTACTGAAGGAGTATGAAACTTTTTGTCAAGAAAACAACCTGTCAGTATTTCTGAATGGTGTGAGAAGCATCTGCCTCTCACCTCTCTCCCTCTATGTGTCCTTCACTTTTTTTGTCTTAACACCTTGTGCTCCCTCTCGATCATTTCACAGAGAGTGCGTCTCACAGGAATTGCTTGAGGGGGATAAAAAAAAAAAAGTAAAAAGAAAAACAAGAAGGGACATCCAACTGTCAAGCACCGCTGATTGAAACTGCAAGGTCATTTTCAAGAGTGAGAGAGGAGGGGAGAGAAAGAGACGCTCTCTGGCATGTCTGTCTCACTCCAGCGGGAAGTGTGTGTATGTGTCTGTAGCACAGAGACGCTGAACAAAAGAAGCTCTAACAGGTGGATGATACATAGCTAAGCGACTCTTCACCCTGATGACTTCAGGGCCTCCTCTCCATCATCGCTCTATTCACTCCTTCCATCCTATTCACACTGCACCTGCCGTCCCCCATGCCTCAATCTCCGGCCCCTTCCTTCAGCCTCCCCCCGGTCCCCTGGCTTACCTTGCAGCTCCCCGCTTTTGCTGTAGAGTTCCCTCCGCTGCTCTCGCAGGTACGCGCTCATGCTAATGGCGTGGGAAGACGACTCAAACCTGCAAAAGGAGTTGTCAAAGATCACGTATTAAAGCAGGTCAAGGGTTTTCGTTTTAAGTTAACCTGAAATCTGATGCATTTGACGGATTGTAAACATAAGCGTAAGGAGAAAATGGTCTCTCATGAGGCACTTAACCCGTATTATTCGCGTGGTCCTTGTCTGCTTAAAACCTTTCAATTCCAATTCAATTCATGAATCAACCTGCACTAACAAACGTACTTGAATAGAGACTGTTTGGGTCGTTGAGGTTTCTTCTTGGAGAAGAAAGCTCCGAAGTCTCCGCCGGTGCTGACGTAGGACAGCTGGGCAGAAGGCTCTGCAGCGCTACGGGTGTTTTTGACGTCCAGGTAGTCCATTAGCAGCACCTGAGAGAGCATAAGAGCAGATTGTTGAGTGACATGCAATAGTCAAATGTTTATTCAGTCATATATTACAGTAAACAGCCAAATTCATTTAGACTTTTTGACACTTTAAGCAGCTGTTCCAATAGATGCACTTATGATAAACAGTTTTTATTAGTGCACTTGCTGGCAGCCCTGCATTTTGTAAACACAAGCAAACAGGCAAAAAGACACCCAAATGAGATGATTCATTTGTGAAAAGCCAGCTGTATATTTTCATGCATATTTATACTGTGAGAAAAAGCATGATATAGCCTTCACAAAATGTTATTATATTTATTATTATCATAATTTAAATCATTTAATATGTATTCATCTGTGTATCTGCACACCATTTCTGCCCACTATACTATACTGTACAGTAGTACGGTTCAAAAGTTTGGGGTCGGTAAGACATTTTAATGTTTTTTTTTTTAAAAGAAGTCTCTTATGTTCACCAAGGCTGCATTTATTTGTTTTTAAAAAAACTGATTTTTTTTTTATCTTATTTATCATATTTTAAATGTAATTATTTTAAGTATATAAATATATGAATACATTCCTGTGATGGCAAAGCTGAATTTTTAGCAGTCATTATTGGTCTTCATTATTGGTCTAGTCATTATTGGTCATAATGATTTGGTCTTCAAGAAACATTTATTATAATTATCAATGTTGAAAACAGTTGTGCTGCTTAATATTTTTGTGGAAACTGTGATGCATTTTACAGTATTCTTTGAGGAACAGAAAGTTAAAAACAGCATTTATTTCAAACAATTTAAACGTCTTTACTGCCACTTTTGATCAATTTAATGCATCCTTGCTGAATTTTTTGAAAGTGTTCATTTCTATCCAAAAGAAAAAAAAAAACTCTTGCTGACCCCAAACCTTTGAACGGTATTATATAACCCCCAAATTCCCATTGTTAGCAAATGTTTCCATGTGAAAGAAGTTTAGTACTTAAAGAAATGCAACAAGAGGCTCGGGGCGATTTGTACCTCAAATCAGCCCGTGATGCTGAGTGTGCTCAAGACACTCAACATCATGTATTTTCTAGTCAGGTTCGCATCTTTTTTCTTTATTCCAGAGTATTTGATGTTTTGTATTTATTATCATTGAACTGATTATGTAATTGACATGATACATTTACCTGACATAACATTAGATTCTATTCTGACTTACTATGAAATTATTAACTTTAGTAGAATACGTTTTATCGATTGTTACCGCAAATCTGCTTCAGATTAGTAACGGACTAACGTCCAGTTTTGAGTGGAGCATAGGGCACACCAACTGCGATTTTAGAGTTCCGGCTAATATTTGGCACTAATTCAAGTGCACTTGGGATGTAAAGACAAAAAGGGAATTTCCGTTTAGGACAGCAAACAGCTGATCGACCAACCTAAATAGGGTGAGTCTTACCTCTGTTTAATATAATGTTACTTTAGTCAGGTGTACGTGGGTAACCATGGCATGACCAAACCAAACCAAACCAAACCAAACCAAACCAAACCGTTGGACCGATTGGCCAGGCCTTACACAGCACTTTACGCACAAAATATTGTTCAAACCAGTTTTAACATTAACTTATACAGCCCTTAAATACATTACTACAATAAAATATGTAGTTAAGTTATGCATATCCTAAGTCTAGAATGACTTAATTGGATCAGTCTGAACGAATCTGTTTCTAGGTTTGTCTCAGGCCCACATCTTTCCAGTCTGTCTGTGTGACTTCAAAAGCTTACCCATGTCCGCCAGCAAATTCCCATTAACTCGGATTAAAACTGCACATCCGAGTTCATGAATATCCCATTCAACACGATCCATAACCATTAAGAGAGGTTCAAACAGCTGCAAGAGTACTAAAAAAGTTGTCCAAGTAAACTTTTCCACAAATTACCAAGCCGTTTTCCAATGGCTCCATAATTTAGTGCAGCAATTTGCTGGTCTATTTCTAAATCCCAGCTGCAAAACAGTCCAAAGTGGAGATGGAATTAGGAAAGGACAGATGGAACTACATCTGACTGATAATAGCATAATTAAACAGTGATAAGAAGGGAACGGTCTATGAGAGGAGGGGAAGCCTCATCAACAGCCATTCCTCAACCCAGAGACAAGTCCAATCCGGCCAACCCGTTACATTCCTGTCAGATTATAAATTACTAATGCCCATCTGATCCAGTGATGGAGCGGGTCTTGCATGTAGACCCCCGACTTAATTAAATGCCAGCGTTTGCCTGATGAAGGAGTCTGGACCCACTTCAGTGACCTCAAAGAAGGGAACATGGAACTTTTAAGGCAATTAACCGCATGGAGGATGAATGGAGGATGGGAGACAGAGAGAGAAATATCATGAAGATAACAGTAAACACAGGAAGGGAGACAGATAGAGAGAGAGATTAGAAAGTGATCAGTCAGCAGATTCATCCCAGCAAAGCTAAAAACAAAAATGAACAAGCCATTCCTTCAGTACAATGCAGTCAATTTTTAAAGGCCCCTCATATGGATCTTATTTTATTTGCTGTACGCTTTATTAGCCATTCAATGTACCATAGAATATACATTTGTATTTGGAACTGGCATAAAAACTAACATTAAATAATAAGAAGAAGAAGAAGAGAGAAAAATAACAACGTCTAAAGATAGAATTATTGTTTTAATAGCTAATTAATTATTTTTTTTCCTGTGTCCTCATTATCACTGCCAATATTGTTCATTTTCTTTAATATCCTTTAAATATGTTTCAGTGCGAGAGTAACAGCAGTAGTGTAGGGTTTTACTGCAAGCAGATGAAAATATTTGTTGCACGGCATTTAACAGATAAACACAAGAAGATGAAGGGAGGAAAACTTGAAGACAGAACTCATTATACCACCACCAGAGCCAGCAAGGTCACTTTCACTAAAGCACCTCGTGCCTCATCAGAAGTGTCTTCGTCCCCATTATAATGCGGCTTATTAGAGCAGCCTTCGTTTTTCTGCAACAACAGGGATGAAGCGTGGGCAGCAACAGTGCTGTGTCCATTTTAAAACACCAAACAAGTAAGTGGAAACAACAGAGGCGGCTCCGCCAACAACACAAAGAACTCTCGAATGAGCCTGGCAATAAAGCATGCAGAACAAACTGATGATCTACAGCAGGAACGTCTAAAAGCACCACGTCAAACAGATACAAAGAGCGTCCCACTTATGATTTATGCCGCCCATGGATGGACACATACTAACAAAAGACCTGTTTTACATAGCAGTTTTTGAGCCAGAATATACGTGGTCATTTCAGTGTTAATTTAAACACCGATCAGTGCCTTCACAGAGAAAAACCTTTATCTCGCAAATGACCTTGAGAAAACACTAAGTACGGGTCAAGATGATTGACTAGTAGGTTCTGAAAATATGGTAGTTTGGTAGATTCCTAGTAAATGAATGATTATCATTGACTTTCCTCGGTAAACATCCTCAAGATGACCTTTTTCTGAGAAAAAGGGAGGACAAATACGAATTAAAATCACCACTTTGAGGAGCAGTTACGTGATGGACACACTCTGGACCCTTCCATTTCCGAACGTTCATTTCACAAGCCCTCTTCTTTATTGGAGCCTTACAGACTAGGTTGTTTTAACAGAAGGGGAAGAAAGAAAAAAAAATCAATATTCATGGCCTCTTCCAAGAAAAGACTAGCTTGAAAATGGGCTTGGGAAACAAGAGCCTGTGAGAAACAGCAAATGGCTTTTCACACCAGATAATAAACACAGAGCAGCACACTGGCTGGGTTTGTGATGTGCACGAATAAGTGTGCGTCAGTTTAACCCACTGCTGTTACAAACAATTCTGCTTCCTTACGGCTCAAAACCATCACAAAGTTTAGCAAAGTGTTTATATACTGTCTGGAAAAGCAAGAGTTAATCTTCAGTGAACCTTTAAACCCAGCCCTTTGTCTTTGAGGACACATGCTCAATTTAATGAACAGTGAAAAGCAGCACTCATCCCCTCTCTTAGCCACAAATCAAGCTAATTAAAGAAGAAAAACAGTATTGAAGGATGTGCAGGTGAGCACCTGCTCTCTGATGAAAGACGTTTGCAGAGTGCTTTAAGAAACGAGGGAAATAAACAAAGCTTCCCGCCTCTCGTCTACCCCTCTTGAGATTACAAAGAAAACGCTGCTTTCTCTCATTCCATGGTTTCCAAGAAGGCATCTGACACCAAAACATGGCCCTTTCTGAAGCGTTTTTTTTTTAAACTGGGTGCATGCACGACCTTCATAACTTTTAAAATCTCACAAAAACTACCAAACTGTGCAATTAAAAGGTGGAATTAAAAATGCCTGACCTGTTATTATTGTGGAGGAGGGGTATAATGAACCTGGGGTTCTGTCACCATGGATACATTACCATTACTAGTAATATAAGCACACATAGGTGTAAATATACACCTCAGTTAGAGATAAAAATGACTCGTTGATTAATTTATCTCTTTGTTGTCTTCTCTCCACATTCTGGCATGCTATTTCATCAGATTTTCCCAGCACACACAATAAATAATGTCTGCAAAACAGAATATCAGCTGTTTTATAACAGATATTTTGAGTGTAAATATAATTTTAGCATTTTTATAAATAGTTAGAAGCTGAAATTAAGCTACCAGGTGCCAACGGTGCATAAAATTCCGGGCCAAGAACAGTTTGTAATCGTGCCATACCAGGCTCAAGTGGAAATACAACTGGAACCATTCTTAGAACCGTTCGGCCCGACGGTGGAAAAGCGTCTTAAGATAGTTAATAGTGACATACATATACATACATCTGTACATATAAGCTGTTGATCATTCATAGCAAATAACCTGAAGAAAGAGTCCAATCATTGATAGTTATTTCAAAATAGAGAAGTAGTGAGGATTAAAAATGGAAAAGGTCATAAAACCTACAGTGAAAAAATAAATATTAATAAAATAAAAACAAAATAAATGCACAAAATACAGTCAATAGCCACTTCCAAAAATTATCATTATGAAAAAAATCAACTCAAATAACTGTTTACTGTAAGAAAACATTATCAAAACAATATTAAACATACTAATTAATAGCAGTCACTTAAAAAAAAACTCAATATATTGTCTATATCTTAAGCCGCCTTTCCACTGCGCACGACATTCGCATTCGATTGTCGCATTTCGCCCCCTGGTGTCAGTCGCACGGAACTTTGAAATTGGTCGTGAAGCAACCGTTACCCTCGGCTATTCACAATGGTAAAATGAATGATTTTAATGAATGTAATGCATGCATGAATATATCCACACAAAACGAATGACCCTCAATACATCTAATATAAAAAACAGTCGATTTTATAGAGCTAATCAATATAAATATTGATTTAATAATGATAAAAATATTTTTTCAGCCATAATTATTAATAACCGTCATTTTGCAGGAATAGCGTTTACATTAAAGTATTAAAATATTGGTAATTCTAGCTTTGCGCTCATAGTTTTGATTATAATACATCACATCCGGTCGACCGGTCGCATACGGTCTAGCCGCAGAAGTTCAGATATTTCAACGCATCCGAAGCTCAAATCGGATCCGAAATTTCCGCATACGCATATGATCGGAACTCCCCGCAGTTCCCGTACGACTCTCCATTGGAAATGAATGACTTCCGGTCCGACGGCTGTCGTTTGCAGTGGAAAGGCGGCTTTATATCTATTCAATAAACAAACCAAGACGATGCAAAAACAACAACAACAACAACAACACATAGAATGAGTGTGAGCCTCCAGGCTGAAAAACATATTTGTTCAAGACTAAGACATGGGCAAACAACCCCTTCCCCCCAGAGAGCCAAAAACCTTTCTCTAAAAACACAAGCTGACCTCATCAGTGATACACTATGACGTCTATTGATTCAAAAGCCTCGCTGAACATTATTTATCCCTCATCCTGTATCATATCCAGTACTTCTGACATACTCTAGTTCAATGTAGATATTACATATCACATAGAGAGGTCAATGCTTGGAGCAGCATCTCGTTACGAGATGTCATTAGCATTCCCCTCAGCGATACTCAGTACGGTCCACTACGGCCGTTGCTATTACAGAGACGCACATCACAAAAGAATGCATAATTACTGTAGCAATTAATGAACATAAGAGTGGCGTTTTTCAAAACAACCAGCGTGTCTCGACCATAAAGCCTGAGGGGGAAAAAAGGAACGCTGGGTTTTAAAACATGGAAATGAACTGTTATGATCATTAACCCTGTGGTGGAAATCTTTCAAATCCACAAGCAATATGCAAGCCGTGGCCGGTTACAATAGATCATTTAGGCTGGTACACAACAGCTCATTTAGAGGCCATGTGTCTGTCTATCTCATCGACATGAAACAGAAGCACTTTGCCTCTCCCTCCGCTGCCAGACTAATCACTGTCAGGGCATGAAACGCCTCACTAACACTGTATAATCCAATTACTCTGAGGCTGTGTGGCCCCCACTAAATCTAAACAAGTTGTCAAAGTGGAAAGTTTGTAATTTCCTTTCTTTTTTCCCCTTTCACGCTCTTGTTCCCTTCACCCTCTTACCCATCATTCCCAGGCTCAAGTCCGTGAGGCTTAGGGGGAGGGACAGTAATACAGTGCAAAGAGGGAGATTACAACTAGTGCCATCATTTTTATCTTCTTAACAATGGGATACGGATTCTAGAGCGCGGGACTTGGACCTCTGTGAGAATTAAGTAAACTTTAAAAGCAAAATTCAAATATCAAGACCATATTAAATATACCAAAAATCATTAAGATTCAGGACTGGTCTGTCAGTGACCAAAAAAAGAAGTAAAATGTCAACAGCCACTTCAATATCAAAAATCATACATCTCTTAAATATAAATACCAATGTCTGATGGGACTCAAATCATGGCAATAATTAAGTTTACTGTGAGAAAACATTATCAATAAACCAATAATTAATAATCAATAATTCAGATATATCTAGGATTGTTCCGTCAGCATAAAAACCAGCAACTTCAAAAGAAAATATAATATCAATATCATATAAAAAATCTATCAAAAGTCAAATATCTATTCAATATCAATACCAATATCCACAGGGATGAAAGAATAAATTTAAGAAAACATTATCACAACCATAAAACAGTGTTTTTGTAACCTTAACCCAAAATACCACATTATTTTCACTTCCTAACTTTATTATATTAACAAAAACTAGTTAAGGGCTGTTATTTAATAGCCTTACCTTATATGGTTTATTCATCAGTGTTAGTGATATTCTTGTAATTTATGCGTATGTCAAGTAAAGTGCTAGTGTGTGCGTGTCAACCATTTAAAAAAAAAATACATTTGCTTGGTTCAAATTCCTAAAAATTTGGCTCGACTATAGGAAAATGTTGGTCCTATGGCCAAACCACTTGAAAAACTCTAAAACATTTTTATAATTACTACTGCCAGTTTTGTCACTTGTTCAATGGCATTTAAATGGGTCAAGGACAAATCTGGGATTGGTCTGTCGGCGGCAAAAATTTCAGTCAACGGCCACTTCAAAAAGTCAATATCTATTTACTCCACACACTCCTAAAAAACTCTGCATGGTCCTTTATGAACCAGGTTTACAAGTAAAATATGGATCCTACTGTAGCACTCAGAGACTTTTGCTCAGCTGTCTTCAAGAATGGCCGAGCCACAGTTCAAAGATTCAGGAACTGAAAGAAATAAAGATTATAACATGTCTCTCAGGTCCATCTGTCCATGGCCTTTATGCTTTCAGTGTAATGGAAAGGTCAATGTAATTCTCCCACAGGAACAGAGGAAACTTGGTTTGGTAAAAGTTCGGTGTTAAGCAAGCTAGAAAGACAAGTGTGCACAGGGGTCTCATCTACACCTAAGAGAGAAAAAGAGAACATCAGGTGCATCAGTGCATTTGCGTAAGTCACACCTGAGAACGCAATCAGCACCTGACACCAGAACTCAAGAGTGTCACCGTATGTGAAAAATGAATGACAGAAAATAACAGAAAATTTCAGGATAGAGAAAGAAAATGACAAGAAAAAGTGAAAAAAAAGGAAAAAAGAAAAAGAACAGAAAAAAGGAAATATGAGAGCACTGCCAGTTCCATGATACCGAAATCAATGGCTGAAATAAGGTTTGTGCTGAACACGACTTAAAATACATCAATATTACCCCACTCAGGATTTTTTTAAACTGGTACATGTCTTGAAAAAGGTGGTTGCTAACAAATGGGACTACAAAGGCTGTCGAGGAGATTAAACGTCATCACGCCGAAAAGGTAATCATACAAACTATTATAACTCGAACTTTCTGGGAAAAGGTTTTTAGATAAAAACTGAAAGAGTTGTATGAAGCTTAGCAGTGGTTACGTTGCATTCGTGGGACCATGGTGTAGTTCGTTTATAGCCTACCTTTAGCTTTTTACTTCTAGCAGCTGCATTTAGGCTTCAAAATTCATAAAAGTTGTGTTCATCTATGATAATTATATTGGTGGACAAAACATGCAAGTATCATAAACTTTTGTTGATATTTTTAGTGATAATCCAAAAGCCTATGGTAAAATCCTATTGGGTTTTTGTCGAGGAAACCAGTGTGATGCTAACTGCTGGTTGGCCTACAAAGTGACGTCATACCTGCACCACTCTATATACATAGAAATAAGGACAGGACAGAATATAACAGAAAAAGGTAAATATAGTAATAATAGTAAACTAAAAAAGAAAACAGAAAGACAAAAAAAAAAAAAAAAGGAAAGAAAAGTGTGACACTGTACTCTTCCTCACTGTACTCTTCCTCACTCTCCCACATTCTTCATTCCAAAAAGAAACAGAAAGGAATCAGCTTTTTCTGCAAGTTTTCAGAAGATGCTGATTTTTATGATGGACCAGTCAAAACTGACAAAACACCGTCACAGTCAGGTGAAGGGAAGAAGAGATAAGATGAGATTTGCTGATGTGATCAAGTAGAGAGAAATAAAACAAAAGATTAGGAAAACCTCATCTACCTTAATGAAGATTCTCATCAAGAGCTTGCATTATCTCACGCAGTGACCACGGGAGACTCCGCAGCCCCTGGCAAGCAGCCCGCTTGGGCAACGAAGCACACTGAACACTTAATATCATCTATTTCAGCAAAGCCAAGATGACTCTGCAGTATAGGAAAACTTCCCTATCCAGTTGCCTTTCGTTTTTTTGCCTTTCCTTGATTTTGACCACCCGATTATTGAATATTTTCTGTAAATCATTCAACCCGTTTAAGACAAAAACTATGAAACAATTTCCATACATCCGTCTCAAATGATCATAAATGACGTCTTAAATACGTCTTCATATTAATATGGGGGACTTTAAAATATAAAAGTTATTTTAAATGGTCATAATATTTCACAATATTACTGTTTTTAATGTATTTCTGATCAAATAAATGCAGCTTGGTGAGCATACAAATCGTACCAACCCCGAAGGAACGAACAAACGATGGATGGATGGATGGATGGATGGATGGATGGATGGATGGATGGATGGATGGATGGATGGATGGATGGATGGATGGATGGATGGATGGATGGATGGATGGATGGATGGATGGATGACAGGGAGGTCAGCTAACATTGGATTCGGACGTGCCTTGATGCTTTCCTATCTTAGAATGCATCCTTTGAAGGCAACATTTTTTAAGCTTACAGCAAGGCATACAAGTTGAAGCAAAGGCTCTACATAAACGAATGAATCTGTTGTTAGCTAGGGCGTGAGGTTCTCATGCTAATGAATGCCGAAAAAAGAGGCAGTGCATGTACACACATTTGAGCCCCTCATCATACGGCAGTTAAATGCATATTTTGACTTCCATATTCACCTATTAGACAGACGCTCCTTGTTGCTTAAGGTCTGCGAGGAGCTCAGCGGGCCTTAGCAACAGTTGGCAGGGCCGAGCTTGTTCTTTCCTTACCGCTCTCTGCAGACTGCTTTGAAAAGAGGAGTAAAAAATACGGGAGGAAGGTACAAGGTCACAGTCTGACTCTTCACCCTGTGTGATGGAGTGATGACAAACCCATTTACTCATTCCCAAGCTGCACCACCATCCCCATCTCTCTTTCCCTCCTTCCCGCCCTCGTTCTCCTGATTCCTGTCTCTACTGCATGACTGGATCCTCCCTAGCATGCAGCTGAAAAATAATGCTTTGAAAGAGTGCACATGCAATAGAAGGCAGAGAGAGAATGGAGAGAGATGGAAGTCTTAAAGGGAAGAAAAAGTACAAATACAGAGAACGATATGAACATGAAAAGGTTATGAGGTCTAGTTTTTACATCCTCTGTGAATCTGAATATTCAATTAGTTTGACCATCTGTCCCTAAAATGGTTTTAAAACTGCTTGAGCACAATAATTCTAGATATATGCGAGTCAAT
Organism: Scardinius erythrophthalmus; assembly: GCF_964197995.2. Classification (NCBI taxonomy): domain Eukaryota; kingdom Metazoa; phylum Chordata; class Actinopteri; order Cypriniformes; family Leuciscidae; genus Scardinius; species Scardinius erythrophthalmus. The sequence continues at coordinate 12,164,423 of NC_138224.1, read as the reverse complement.
ATTGCATAACCCATCAGAAGAACCATTCTCCATTTACGGTTACTGTTAAGAGAAAAGCAAGATGTGATTGTTGAAGATGTGACTGAAAAATAATTACTCAATTGCAAAAAATAAACAAAACAAAGCAAAACCGTAAAAAAAAAAGTCCAACTTGGTTTAAAGTTCAACTGAAATCAAAATTGACCCTATTTACTTTGTTAGCGCATATTACTAGTCTTGTGGTGAACAATTAATCCGTGCAAGTTAAAACACAGAAAAAAATTGTTTGCCGTCGTAATCTTTAATCAAAGTCTGAAAAGTTACTTTCGGTCTGGAATGGCGTCCCTTCTCTGATGACGTAGGTTTGAGGACTTGGGTTGGGAAACGCTTAACCACAAATTGTTAGTCTGTAATGAGCGAGAGATGGAGAGGAGGAGCGCTACACTCTCAGAAAAAAAGGTACAAAAGCTGTCACTGGGACAATACCCTTCAAAAGGGTTCTAATATGTACCATTTAGGTACTAATATGTACACTTTTGGTAACAATATGTACCTTTGAGGGACTAATATGCACTCTTTAGGTACAAAGGTGTACCTTTTGAAAAGGTACCACCACAGTGACAGCTTTTGTACCTTTTTTTCTGAGAGTGTAGAGTAAAACCCTGCCCTCTGTTCAATATTCCGTTTTACTGGGAAATACGTCACAGCACTGAAGAAAAGTCGTTTGCAACTTCCGGTTCACGCGGACTTTAAAAAAAAAACTCTAAATCAACCATTTAAATATAGTTTGATCTAATTGGACACAGCATTTTCAATCAACAACAACTTTTTGGGAAAGTTTTGGGAAGCATTTTCCCCTTCCATGAAATAAATGTTATTTTATCCTTGTTGTTGACTTAATTATAATTTTAGTAAGAGCTTCTAGCTCCAAAAATAATTTAGTAATTTAGTTCACTCCATTTCACAGAAAAACCAACAAGAAATATAAATGCAAATAAATGTAAACACTCAAATCACACGAAATGAAAACCTGCGGCAGAATTTCCAGCGGGTACTTTTCAAACACACAAACAGACACTAAATGTTGGGCCTCTTGAGAGAATTCTCAAAGTTTATGTGAACAGCTGGTAATCTCACCTGCCCATCAGTCTTCTGCCAAATACACAAGCACGCACATACACACTAAAATACAACATTTTCCAATTAAACGCAGCACTTGGGATGAGTTTATGTAGATTATTCACAAAACTTCAGCCACACATTCTTTCTCCACCTGTACCGTTTTACAGAAGCGGCACATGAAACATCTAATAACTATAAACAGCCCTTCTGTTTACTAGTAATTAAATATACAGCTAGTAAATATCAGTTAATAGTATGTTTTGTTTTAAATGACAGCTTTAAATAAGCGTGTGGTTTCTCAGCACTGGAGTTGCTATGAATTTTATGCTGAAGATTTGCAGTTGCTAAGGTCAGTTGAATGGTTTCTAACACGTTGCTGTGTGGTGGTAAGGCCATAGGTGGTCAGAATAGTCTCTTGCAAAACCCAATTTTAACATATTGCATATAATTCACTGCAATCTTTCAGATTCCAAATATATTACCCAGTTACCTGGATCTGCTCTATGGAATGCCTCCCCAGAAACTGACCTGTAGGACGGTTTGGATCTTGGCATAGACATCCGCCTGCTCATATAGTTTGATCCCTTCCTGGGCTCCATTGGGAGAGACGACAATCTGCTGTAGGTGACGGAGAACCACACTGTGAGCCTGGGCCACTGCATTCAACTTATCAAACAACAGCTCGAGGAGTTCCAGCAACAACCTGTAGAGGGCAATAGAGTGAGAAAAACTTCAAAATGGATGAAAAATTATTAATATTAGCAAGCTCAAATGCAGTGATGACAAGGAGAAACACAATTACAAGCTACTCCTGAACATGTCAGACACAGATATTGCATTCATCATATTTATTATTAGAATTAGTATCCTTTGATATCTTGAGTTAGAATGTTAACCTTGACAGCCCTAAAATTTACATTTTGCAAACAAAATTACTTTTTTTTTCTTGCTTTTCTGTTTGTTTGTAGAACTCCCAGCACCCCCTTGTGGGTCCCTGGACCCCAGTCTGAAAACTCCTCATCTAGAGGCTTTCCATGACAAAGCCGATACTGCAGTCAGTCAGTCTGTCTATCATAAATCCCTCCACATCACCAAAACCAAGCCAAAAGCGGTCCATTCTCTGTTACTAATGAACATGACAGCAGCAGGGTGCTGACAGAGTCTCCCTGTTGAGCAGCACCAGCTGTTCACCAACAACAATTAGCAGCATCTGTCAAACTCTCTGGGTCCACTAGGAGGACACACATCTGTCTGACTTTTGTGGAGTTTACTCATTCATCCCAGTATAGCGAGGCAGAAGAAAACCCTGATAGGCGGAATGAAGAGGTTGGAGGTGACAGCATGATGTAGGGTATAAAGATTGCTGGAAGGTGGAAGACAGGAAGATGATGGATGTTCATGTGGGAGACAGTGCATGATAACACATGTTAAGCCTGATTTACAAAGGACAGGACATAACCCTTGACTCAGACTCAACATGTAAACATATATTATACAGGATGACACTCCTTCATACAAACAGTGCAGAAAGCCAACCCAAAGCACCATACCTATTTACACAAACACATATGAACCAAGGGGACAAGGTTTTGGCATGGACCAGTTGGTAGGTGTCATAACGACACCGTCTATCTAAGTATCTTTCTTAATTTATGGTCATATTTATGGTTTTAATAAATAATAATTTTTTTTTTAAGTATAACAAATAAATTAAAATATTAAATAAAAGCAAATACTAAAAAAATAAAGCAAAGGATAAATAAAAATAAATTAAAAATAAATGGATAAACAAACAAACAAATAAATTAATTAATTCATTAATTAATTGTATTTTACATGGTTAGAATTTTTTTTCTTTCTTTTTCTTTGCCCTAGCCAGCGGTGACACCAACAATCAAAAAAATACTATAGTGACCACTTGGGTCTCCATTATGTGTTATGCTGGGTAGCCATGTCCACTGTGAAATCTCATCCTACACCACATAGCTGTGTTCTATTTATCAAATAACTCCTGATTGTTTTCTGCAGGCAAAAATGGCCCAAATCCAATCATTTATTTATTTCTTGCATATACTCAAGACCGTTTTTTTTTTTTTTTTCCATAAGTGTTAAAAGCACAAACCACATGTATCTGATCTTTTCAATTATGATTTGGGCCACTTCCATATGTGATACAGGTCTGATGTTTTGCATGTGACTTTTACGTCATTTTAGATCAACGTTCATCACAATTCTGTCACTCCACTCCAACGATTTAAAATACTGGTAGGTCTTTGGTTACTCAGTGAAAGCAACAGTGAAGTCAGTCAGTAGAGGGACCGTGAGCTGTTATACTGGAAATCCAGAGTTCTCGCGAGAACACAAGTTGAATTTGCTCAGCGAGTTTACTCTGGGGTCGAGTAATGTTGCTCATTAAATATGCCCTTGTATCCGAGCTGCACCAATCACATCGGGATATCTGATATAGGTGGGCCAGAGGCGAGCTAAACAGATGACGACAGCGCTGTGACATCGAAGTCATTAGTAAACATTGCAAGATGGCTATGGATGAACACCAGTTGTTTGAAACGGCTTTGGCCTCTACAATGAACGAGTTAGACTTGGCTTTTTATCTAAAAGAGGAACAGAAGACGGCGCTCGAATCGTTCCTTTGCAAGAAGGGCGTTTTTGCTGTTTTGCAGACCGGATACGGCAAGAGTCTAATCTACCAAATAGCTCCGCTGGTAGCTAAGCGTATGGGGCTTGTTGTGATTGGTCATAGTGTTATCCAATTGCGTGCAGTGAGATTTTCAAATGCATGCTTGGTGCCGCCCCTCGAGCTGGCCGATTTTCATTAGTCGATGCCAGACCGTTAATCTTTCAGATTTAGGTCTGGATTTCGAAGACAGCGTGCTGCATGGTTCTTAGTTATAGTTCTTGCATGCGGGTCAGTTCAGGACTGTGACCAGTTCACACTCAAACCTGATGTTAGCCACATTTGAAAAGAGACTGTGAACAGACACAAAGAAATCGGATCGGAGCACTAAATCATAATTGAACACTAAGGCTTGCAGTGTGAATGTAGCCATTGTCACATCATGCCAGGTTAGGACACTGTGTAAGGCATATTTTCACTGTGAACTGTAATGCAGCAGTGACTTGCTTTTTCTGTTGAGGTTTCCATAGAAACAGAGCCCTACCTCAACTTTCAAGTTAGCACAGACATAGACAAGTAATTTAATAATTTAAAGAAAGTAAATACTGAAAATGCACTATGGTTAAAACAGGACCTTATTTTCACTCAGGTCATTTGGACGTTTTCAGCTGGTTTACCTTTTACAGGAAACAGATTTATGAACTGCCATATTCGTTCAGCAGTGCTTTGTGTGTTATGTATCAAGGTAATTGCATTGTATGATACATTAGCACATTCAGATGAAACACACATAGGTACAACAAAACCATTTCTCAAATGAGTTTGTGATGAATGGATATTTTCCAGCATTAGTCACTGCTTTCAAAGAAAACCCCCAGTTTATATCATTAAACGCACACAATGAAAATTCAGTGGATATTCACTTGCAAACTGGAAGCTCATATTTGAGAGAAATGAGGAGGGCAAACATTAAATCCCAAAGAATAGCTATGAAAAAATAAGCGATTGAGAGTTCATTTTTGCCTTGGGTAAAGAGCGTTTCTTTAACAGCCTTCATTATCGGTCTTTTCTTCTCTTGCTTTTGTTTTTCTCTGTTAGAGCCGATGCTTAAGCAGACCCTGGCCGTGGCTCGCTTTTATGGATTACACCATTTCTGGAAATGAGGGAGGTATGAATGCCACATGACAGATGAGTGCATTGATCCAGCGAGCCATCATCGGGTAAAGTGAGAGAGTGCAATAAAGAAGGAAAACAATGAAAACCAATCACACTTCAGTACAAATGCCTTTCAAAGTGCATTAGCTTAAAAACAAAATCACTTTAAGGGGGAGAACTAAAAGAACTAAAAATCTAAAGTGACTGTCATCTGCGCTTTTTATTTCCTACATCATTTAAGGACATACTTTAATTAATAATTCTCGCCCTGTGCATGATTTGCTGCATGTAAAAGTAAAGAAATAAATTTGTTTTAATAATCTTCCATCAAAACATTCCTGATTTGATGTAATCAAGGCCATGTAGGCAGGGGAAAAATTAAAATCAACCAATAATATCATAGATTAACACTTCACTTTTCATGATCCAAACACAAGATAAATCTTGTGACTAAAATCAAGTCTCATCTACAGTTGTATTAGGAAAATTGCAAATGTCTCAAGTAAAGAGAGTTATGATGTCTTTAAATTAATGTCTACACTACAGATGTTTGAAACGAAAAGCCATTGAGAACATATTCAGTATGGCTGCGCATATTTAGGGAGCTGAAAAGAATAGATTGTGTCTCATATGCAGAAATTTTGATTTTCATAAAGAAAGATCTGCCCTTCCTACTAATTTACTTGGTTGCATTTTTCATAATTAAATAAATAAATAGAAAACTGATTTATAAATGAATGAAATTAAATGGAAAAAATTTATCAAATAAATACTATGAGGTTTGGAAAAATACAATACGATTCACAAATTTTACATATGTCTTGACAAAACCAAACATTTATTTCACTCACACTTTTCCCAGTGTTCATTTGTGTATTTGCATTCATTTATTTGAGTTGTTTGAATGATGTCTCTGTTCATTTGTTCTATAAGCGCCAATTTTTTTATTTATTTTTTGTGCTTTTATTTTAACCCCATACAATATTTTGTCAATAAACCCATCAATCAATCAATCAATCAAACAAACAAATCAATCAACTAGGAAACAGCTGTAGTGTGATAAAGTATAACTATGAATATTCATGGAAGATAGCAACTTTTAATTGAAGCTACTAGCCCAATCGTTCCAGTATATTTTACCTGGGCTGGTTGTCCTGTGCCAGGTTCTCTCCTCTCTGGTATGCGTGGTCAGCGATCTGAGTGGTGGATCTCTTGAGAATCTGCTTGAGCTCAGGCTCCAGACGATCCATGATAGCTTTAATGGTCTCAGGGATCTTCTTGAGTTTGGCCAGAGCTTTGATCAGAATCCCCATGAACTCTGCACTGTTCTCCTCTGGGTCCACATCCAGATCATCTCTCATTTCCTGCACTGCACAAACACACATACACTCCATGAAGAACACTACAACAATATATAATTGCACCAGCATGAATTGACAGAATGGTTTATGGACCAGCTAAATAAATATACATGCAACCATGATAGCAAATAGAGAGTAAAATTTGGTAAAACTGTACAATATGATTTTAAATAAATTGAGTCATTAAATACATAACTATTTAAAGGTCACTAATGTAAATTCAAATTTGATTATATCAATTAATAATTCTGAATATGTTCTAAATGTACTAACAATCTGTTAAGATTTATATATCATAATGTTGTTACATTTAATTTATTATAAAAAATTTCTTAGAGAGATTTTACAGATAAAAAGGTTAGTAATGTTAATGTAAATTAACCTTATATTGATAATCAAATACTTATTGTAGCATATATACATTGAGATTACTGAACCTACAACGGCCTGCAATTTAAATACATTTTTAGAGTCATCTTTAACAATGTTTAATTGGTACGCTTCACCATTTCACAATCATCCCCTCCCTTCTCATCAGCACACTCCTTAAAAACCTGCATAACACACCTCTCCATATTCACCTGCTCAATAGAGTGATCGTACAGTGAAGTGCTTATTTTTCTGTCAGCTAATACCCTCAAATCCAATGACTGTTTAAAATGGTCTTAATGTGTATGGCAAGTTAATGGGCTCAGGTTTTTCTTCTTCAATCCCCCCAACTGTAGCTTGCTAAATAATTACTACAATTACCACCGACAAATGATGTGCAAAAGGCCATTACACAAAATAGGCGACAAAAGGGAAGCGTCTTCCGCAGCAGGGGAAATGTTGTCTGATGCCGTCACCCTATCACACATAAAGCACTGCGACAGCAATAATTGCGAGCGTTTCGTGTAAAGTGAAGAAAACTGCAGGCGACACAGGAATTACTCTGGCTCTGAGTGTGAATTAGAGACGTTTCTACCTGCTTTAGCAAAATCAGACCAAATAAGAACAATTAAAGTGTAAGTCATTTAAAGTGAAATAGATAGAGATGGATGGATGGATGGATGGATGGATGGATGGATGGATGGATGGATGGATGGATGGATGGATGGATGGATGGATGGATGGATGGATGGATGGATGGATGGATGGATGGATGGATGGATGGATGGATGGATGGATGGATGGATGGATGGATAAAAATAGATAGATAGATAGATAGATAGATAGATAGATAGATAGATAGATAGATAGATAGATAGATAGATAGATAGATAGATAGATAGATAGATAGATAGATAGATAGATAGATAGATAGATAGATAGATAGATAGATAGATAGATAGATAGATAGATAGATAGATAGAACAACAGACAGGTGGATGGATGGATGGATGGATGGATGGATGGATGGATGGATGGATGGATGGATGGATGGATGGATGGATGAAACAACAGACAGACAGACAAAAATAGATAGATAGACAGGCAGATAGACAGACCGATGGATGGATGGACAGATGGATGAATGGATGGATAGAACGACAGACAGGTAGACAGACGGATGGATGGATGGATGGATGGATGGATGGATGGATGGATGGATGGATGGATGGAAAGACAGACAGACAAAATAGATAGATAGATAGATAGATAGATAGATAGATAGATAGATAGATAGATAGATAGATAGATAGATAGATAGATAGATAGATAGATAGATAGATAGATAGATAGATAGATAGATAGATAGATAGATAGATAGAACAACAGACAGGTGGATGGATGGATGGATGGATGGATGGATGGATGGAAAGACAGACAGACAAAAATAGATAGATAGATAGATAGATAGATAGATAGATAGATAGATAGATAGATAGATAGATAGATAGATAGATAGATAGATAGATAGATAGATAGATAGATAGATAGAACAACAGACAGGTAGACGGATGGATGGATGGATGGATGGATGAAACAACAGACAGACAGACAGACAAAAATAGATAGATAGACAGGCAGATAGACAGACCGATGGATGGATGGACAGATGGATGAATGGATGGATAGAACGACAGACAGGTAGATGGATTAATGGATGGATGGATGGATGGATGGATGGATGGATGGATGGATGGATGGATGAAAAGACAGACAGACAAAAACAGATAGATAGATAGATAGATAGATAGATAGATAGATAGATAGATAGATAGATAGATAGATAGATAGATAGATAGATAGATAGATAGATAGATAGATAGACAGGTAGACGGATGGATGGATGATGGATGAAACAACAGACAGACAGACAAAAATAGATAGATAGACAGACAGATAGACAGACTGATGGATGGATGGATGGACAGATGGATGAATGGATGGATAGAACGAGAGACAGGTAGACGGATGGATGGATGGATGGATGGATGGATGGATGGATGGATGGATGGATGGATGGATGGATGGATGGATGGATGGATGGATGGATGGATGGATGGATGGATGGATGAAACAACAGATAGATGAATAGATAGAAAGAACGACAGACAGTTAGACGGATGGATGGATGGATCGATGAAACGACAGACAGACAGACAGACAAAAATACGGATGAATGGATGGATAGGGTTGTCAATAGTTGTTCTGAAAAGTGACAGCATGTCAGAGACAGTGTAGGAGAAACAGAAACAGACAGCTGTGGGTGGGTTAGTGGGACTGATAACAGTCTCAGAGCTCACAGTGGAGTCGGCCCCACACAGGAGAGCACGGATAACAAGGCCCGCACCCCCGCTGTGCTGACAGTGCTGCATGATTAATAACGTAAGAGAGGATCTCATCTGCACCGGTTAATATGCTTACTGAAACATGATGTACTGAGATCATGAAACCGGAGAGAGTGTGTTCTTGTGTGTGTCTTTTTAGAGGTACATGCAAGTGAAAGTGTGAGTCACTGTATAATTGTAAAAGAGAAAATTGGTATGTCAACGAATTAGTGTGTGTATATTACAATCACCTTCTCCATGTGTATAATAGGAGTATGTGTATGCCACTGCTTTCAGTAACACACAGGAAGCAACAGTTGCAAGTCTTTTCTTATCTGTGGCAGCCCCCAGTGCAATATTAATAGACACAGTGATACTGGTCAGATGTGTGTCCTAATGATTTAACTGGCACTTTGAACACTGGCAGACGATATGGAGCACCAGGCCCACAGACAGACAAAATCACCCCTCGCTATCGTTTCATCCCTCGCCCCGGACACCCGCTGTTCCCTTCAGTACAGCAGAGAGGAATCCATCATTCAAATTATGAGCCACTAAATCAAGTTCTAATTCATCCGTTCTCTCTCTCTCTCTCTTGTAGCACTCTATTTCTCTCTTTCAATGGCTAATAGTCACTTTGTTTCGTTTTTTCATCTTCACAATCATAATCCAAATTTGGGAAAAAAAAAAAAAAACGATTTGGTTTCAAAAAATGAAAAAAGAATATAAACAGAAAGTCTGTAACTTAACTAAATATAACTCAAATAAAAGTGTCAATTATATTTAATTTTATTGTACTTGTAAATGTGTATGTATTCTATACTTAACAATTTTATTTGAATAAAAATATGTATAAATATTTCATTTATATTCAATTCACTTATATTGCATTTGCTTATATGGTTTTTGGCCCAGTGTTTCCAGAATTTTTGGCTTTGGTTTCAGCCAAAAAAGTTTACTATGCACTACTTGCTATTCATTCTTCTTTACACATCAGGGTTGTTTTGGTGTCTGGTCATATCTGCTGTTCTGTTCTTACCGATGGATGTTCCCGGGGTGCTGAACTGTGAGGGTTCTGTGAGCTTGCGTGGAGTGGACAAACCGCCGACATCCAAAACAGATGTGTCCTTTGGAACGGACCTGAAGAAAAAAACAACAACACCACCACATGTACTGTTATTTCCTTCTTCACGACAGGAACCATTTTCAGAGTGACAGCGTCTATTGTTTAAGCATTCATAACAAGTGCAGCCGTGAATGTTTTATGAAAATAATCGAGAACTGTCCGCAAAAACATTTCCATTAAAGTGGTCAGAACAGGAAGAATCAAACAAGACAGATTGCGAAACACTAGAGAGACGGAATGAGTAAAAACCCTGCCAGAAAATTGCAGTCGCGTCATGACCCTGACTAATAAATCGCTTCTCCTCATGAAAGCGTCGCGCTATAATTACATGGCCGTAAACAGAGCGGTGGAAGAGCGACAAACACGGCCGTACAATTCTGAGATCAAAAACGCTATTACAAACAACTCCACACTTCAGCACTGCGGGGGTCACCAACCTGCATTAGCTTAATGCGCTACACCGCTGCGCCTTGTCTAATCTCAGAGAATTAGCATTGCCGAGGCAGCCGCGGCGGTTCACACGGCACGCTGACGGAGGGGGTCAGCAGTCCCCCGGCGACCGTGCGCACGTGGGCGGCCCTGCCGCCATCGAGAAAAGCAAAAACCTATTATCATTCCTCTCGTGCTCATCCACGAGGGTGCGAATGACTTATCTCTGTTTGTGCTGAATGCCGGCATCAGTGCCACGGCGGCCAGGCCCTGTACGCAGGGACAGGAAGAGAACACTCGCAAATCAGCTAATTACACGACTCTGGTGAGAGGGATGCAACAGGGCCAGAGAAGCTTTGTTTACCAACAAGCTAATGAATTACGAGCCTGGAGAACGAAGCCTTCAGGAAAGAATTAATATTGTGGTTTCCCTTCAAGATAGCGCAATCACCCCGTCAGCAGCCTGTCATTAATTACGTGAAGCAGAACTATGCTGAGATTTAGAAACAGACTTTAGAGAAGAAGCGTGACACATTTTCTACGTGTCACCCCTTTGACTAATTAAAGTTTATTCAGAATGTCAAACTAGCTGGGGTTTAACACCGGCTCTGGCCCATATTCAGGCCCCTGGATTCTTAATTAGTCTGATCAGTTATTCTGTCGGGCATATTCCACACCCTTATTAATGATCAGACAGCAGTGACTCATGGGATGTTTGGTTTAAGAGAGCACATCTCTCTCTTTAAAAAGTACACACAGTAATTAGATGAGCTGTGCGCCCTGCCACCAGCAAAGGTAAATTAATCTAAAGCTGAGAAATGACTTTCCCGCTCCAAAGGTAATTGCTTTCGGTTTACTGCCACAACCGGAATCAAAAGTTTTGAGTGAGGTTTTTATTCACATTTTGTAATATTATTTTCATATTACTTCGGGTCCAATACTGAGCCAACATATCTTTAAAGTGATACGGTGCACTTTTCCTTCTTGAATAATCTTTGATTTGAAATGACGCTAGATTTGAAATCTTTGAATCAAGCAATTAGCCTCTAATTTTGCCAAACTGCATGCTCTGCCCAATCAAATGTGAAGCACGTTACTGTAGCTCACCGTCCCTTGTCCTTGTCTTTGCCGCGGTGACCCACGCGGCTAGTGGACTTGATGTAGAGGTGGCGATGGAGCTCGTCGATTAGCACCAGGTGGATGTTGAGCTTCTTGCTGTGGAGCTCCAGTCGCAAGTCGCCGAGACCCTCCACCTGCAACAGGGGTCCTTCAAGAGAATCCACCGCTGAGACCTGCAAACACAACAGCACGCCTGAAGTTTACATCTGCCTGAATGTCTATGAGCAAAAATGATGGAGGACAATAAATAACTTTGTGTTAGATAATGGGATGGAGAATAACATCAAATATATAACATCATATATATATATATGTATACAGTAGTCAACATTTGAAGTGGAACAAAAAAGTTCATCAAAGTTGTCCTTAGACAAGAACGAGTGTTGTTCTATTGATCCACTTCAAATGTTGACTACTATATATATATAGTATAATATAATATATAATATATTACATTACATTACTTTACTATAATATAAAAAATATTTGGCCACACTTAAAAGTGAATGAATTTTATTGCAATAAATAAATAAATGTCATTGTAGTGGATGTTTGAGGTCAGTTACCTTTGACAGTTGATAATAAAGTCAATTTATAACTATTAAGTGTCCAAACATTTTTAAATGTTAATTTTGGACAGAATAATTTAAATAAATGTTTAAAAAAAAAATTAATTTAAATCTTAAACTTTTTGTAAAATGGTTTGCTTGATAAGGTGTTCTTTATATTAACTTGCTTTAATATTTGTCATATTTTGCAGTGGCTTAATGCATTTTAAAATGTGAAGTATCTGAATATTTATGAAGGCCAGAGCATGTTGGCTATTAAATGTGTCTATTCACTTTGTCTCCTTGGTATCTGTTGTTTTGAATGTTAGGTTGAAACTACCAAATCATAATGCAGCGTGTTTACTGCTAGTTTTAAAGGTATATCGTGTTCCAGGTACATCCATTGTTGGAAAGTCTCCTGGATTAGCTGCACTCCAGGATCACATAATAGCACATGCCCCACCTGCCCATCAAAAAGCACAGTGATAAAGCACAATAACAACTCTCGTCCAATCAAAGTATTAAAAGAGGGAGAATGCAGCGTGGTGGACTGCAGTGCCGCTGAATATTCACTCTGCTGAGTGCGTGTGGCTCCTGCAGAGAGCATAATGAAGTATGCGGCTGCTGGTTGAATGAGGCATATGACTGAGCTTATCAGTAAACACAAAGTGAGAGAATGATGTAAAAACATGCAGGAAAGCTAAATACATACATAAGCTTGCTCTCTCACACACACAGATATGCTAGTAATGCTTACTTTTTTTTTAAATCTTATATATTTCATTTATAGAAAATAGGCTGTGAATATAGAAAGTAATTAAAAAATATATCTGGCTTTTTTGCTTCAAATTTTTTTGTGTATCTGTATTCATCTGCTCCTCTCTTTCTCATAAACGCATGCAAGGGGATTTTAAAGCAAAAAAAGAACAAATGCAACTTAACATGGAGCGCGAGTCCAGGTACCGGTAGTCCCCTCAGGCTTAGCTTTAATGCTGTCCTGAATCTGCACCGTATCAGCAGCTACTTGCCATGCTGTCGCATTTGCAAACTGAATCTGAAGCATTTGTGTGGTTGATAAGTTAAATTTCCTCATTTCATTCACCTGACCTGGCTCACATGTCCCAGAGCCTTGATCTTCTATGCAACCTTTCCCTTATTCCTTCCATCCTTCATTTAATCTCTCACTCTCTCTCTCTCTCTCTTGCTTTTTTACTGCATTAACTTGTATTTCTAGTCTTTACTTCTCTTTGCCTTTACCTCTCCTCTCCTTCAGCACTGAATGATCCTGCAGTGGCTACTGCTTGTACAGTTAGCAAATAAATCAAAATGGCTGTGAATGAATGTGCTTTATTATTTAGAGGAAAGCTAATGGCCTGTTGATAGTGCTCTGGAGGGCCATCACTGCACACTTTGTGCACCGCTTCTGACAGACAGAGAAGGGGTCATCAAGTCAAGGAGTTGTTCATGCAAATGAGGGTTGCATGAGCCACAGTGTATACCAGGATCAGATGATCAGGTTCATTCTGAGTATGTGTGAGTGTGCCTGTTTACATGTCTTATTGCCAAACCAGGTTTAGTTGAGAAGACACTTCAATTTTCAATTGAGATAATTCTCTTTATATTTGGGATAGGATAGAGGGAAGAAAAGGAGGAGGCTAAGAGAGAGTATGTGAAATGACAGTAAAGGAGGATGGAGAGAAAGAAGAATAAAGGCAGGTAGAGGACATGGGAAGGAACAAGGAAGAAGGAGAGAAAGTAGGAAAGGAAAGGAAAGGAAAGGAAAGGAAAGGAAAGGAAAGGAAAGGAAAGGAAAGGAAAGGAAAGGAAAGGAAAGGAAAGGAAAGGAAAGGAAAGGAAAGGAAAGGAAAGGAAAGGAAAGGAAAGGAAAGGAGGAGGCTAAAAGAGAGTGTGTGAAATGACATGAAAGCAATAGAAAGAGAAAAGGACCAAGTACAAAGAGGAAGAGAAGGAAGGGAAGGGAAGGGAAGGGAAGGGAAGGAAAGGAAAGGAAAGGAAAGGAAAGGAAAGGAAAGGAAAGGAAAGGAAAGGAAAGGAAAGGAAAGGAAAGGAAAGGAAAGGAAAGGAAAGGAAAGGAAAGGAAAGGAAAGGAAAGGAAAGGAAAGGAAAGGAAAAATTAAGGACAAGAAGAGTAAGGTAAAGGAAGAAGAGGTAGAAGAAAGGAGTAGAGGAGGAAAAGGAAAATAATACAGAGGAAAGGGAAGAGGAAACAAACAGAATTAAGTAAAAAGTTGAAAGAGAGGAAAGGGACAATTCAACAGATGTGAGGTAATGAATGACAGCTCATCTGAAAAGCACACACTAGGGAAGTTAACCAGACTGACAGGTACAACAGTTAGAAGTGTGTGTGTGTGTGTGTGTGTGTGTGTGTGTGTGTGTGTGTGTGTGTGTGTGTGTGTGTGTGTGTGTGTGTGTGTGTGTGTGTGTGTGTGTGTGTGTGTGTGTGTGTGTCTAACAGGCACAGAAAAGTGAGGGACAGTGTTTTCAGACGAGAGTTGCAAATTGAAACACCGTGTACACCGTAATCTCTGTTGGCAGTCCCAATACTCCTTGTCAGATTTAACACAGTCACACACACAGGAGGAGAAGAACACCTGAGGGACCTGAGAGAGCAGGAGGATGGAAGCTTGTCATCTCTGACCACCGCTACTCACTGATTTCCCCTGTTGAGTGTGAATGTACCCAGAGAAACAGTGTGATCAAACACCTGATAAAAATGTGCTAAAAAAAAAACACACTGAAAAAGAACACAAGTAAAACCTAGAATCTTAAAAAAAAAAAAACACCTGGAAGTCCATGTTCCTTCTTATTTTTGATGATGTTTTGGCACCATGAGCTTTGATTAATGCAGTGGGAATTAATCACCTGACCAGAATTGCATAACTGAATAGGCCACTTTTTTAATCAGCACTGGAGCCATGTTTAGCCAACATGCTCCTGACACACCATGCAGTTTTGATACCATCTCCCCTCTCACTAAAAATAAATCACTCTCACTCTCCTAAATAACTTCATGTCACTCTCCACTATGTTGATATATATATTAAAAAAAAAAGGAAATACAGTACACTAATATTCAAAAGTTAGGGGTCAATATATTTTTTTTTTTTGAAAGAAGCTTCACATGCTTCTTCAAAGGCTGCATTTATGTGATCAAAAAAATAATAATATTGCAAAATATTACTATTTTAATTTATTCCTGTGACAGCAAAGCTGAATTTTCAGAATCATTACTCCAGCCTTTAGTGTCACATGATCCTTTAGAAATGATTCTAATATTTCTAATTATTCAATATTTACAAATGTTCTGCTGCTTAATAACCATGATACATTTTTAGGATTGTTTGATGAACAGAAAGTTCAAAATAACTTTGTAAAATTATAAAATGTCTTTACTGTCAGTTTTCTATCAATTGAATGTGTCCTTGCTGAATAAGAGTATTAATTCCTTAATGACCCCAAACTTTTGAATGATGGTGTAAATATGGACAGGAACTGACGACATTTATGTTTTCATAATTCACATTTTCATCAAAAGGCTAAGTTTCTTTATAATTTCTCTGAAATATTATGTAATGTTTGCAATATGTTATAAACACACAAAAAACATTTAAAAATAATAATTTATACTATTTTATTGGCCATCTATGGATTTCTTTACTTTCATTTTTTTATTGAACTAAATATCGAGGTCTTGTTCCTTCACTCTTCAGTTAAAAAATAAAAGTACTTTGTAATTGTAATTATTGTATGCAATATGTAATTAATGTACTACAGTATATTGTATAATTAGTGTAATTAAAGTAATTATTGTATACAGAAGAACCCTTTGTCAAGCATCCCAAAATGCACATCATGAAATTAGTTGAAACACTACTATTAGAGTGCAAAGCTCAAGGTAAAGATCTATAATTATTTTTATATGTTTATATCAGGGTACAAGCTAAAGAAACAAAAATCAGCTAATATGTACTTACCAAGGAATGAATGAGATTTCTCATACCAACACAGTATTCACTGGCAACCCTGATCATACACTCACCAGCATATCCGTGGCGTGCAGGTAGTGCTTGCTGGCCATAGACACCTCCAATTTCTGAGGAACCTGTTTGATGTTCTCGATCTCATCCAACAGGCTCAGGACATGCTTGTGCTCGACACCCTCGATCCACAGCTTCCTCAGTTCATCTCGCTTACAGTGGAGGAGCATCTTACAGGACAACAGGTTCTCCTTGACCTAAGCAGAGAGAAGCCCACATACAGTTAAAAGACCCTTCACACTTGATGAAACAAGCATCATCTTTCCAGTTTTCCTTTCACTGCTCATTTTTCTATGCATAATTATTTTCAAGTGTGTCAGCAGCAGGGGAGAAGATGATAAACAAACATTTCGCTGTAGATTAAAACCCAAGCTTAGTGGCTAATTTACAAGGATATTATTTCAGACATCGAAGACAATTACTAGTGATGCCTAATGTTTCTTTTATGATGGCTCACCATGTTTCGGGTGGCGTGGGAAGCAGTAATTAGTTCATTTTTAATGTTCTTAAAAGAGCTTACAAAACATGCACAAACGTGAACAAATCCCAAAGCTGGATAAACAAACAGCAAAATTAACGAACACTGCTAGGTTTTATTGGCTGCGTTGGGTTTATGTCTTCTGGTTTCCCGCTTGCGCTCGCACACACGCAAATTGAGATGTTTTTTTTGAGTCCTTGACTCAAACACATTTTTCAAGAGTGCAATAAACAAACTCAGTCACCTGTGTCTTTAAATAATAATGAGTAAAGATGGTGATTGGAGGTCCCTTGGCACCTCTCATCAAATACTTCACCAGCATGAAGACAGAACTGCTATTCTCTATGTTCTCTGAGGCAAGTTTGAGTGTGTGCGCGTGTGGGAAGCCTGACACCAGAAGCCTGAGGGACGACCCATCAGGCCGCATGGCTGAGAGAGAAGATTAAGCACAAAAACAACACAAAAAAAGCTGTTGATTTGCTTTTAATTTCCCTTTTTGCGTCAAACTGCTACAGCGTGTTGTTTTCCCTCTAATTATGTCTTATAAATCATTCCCTGGGTATTACAGCCAGCATTATATCAGACTGCATGCAGTTTGTGTGTGTTTACGTATCGGTAGGTTATTACAGAACTATGTGGGCTATAAAGCAAACAGCAGTTGCGTTTTATCTCCGCCAGCTGCTGACCAGAAGAAAAAAAATATATGTGCAGTGAGGAAGTTATTTCAATCAGCCATAAACAAACAGCATAAAGATGTATTACCGTGTGATTGGCAGCTACGTGCCTATGTTTTTAAAATATATAACTAACTCATTGTGCAGCTACTTAAAATTAGGGATTTTAAACCAGGGTCCCTGAAGGTACTCAGGTCTGTGGAGAACATACACTATCGTTCAAAAGTTTGGGGTTGGAAAGATGTTTTTTGGTTTTGAAAGAAGTTAATACAAGGGCAAATAAAAAAATTTGTTAAAAATTACAGCTTAATGTTACAAAAGATTTCTATTGCAAATAAATTCACTTTTTGTTTGTTTTTTTTGCTTTCTATTAGCCTAATCAAAGTATCCTGAAAAGTATCTTTCAACATTGACAATATTAAAGCTACACTGTGTAGGATTTTCTCCCATCTAGCGGTGAAATTGTATATGACTACCAACTGAATATTACTTTCTAGCCCCTCCCATTCTGAGGGCGTCCTACGGTGGCGGTATTATTTCAAATCTGCCGGCAGTCGCGAGTAATCTCCCCTCGCATTCGTCACGGCGCCACTGAGAGTTAAAACGCGAAAGGCGAAGTTTGAATTTCCAGGTATGTCCCACTTTGGCTAATGTATTTTCAAGATGGAGGCGCAACATGGCTGCCGCCATTCGAGTGACTCGCTCGTATGTATTCTAAACGGCAGATTCTACGCTTAAGAGAATACTTGATTAGTTGGTAGAAGTAATTACACATTAATGAGCACATATCATTTTGAAAGAACAAAGTGTTTTTTGCTAAGAATTAACTTAAAAAATTACACAGTGTAGCTTTAAGGATTGTTCCTTGAGCAGCAAATCAGCATATTAGAATGATTTCTGAAGGATCATGTGACACTGAAGACTGGAGTAATGATGCTGAAAATTCAGCTTTTTTACATTTTAAAATATATTCAAACAGAAAACAGTTATTTTAAATTGTAATAATATTTCATAATATTACAGTTTTTACTGTAATTTTGATCAAATGAATGCAGTGAAGGCATTTCTTTCAGAAACATTTTTAAAAATCATACTGACCCCAAACTTTTGAACAGCAGTCTATGTAAAACATATAGCACTTAAATATTCGTGATAATGTCAACATTTGCAATTAATAATGTGTTAAGCATGCATATATATATATATATATATATATATATATGGCTAATTAAATGTATTGTGAGATTTAGCTTTATTATACACACTGAAAAAAATGATTTGTTGAATTTAATCAATTTTTTTGCACACAATTGATTTTAGCTACATTTAAACAAATGTATTAGGCTAAGTTGAACTTATTAAGTTTTAGTTCAACTTAATGCATTTGTTTAAATTTAGCTTAAATCAATTGTGTGCAACCACTTACCATAAAAAATTGATTAAATTCAACGAATCATTCTTTTCAGTGCAGGAGTTCCCTTGGTTGAGTCTTGGAACATGGTCCCTGATCTGAAAAATGTTGAAACCCATGATCTAAAACATACATTCATGATTACTAGTGAGTTTCTAAACGCAGATGAACGTGTGGCACACCTGTTTGATCTTGTTGCGAGAGCTGGTGATTCTCTCAGTGATGCTCTGGTAGGTTCGGATGGCTGTGGTGAGCTCTGTGTAGTGCTGAACGATCAACTCGTCCAGATCTCGGTCACACTTCTCATAGGCCTCCTCCAGACGGCCCTTCTCTGTCTCTCGGTCCTGCACGTCATCACTGTTGGACAGTGTCCTGACCGAAAGATAGTAAACATATGCTACATCACCAAACTATATAGTAATATGCATCGAAAAATGTTCATACATAACGATACTGAAATATCTGAAACGCTTCCAATAGGCCTACTCATTTTCTACAGAATAGAATAGATGCGTGATACCAGCTGCGCTTTCTTCAGAGCACAGCATGAATGCCAGAGACGAGGCTGCACCCAATATAAGCTCATCCTGTCATCATTATGATACAAACTTTTCAGACAGATGTTGGATTTTTGGCCATCATCGCAACCACAATCCATCACCAGAAGCCCACCCACTCAGAGAGACCCGCTGGGGCTGACGCCAATCCACCGAGTGTCCCAGTCCGCAGGCTGCCAGTCACAGCTCAGCTCTCAAAGTCTGTCCTGAACTCATTTCCACTGCGGTGTGGCTTTAAATCAGAGTAAAAGAAGGCAGCACAATCTCCCAAAAGAACTCATTACATTCATTCCAGTCACTAGAGCTCATAGAGATATAGAAGGAACGTCTGAGAACCAGTAGTCAGTAGGGAAGGGTCCCTTCAAGCTCGCAGTGAAGCACAGATCATGTAGATATAGCTTCCACCCATAGACTCACTCTTTTTTGACCCCAACGGATTGCCCTGAAGACATCCTAATGGAAACGGCTGATGGATAAAATGGAGATAAAAGAGCCGTGAAGCAGAGTGATGGATCTCTGACACCTTACCAACTTAACTGGGCTCGATGGAAGAAAATACGTTTAATCTACGTAAGCAAGTAAAAAAAGTTCATTACAACTCATCAAGGCATTACCAGCAGTCATGTACTGTAACTATCATTATCAATTAGGCAGTAACTTTACTTTAGCACACTATATTGGGTTCTGGCTGCCATCTATCATCAGCTGAGAAGCGTTACACCATGAGGGCTTCAAATAGGGCTCCTCAGAGTCAGATCTGTCACATGTTCCACAAGGCAATGGAAGTCTATATACAAGAACTTCCTGTCTTCATGATGGACTATTCCCTGCCTTCTCAATGGCCTTAAAAATAAATAAATAAATAAACTGTGCAGACTGGAACACATCTATCAGTATATTTAACATCACATATTATATATAGTGTTTTTTCCACAGTAATTTATAAGATTTATGGTTCAACTTTATATTAGATTTATTTAACTAGTATGTACTGTATGTAAAAATAACTAATGTATTGTGTTTATGTTGTATTGCAAAATTATTTTGCTGCAGTTGAGGTGGGATACGGGCAGCGTCGGCTAAGTTACTCTAAAAAAGTATTTAATTACTAGCTACTGATTACATCTTCAACAGTGTAATTAGATTACTGTAGTACTTATTACATTACTTGCATTATTTATTACTAGATACTTTCCAAATCCCATATCAACCTAGGCCAGTTGAACAATACAAGGGCAGACACAAAACTGCACATTTGATTCTTTCAAATAAACAATATACAAATTGCATAAATTATTCTTGAACTTGAGTGTATAAAGTTACATTAAAAACAAACATTTTAACCTTAAAATTTTATGTTAAATCCACAATTGTTTTATATAGAATTATTGTATAGTGAATTGCATAAGAAGTAATTGTAACTAAATTACAGAAAAATTAAGAATAATTCCTTACTTTACCTTTTCAAGGGAAAGGGTTAAGACGTAAATATAATTATAGATGTAATTACAGATTAATAACAGATTATATTATATTCATTAAATATAAATACAATGTAAAACGTACACACGATAAGTGCATTGTATCAAATTATTAATTTAAATGCCAGTACATAGCCTAGTTGTTAAAGACAATTAATATGAAGTGGGACCAATTTTCTATTGTTGTATTTTCATGTTATTGTTCTTGTATGTTGTTATGTGTATTATTTATGTGTTGACAAGCAAACAAATATTCAGACTGCGTCTATGATGTTGAAACGGTGCTGTTTAAGTAAACAGTTTACTAAGTTTTCTATTGTTGTATTTATTGTTGTAAGTTTTCTATTGTTTTCTATTGTTGGACCAATTGTCTATTGTTGTATTTTCATGTTATTGTTCTTGTATGTTGTTATGTGTATTATTTATGTGTTGACAAGCAAACAAATATTCAGACTGCGTCTATGATGTTGAAACAGTGCTGTTTAAGAAACACAGTGAGTCTCTATTTTGAAACTCTGCCAGTCCTGTCAAAACATAAGCAGTCCATTTAAACAAGTTCCTACAGTAACTATGCCTACAAATTCTGTCATTCAGAGGACCTCACAGCAAACTATAAACTTGAGCTGATGAGACGTAAAGCCTCTTAAGAAGTACTTGTTATTTTAATCCATAATTGAAATAATTCAATATAACAGGATGTATTGTTAGCAAACATGCTAAGCGGCTATCCATTCATGTCGTTTGCTTCGCAAAAAGAAGGTGCAAAGATTTAACGCAGACAAAATCAAGCTGGCCGGCTAGACATTGTAAAAAATATCGTGCTCACCTTATTACAGATATAAGTAAACCAGAGGGATCTTTGCTTTTGGAGACAGCGCTCCTGTATCTGCCTGTGTCAGCTGCCATCTTTCCGTTACTACACCCAAAAAACTCGTGACGGACTTCAGCCAATGGGAAGCCTCCCTCAGGCGTACAGGGATCGCTGGGAAATGAAGTCTTTGAAGCCATGAAAAGTGAGGGATGGAGAGGAGGTCCGACTCATTTCCGCGACTCGATTCTTTTGAACAGTTCGTTTCAAGGAACCATATGCATATGAATCACTTTTGCATAAATTATTACCTAGTAAACTATAAAGTTGGTAGCCCTTTTTCCCCTAATTGCTCAGTTTGTCATAATTTCGAAGAAACAACTTATTAACAACTTATTTTGGAACTGTTTATTGCAAAGTGTTTTGGATTGGCTATCATTTTATTTAAAGGAATTTATCCCAAACTTCTGTATTAGCCAATTTTCATATTAGGTTTAGCTATAGGTTTACTTATTACTATTCCTTGCAAAATATTACATTCATAAATGTAAAAATAAAATAAAATACTTTGTTTTATTGTTTTTGTTGTTGTTGATAAGATGAAAGATCGAAAGATTCTTCAAAGAACTAGAATTTAAATTGCTTGTATAGTCTAAAATAGGCTAATGTAATATGCTTTTATAGTTCATTTCAGAATTGTATTGTAACCCTCTTGGGATTTTCTGTTTATTATCCTTTTGCTTGTAAATGTTGTGTTATAGTTCTAAAAAATTAATCACATTTTGCTGTTTATTTTTTTATTTATTTTTTGCTGTTTATTATTCCTGTTTTGATAATAAAGTCTCATTAGCAGTTTATGCATGATAAATAATAAATATAGTTCACATATTAGACAATACTAAGATTCATTTACATGATAATAAATAAAATATATACTAAAAGTAACTAATGTGCATTTAATTTTAAGCAAATCGTTCAGACCAGTTTTGAGAATTCTTTCACAAATCAGACGTACATTAGCCATGGGAGCAATATGGAGCGAAAGGTGAAGGTTGTTAATTGCTTTCTGTTCCTAGGATATATTGCTCTGGACCTGTTCCCCTCTATCTCCTGACGATCTCTGCTGTAACAAACCAGGGAGGAAAGGGCATTGATTGTGTGGGAAAGGGTCGATCTGGCAGTCTCCTCTTTGACTGATGTGTCCGTGGACAGCAGAGATAACATAGTGGCCAATTTTGTGCCGCTTCAAAAAAAGGAAACAATCACAGAGACTCTGAGGTTATTTTCCTTTAGCTCCTCTGAGCCTTTAGTCAGATCCAGAAGTTCTTCTTATCGGCTTCCTCTGAGGCCCATCATTTCTGAACAATCTACTGTCCTTTGCTGATGACACTGGGATTAGGTTATTTCTCATCACCTAGTGCAGGATAAAAGGTTGTCACAATGACGCCTGAGGACATGTAGACAAAGACAGCCACCCACTGAAGGACAGAATGCCCACACAGATCATTTGACACGAGGAGTTCAGGAACTTCTTTTATAGTTAAGCACTTTTGGGACAGAATGCACGAATGGTTAAAAAGAATGTAATGCCTTTTGAGTATTGCATTGTTAAGTATGGTGAGCGGGGAGGGGGGGTTATGCGAAAAAATCTTTAAAAAAATATCTATATTTACACAAATGTATTACAAGTTTTGTGGGATTTAAAAATTATTTCAATTTTTTTTCAACCCTCAAAGCAGCTGAAAAAAAAAGAAATCCATTACAACTCTCTAAATTACTTGCAATATATATATATATATATATATTTTTTTTTTTATAATTTATTTTATTTATTTATTTTTATTTTAGTATTTGTTTTTGTAAACACGCCCACATGTGTTGCGTTTTCATGTTTTATTGGGTTTTGCATAGTATACAAACTGTATATTCGATCCCCTTACACTAACCCTATACCCCTAAACCTACCCATCATAGAATTTATGCATTTTTACATTTTCAAAAAGCATCACTTAATATGATTTATAAGCTGTTTTCCTCATGGGACCAAAAAATGTCATAGAAAGACAAGGATTTCGGATATTGCCATATTTGTGGGGATGTTTTGTCCCCATAATGTAGGGTTTACCAGGCCACACACACACACACACACACACACACACACACACACACACACACACACACACACACACACACACACACACACTAATCTATCTCTCTCTCTCTCTCTCTCTCTCACACACACACACACACACACACACACACACACTTACTTTCTACAGGTGCTGAATTTAGTGTTCGGTTAACAATACCTGTTTGTTATTTGAACAGATTTAATAAAGGTTAAAAAGTATTTTTCTGTCTTTTTTTTTCTTTACTAGAATTGAAATGTGAAATCTTAGGAAAAAATATTAAATAGGTGAATATTAAAGTAGAAGACATTTACAGCTTAGATTGTTAGATTATTAGACTGTACTAAAAGGATAAAAAAAAAGCCTGTTGTAAGTTATTGTAACATAGCAGCAAATTATTTATAATTATTATGCTCTAAAATAGATCTGAAATGCTTATTGTCCGAAATAAATAAATAGGCCTATCTATTCTTGAAATCCAATACATTTTTCTTCCATTTATGTTGTCCAATAGAGACACTAAGCACTTACGCTCAACGAATGAGAATCGTCTTTCTTCGCCTGTGCCAGGTGGGCGGGGCTAAAAGCGGAAGCGCTGTTTGTTTCTAAACTGGAACGTGCAGCCCCGGTGCTCGCGCATAACAACCTGTCAACTCTTTACATTTCATAACTACTTATTAGATTTTACATGAATTAACTGGTTAAAGACCAGGGGCTTGTTTGAGCAGGAATGGGAGCCAACAGCAGCACGCGTCGCGTGTCTTTTGAATCGGATGAAAATGAGAACATAACGATAGTGAAGGGCATAAGGGTGAGTGACACTCATGTCTGTTCTCCTCCACCTGTCAAATGCACATCACGCACACTGACGCATGGCTTTAATTCACCTCTGCTGTGATTTGAATGCATGCGCCGGGGTCGTGATGAAGGCTTCTAACAGTCTTAACTTATCTAACGTTAACTGAATAAACGTTCTGTCCCTGACTGCCTGGACACTCGCTTCAGCTGACCTGGAAAACCGAGTTATGTAATTGATAAGCAAGCCTACCTAAGAAAAGTTACTTTAGCAGACACTTGTTGCAGTTCAAGCATTACAATGTCAACCATGACAGCACTGTGCCCCCCACCCCCCACCCCCATATAGGTTAAACAGTCACCCTTCACACAGCTGTTTACACCAGTTGATACTGGTACTACAGTATATTCATTTGTTTTTAAACATGCACCTTATTCACACTTGCTTTTTAGAGACTGTTTTGTTTTGTGCTGGTGTTTTTCAGTGTTTACATAAATGAGAACTAAGTTACAGCAGTGGTCTTCAGCCTATGCGAAGAGATAAAACAGGGACCCCTTGTAATTGTATATAAATCTATATAAAAATATGAGTTTTGCATATCAAGCCTAGTATACAATAATATATACATTTTAACAGTTTATATATATATACATACACACACACACACACACACACACACACACACACACACATACTCTACCAAATGAATGATTATGTATTTTTTAAATTTACTTAAAGCATTATTACTACTACTATTATAATTACTATTTTTATTATTATGATAAAATTTTAATAAAAAGTTAATCCCCCTGTTGAAGGCCCTCACTAAGGATTATCCACGGTGGCTGAGAGAGCTCAACGCGCTGCAACTGAAAACAACAACAACAAAAAAACATGCAAATAGAAAAAAACCCAGCAAATTAAGAAAACTTCTTTATCATTTTGACAACATGTGCTGTAAATACTCACAACAACACAACCAAATACAGAAATGTGCTGTAAATAGCACAGACCACAAGGAAAATGTTTCAAGGGGACCTCAACTTGCGAGTAACCTGGCAGGTACATGCTTATTGTTCAATGTCTATTCCTCAGTGGTGTTGATGGTGACCTAAAAGGTTTGTTTTTTTGGTTTATTTCAACATCCTGATCATGTGTGTGTTGTGAGTATTTGCAGCACATGTGTTGTCAAAGTGATGAAGATGTTTTCTTAATTTGCTGATGTTTTTTCTATTGACATGTGTTTTCTTCAGTTGCAAGTTGCTTTGAGCTCTCTTGGCCACCGTAATTATCGAAAATTCCTGTCACTTTCATTTACTCGGAAGAATGAAAATATAATTATTGTGTGACTAAGTCAAATAAGTTTAGGAAGTTAAAGAACTAAAATAACTTAAACTAGTTTTACAACTAAAAAATATTTTGCACTGATTGAAATCCAGCAACTATTATTATTATTTAAATATGATTGTCTATAAGGCCTATATAAAAATGCTGTCAATACAAAAGTGCTTTTACTCAAGCACTCAAGCAGAATGACCATTTCTAATGAGCCGGCATTGTTTATCATTTATTTTACATTCTGTTTAAAACTAGAGAATGAGCAAGAATATTGTCACGATCACTGACATTTGTTTTCTTCATTTCTGTTCTTCAGCTCTCAGAGAAGGTCATCGACCGCATGAGGGAACCCTCAGGCCCGCCGAGACCCCAGGCACCCAGCAGAACCCCTCCTGCTTCTCCCCTTGTGGTTGATCCTCTGCCAGCACTGGTGCCAATATCTCCTCCATCTGACCCTGTTACTTCCCTTCCACCTCCTCCCTTGCCAGAGCGGGTAAAACTCCCTGAGCAAGTGACCACTCCTGCACCTCCTCCTCCTGTTGCATCAGTGGGTGTTGTATCAACCCCTGCAGGTGAGTCCATTTCTCCACCTGCTTCCACAGCTGAGCTTATAACAGCATCTCCACCTGTGGAAATAACTGCCCCAGCTCACTCCTCCAAACCCAGACCCCTTCCTCCCCTTGCTGATTCTGTTCCCGCCCCTCCTGCTTTTGAGCTTTTCACACCTCCTCCCCCTGTGGAATCCATTCCTATCACTAAAACTGCTGCCGAACCTGTCTCTGCTCCACCTGTGGAAATAACCGCCCCCTCCCCTCCAGCTGAATTTGACACCCCTGTCGCTTTTGCCGCTGAAACTATCCCGCGCCCTCCTCCGACCGTAGACGAACCTGTGGCTTCTCCTCCACCACCTCCTGCCGGTGAGTTGGATTGTTCTGTAACGCAATGCTGACACACATGCATGTGTTCATGTGGTTTGCTCGTGAATTACACTTGAGGTGTTTCACACATATTGCACAGTGCACTTCAGTGCCTGTCATTCATGAGCGTTAATGATACTCCTCGGGTAAATTGCATCTTGTAAGCACTTTGAATGTGTTGGTACACCATTGTGAAGGGGTAATATTACGCATCAAGTCATTCTGGGTAATTCTACGGAGTTCAAACTTCTCTTAAACACATTCAGAGTACGTGGGTGGAGTGGAGCCACTGCAATTTTCCTTGAATAAAGTGTTTTGGAATATAACAACATGCATATAGTACCATAGTAGTCATTATTGTTGTGCAGAATTTTTTTTATACATTATAATGTGGCAGGGACAGTGAGAAACTAATTATTAGAGGGATAGTTCATCTGAAAATCTAAATTATGCCATCGTTCCAAACCCATAAGACTTTTGTTCTTCTTCAAAACACAAATGAAGATATTTTTCCCTCTAATGAAAGTTCATTCCTAGCCTGGCTAACGTCAGACCAAGTCTCATTTGAGACTTGGTCTGGGAACCACGTGTTCATTTTCTCGTATTTGAGGCGTGGTTTACGAATGCCCAGAGCCGTTTATTGGGCGCTATGAATGTCTATCAAATGCGCCTGTATGTAGCTCATAACCAATCGCTTCAATTATACCAGATGACGTATGTAGAGTGACAGAAATTCGACGAGGAAAAAGACGATGGGTCAAAGATTTATTTGTACACGATGGCGTTTAGCGAATATTACCGTTTGTGCAAGATAAACATGAGGGTAGAAGATAACGTCGAGTCTGATGCCATGTTGGATCCATAGATATAAACAAACTGCTTCGGTGTCGTCATCGTCTTGCTGCTCCCTCCCCGTTCTGTGATTGGTTCCCTTTTTCAGGGGAAAATTTGGTCCATGGTGTCCAGACTGCCTAGCAGCGTGAATAAAATCGCGCTGCGAGCAAGGCAGTATGGGGAAACCCAGGCTAGTTCATTCCACCAAATATTCAAGAATGCTTCTAAAAGTTCATAAAGGCATCGTAAATGTTATCTGTTCATCATACAGTGCCATCATGTATGCTCAGAAGACTTATAAGAATTATTTTTCTGATGTTTTTCTGAACTTTTTGAAGCATCAAAGATTTGGTTGAATGGACGTTCAATTGAGGGACTGAAATATGTCAGGTTTCATTAAAAATGGCTTCAATTGTGCGTCGAAGATGAAGTAGTAGACATCAGGATGAGTAGTCGTTGGCTGAACTATCTGTTTCAATTATTTTTTAATTTATATTTTCGTTTTTTTCTGCAAAAACGAAGCACATAAATCAGAAATGCACACCTGCTTTACTCCAGCATGATTGAGATTTATTTGAAATGCAACTGTATGGATTTTTAAAAATTAGATAATTTTTTTCCTAAAAGTTCAGTCCTCGTGATGTTAGTGAGTGGGCCTGGATCCTTCCATATTATGATTCATAGCTTGTGCCTGAGTGCTAATGAAACGATTAATTCTAACTTGTAATAGAGTTAATGAATCAATGCTGTAATTAGGAACTCCACTTAAGCCAGTTCAGCCTCCAAGGTACCTCGAACAGCATGTCCTCCCAAAAGTGTGTCGATCCGATCACGTTTACAACCGCTTTGCTTCTCATTAGCAAGTAAGACTTTGTTCATAGATCTTTCAATCGGAAGTTTAGATGCGGTTTTGAGCGATTATAACTGAGACGCCAATTAGGAAAGAACCCACAATTCTTTGACATTTTCTTCAGTCACATGATTTTTGGCTAAACTATAAACCTTCCCCAAATGATGCATGTGCTCAAAGTCCATTCTTTAATAACATAAAGTACACAATAACGTTTGGTGAGTATCTTCTTTGATTTATGTAGCTTTGCTAAAATATCTGGGATTAAAAATCTTAAACTCAAAACGCTTTAGACCCAGTTTACACCTATATTTAGCATCGTCCACTTGTGAATACCAGGTGTATACAAGTCCCGATCAAGTATGCAATTTAAGACCGGGTTTGGTGCTCTTGTATTTTGGGCCTGTCATTATAGCAGAGTGATGCATTTCCTGTTTTGGGGCTAGTGCAGCAAAAAGTTATTTAAACACATTATGTATTTATAACGTTAACCCACAATGTATCCTTTTGTCAAACAGCATATGCTAAAAATGGACTTGGACGTTTCCAAGACATGGAGTCTTGTCTTTTTCTGAGCTCTGAGCTTCCTTGCTCCCACCGCCACATAATTAAGCTCATCTAATATGTATTGAAACGGTGGCTGTCAGCTCAAATGCGTGTGAAAATTTCTGTGTGCGCCCTCTCGGCCCATAATAGTAGTGTAACCTGCAGAGTCTGTGGGCTGGAGCTGACATTATATGAACTGGCTCTACTTACAGAGAATGGAAAAAGAGACGCCCGCCCGCCCGCATCACACATAACGAGACAGCTCCCTGTTAATGAGACACAGATCTGCTTAATGAGCACTACCATGGAGGCTCTCACACACTCTTGTTTTTTCTCTATCCGTCTATCTAAAATTCCCTACATCTCAATCTCTCTCATGGTTTCCCTTTCCCACGTGTTCGTTTTTCTTGCTGGCTTGTGCTTCCTTGGTATAATGATGACAGAAACACTTTTGTGTTCACTATAAATATGTATTCTGGGATTATGTAATACAATGACAGTGAATAACATAACCCTGTAATTCTCATCACACCCCCTTTGAAACTAGGGAAACTTGCTAAAACATTTTATCTTTTATTATATATATGCTTATGTGTGTGTATCTAAATAAATACATTTATTTTTATTTATTTTGCTACTTATTTTTATTATTTTAAAAACTGCTGGATAGAACATTCATTACATTTCAATACAGCTGTCACTTGCTGAAATAATAATAATAATTATTATTATTATTAATGTTTTATTGAGGGAAAAGTGCAAAAAAAAAAACAGATTTTCAGATTTTCCAGGTTTTATTGTCGTGAATAATGTTGCAATCTTTGAAAGCAATTAAACAATGAACTTTGTGTAATGAGGCTTACATAGTTATTTTCTGTATTTCTTGTTCTATTTTCTATTGCATACAGCATTTAAATAATAGAAAGACTTATTTAATCAAATGCT
Organism: Scardinius erythrophthalmus; assembly: GCF_964197995.2. Classification (NCBI taxonomy): domain Eukaryota; kingdom Metazoa; phylum Chordata; class Actinopteri; order Cypriniformes; family Leuciscidae; genus Scardinius; species Scardinius erythrophthalmus. Next base: position 12,134,374 of record NC_138224.1, on the reverse strand, counting down.
TATTTAATTAAGCTTTTAAATGCTTATTACATTTTTAGAAAAAAATAATATAGCATAGCTAAAATGTTAGCATAGTTGAGCCAGAATACAGTGATAGAATTGTCCCGATTTATTCACCCTCATGTTATTTGAATGTCTTTCTTTTGTGAAATGAAAAGTTGGTGAACAATTACCAAACAATGCTTATTGAAACTTAGTATCTACATCTATTAAAAATGACCAGTGACCATACTGAAAGATTAAGCCTCAACCAAACTTAATGCTGTGCCTTTTCCCGATGACTCACTTCTTAAATTGTATCTCTTTGCCTCAGCTCTTCTTTCCTTAAGAGGCTCAGCTCATCTTCTAAGGGTCAAAGGCTGTGACCTTAATGAGAGACATTGATTATGTGCGCCCACGAGTGGAGGTATTAAGAGAAGCTGTGGATGATCGAGTCCATCACTAAATCACGGCAGAGTCCCTGCGCACGGTGATTAGACAGTGGTCAAGGTTGATCCTCCTACACGTTCTCAGCATACCATGAATATTCATACGCAGGGCCCACACACCGTTTTCCATTACGCTCTAATTACCAGCACACAAATCCTTCTTTGTCTCAGCCATACATAAACATATATTCTTTCCGTTACATATTAAGTAGCTCCTTGAGGATCGCCAAGTTCAGAGAGGGAAACATGTTTACACATCATAATAAAATGATCTTTCTGCCCCACTTGCTTGTTGTTTCATGAAAACTTCCATGAAACCTGAGAAGATGAAAGTGTAGGATGAGAATAAGGAAGATCGGTTACACTTTATTTTAAGGTGTCATTGTTACAGTGTAATTATATATTTTAGTACTGAGTAATAATAATTAACTACATGCACTTACTATAGAGTTAGGGTATGATTAGGGTTTGGCTTAGGGTTAGTTGCATATAATTATGCATAATTTACTGCTATTACTATGTAAGTACATGTAACATTTTGTTGGTAGTACCAGTTTGCAACGATTATTAGTCAACACTAAGTTGTTAGCAACAAAATATTAGTGCATTCCTGGAACTCGGTGTCGTTACACTACATGCTTATGCATCGCTTTCTGCTAGGACTTTTACGGGCTTTTCCCAAATCACGGAAGGGACCTCGAAGTTCGGGTTAGCTGTACCATAAGCCATCAGGCAAGTTTTATTTAAATAAACTCCTGATGTAGCCTACTTACAAACTTTCCAATGCCTCGTTTTATGAGTACAGAACCTGTTTGTACTACTGTAGAAGTTTGGTACCATTCCGGGCATTATTAGTGGGGTAATTTATGAGATACAAACTAGGATCCATTAGCGCCTGCACTAAGCCATTCGGCTGATATCTCTAAATAAGCTCTAACTTTAATAATGTTCGACCAAGGGAAAAAAAGCTTCTGGGGGGGGTGTTTGTCTCGAGGTCATGGTGCAAAGGACCCTAGGTTGAAATTATTCTGAACCATCCCTTTCACAACATGTACTTACTATAGGGTTACGGTAGGATTAGGGTTTGTTTGAGGGTTAGTTGCATGTAATTATGCATAATTTACTGTAATAAGTACATGTAACATACATATGTAAACACAAGTACAAATGTAAAAAGGACACTGTAAAATAAAGTGTTACCATTAAGTTTTACCGAAAGATCTACTTGTTTGATATTCCTGGGAGTCTCTTCATGTCTGTAGAAGATGTTGAGGCTCGTTTAAGTTGGATCGTGAGGAACGTGTAATGGTTTAGATTAGCCCCTCCTCTTCTCAGGTCTGGAGATTAATGAAACATCTTATGAGACATGCAATTTGTCTCTGTCTGTTATCTCTCTCCCGACTGCCCGAAAGCTACTTTTGAAAATTTCTGCAGAGAATGATGGAGTGAGTGAAAGAGAGAGAAATATCTAAAGATGATGAGTTTTTCATCTTTAAGCATTACTGTTCTCACTCAGGAGTGACACGGGCACCCAGACGGTTAATGTCGTTCTGAACTTCTCGGTGACCTCCTGCGAAAAGCCCCGGAAGACTCTCAGATGGCGTTTTAACATACGAGCTGGTTATCCTTTGAATCCACCGACTCTTTCTTTATCCTTTTTAAATATTAAAGCCCAGTTTAAATTAATGAATTATGGGAACCTAGAGCCTGAATAAATGTGTGACACTGTAGAAAAGTCTTAAGCCTGATGGAAAAGAAAAGAAAAAAAAAAAGAACGAGTGTGCTACATTTTCCTTTTCTGAGAAGCTGATAACAGGGGGTCTCATTCACTAACCGTGTGTAGGCATGTATTTGTGCATAAAATCTGTTTTTGAATCATTCATGCTGCTTTCCTGATTAAATCAATAAGTTTACACTTAAATGTAGAATAAATTTGGGATATAATTTAAATCCCAATTGAAACCACACATATACACTTTCAGTTGCCTTATATAATGAATATGTATAAGTATATTTTTATTTATTTGTTACATATTTTATAATAAATAAATACAATACATATATTTGTATACTGTATTATTATTATTATTATATACTGTAATATTATATTTATAATATAATATTATTCTAACATAAAATATATCTATAAAAATATAACTATAATAATGTATAACTTTATTGATTGATTTATTTAATAAGTGACCCTACAATAAGTCTTTACTGGAATTTTTACATGAAAAAGTGTTGTTTTTATGTACACACACACACACACACACACACACACACGCATACGTCTGCATATGAAGATGAAGCTTTTGTGTATGCTCTAATGATCATTTGTGTTGTGAAAGGACTGCGGGTCAAAAAGTGGAGGGGAAACCGTTATATACACCTGTATTACAGGTGGAGATCAGATGTGTTACCCGAAGGATCTCTGTTATTACACCATATCTTTAATTTGATGGTATCTAGTGGGATTGAGGTTAAACAGCACCTGCCTGCCTGTATCCATTACACTACCCTGCTGTTTGATAAATGTTCTGCCAGCATCTGCAATTAATTTCTTTTTTCCCTCTTCGGCATTGTCACGGTAACAGAAAGATTTCTCATTAGTCTTGAAGAAGGTTGGTGTAAGTGATAACTTTTAAGTGCTTCTCTCCCAACAGGTTTCATCTCCTGGCTTTACAGTCTCAAATTGTTTCTAAAATGAACATTGTTACGCAACAGAACCATATGGCACTCATACTGACTGCTCCTTCCGGCGGCTGCTTATAAAACATCACTTTAAACTACTGACAGCTACTACGTCTTACTTTCCTGAATATATTAAAGTGCCCCCATTATGCTTTTTTTGAATATTACCTTTCATGCAGTGTGTAATATAGATGTTTGTGAATGTAAAAGGTCTGCAAAGTGCATGACAAATAAAGTAATTGTCTCATAAAATAAATAATCGATTCTGAGCTGCCAAAACAAGTCGTCAGCAATTCCACTCTATGTAACAATGTGACAAATTTGCATAATGCCAGCCTATGTTCTCCATTGGCTTTCTGCGAACAGTGTCTACTTTGACCCGCCCTCAAACATTGTAGTTGTTGCTGAAGCCTGTAAGAATTTGGTTTGTGTCGTCGAAATGTCGAGAAGACTTTTTTCAGCATAACTACTTTGCATGCACTTCAAAAGTATGAGGACACGCTGGAATTGATATGGAAAAAACAACGCCATCGTTACTGTTTATATCACTGTGTATATCAAGGAGGATGGAGGCGGGAACTGGCGAACGTTCAGCAAAACTTTAATATCATAAAATAAACCCAAAACGAAAGTAAAACGTCAGCCACTCATGGAAGACTGCCTCTCTTATAAATAAAACATAACGTAAATGTCCAGGTCTGGTCCTTTCTCGTCCTTCACTGTCTTCACTCCTCCTTTTATCCAACCGGAGCTCCTCCATGAGATACAAGCAGGACGGTGGCATTATGAGCGTCACCTACGCGCTTTCACTGTTCTCTGCCTCGTTTAGAGTTTAGAGAGACCGAATCTTCAAATGAACCGTTTTCAGACTCTTTTGAGAAATGTAGGTAACGTGAACTGTACTCCAAAACAAAATTAGGAGCCTTTAAAATGGCGTAATAGCGGCACTTTAAGTAATAATTAAATTAAATGCTCCAATGTGGTGGACGTGAGATGGAAACTCAAGTCTCACTTAGTACGTCACAAAAGTTTTGTTTTGTTTATTATTATTTCGATTTTTTTTAAATATTATGTTAGTTTTTTTTTTTATTCTATTCACTCCATTAGAGACTAGTCTCTGTCTAGTCATCATTAATATTTACAGTATGTCTGCAAGAATATGTTTTTCTCTAGTTAGTACTCATTTATTTTACTGTGGGGAAAGTTAAGACATTTGTTTAGTGAGGGTTTTTTTAGGTAAATGATCCATCACTTGCCTACTTAGTTTATTTAAAAATCCTTTATTTCAGAAGTACTCAATGTTAAAGATAAAATGATCTTTTGATTTAAGTAAAACCTCATATACTTCTCTTTAGACTTTGCCATGAAAGACTTGACTTGGATTTGTGACAAAAGATTTGACTAGGACGTGTCTGTGAGGAATGATTGTTTTAGTACTTTTATTTATTTATATATTTATTTTTAGACTAAATGCTGGCTGTTTACACAAACTGTAAGCCCTTTATCTCCATCTACATTCGGACTTCCTGTCATGCATTAGCCCCAGGCCTCTGCAGTACTGCGGTACTGCTGCTGCTTTTTTCGACTGGAGGCTATGAGTTTGTCCGTTTTATATCTCTGCTGTGCTTTCACAGACAATTAGCCATCCAGATAAAGAACAGGACACACACTGACATGTTTGACTGTGACTGTGTTGATATCAACACTAAATTGTGAGAAGTGTTGCTTTGATTTGTGTGTTTGAAAGTGTTGTTTTTTTGCTTTGCCTCATAAGGCAGAGATGTCTTAAGGGCTCAAAATAATATCCTACCTCACTATATTGCTTACGAATTTCTTAACAAACTTCTTTACAAACAAATACAAACTGCCTCAAAGAAACTTCGGTCACACTTTAATTCAGGGTCCAATTATCACTATTAACTAACTGTGACGTTTGCCTCTAAACTCCTAATTTCTGCTTATTAATAGTTAGTAAGGTAATTAAGTTTAGGTATTGGGTAGGATTAGGGATGTAGAATATGGTCATGCAGAATAAGGCATTAATATGTGCTTTAGAAGTACTAATAAACAGCCAATGATGTGATATGCATGCTAATAAGCAACTAGTTAATAGTGAGAATTGGACACTAAACTAAAATGTTACGAAACTTTAAGTGTAAAATAAAACATTCAACTTGGTTATCCTCAGGGCATTTCCTTTTTTATGACCTTCTATGACATGCAACAACAAAATCAAACTCTCAGGAGTAAGTGTATTAGCAGTAGCTCAGCATCTAATGTGTATGTTTCGTCTTCTGTTTAGTGGATGAGTTTGAACTGAGAAGGAAGATATCTGAAGAGCTGGAGAAAGGCCTGGAAGAAGAGAGGAGAAAGGCACAAGAGGAACTCAACCAGCGGTGACTATCAATGCACACATTTACTCTACCAACAGTCACTAAAGAGCATCAGATCAGAAATTGGTGTCTTTAGAAAGTATTGAACAGAGTACTGACTATAGAGTTTTGAAAATGTCTGCTATGGACTACTTGCATTGAGCTTGTGATGCACTTCTGTTTTGAAATGGCACAACTTATTTATTTTCAGTTATGCATATTCAGCTAGTTGACTGAACGCCACTTAAAAAAACTCAGGAGACAGGAGAAACTCAATGGAACACGGCGTTTTAATCCAACACAAGCCGATCTGAGAAAGCAGCAGCCTTTAAACATACGTGATTATTTCAACACAGGGTGTCAGTGCTCATCTAAACAAGCGACCGATGCTGTAATGTGTGAGACCCGATGAGTAACATCAGTACAAACCTTTATTAATTTGTATTAAATATTTAAAAGACTGGAATAAGAGCACCAACGCACACAAGCAATCCTATTTACCAGTCAAATTCATTTAAAACCTCAACAAGCATGAAATATGATCAGTAAGAAAGAAACACTGTTAATGAGAAGACGAGCACTGGTCCGTTGCCGGTTACTGGGAAAAATATTCAGCTGATTCAAGATAATTCATGTTAACGCAGAGTCTATGATTCATTGTTTTAATCAATTGACAGCCATAAAACGTAGTAATAATCTGCGTTTTCATGAGTAACTGTCTATAGCCGTTTTCTGACCGGAGGAACCTTTTCACAGTTCCTAGAACTATTGGCTATAGTACCCGGATGTCGGCGTGTTCGCACCGCAGGAACTAGGAACGATTTTAGTTCTAGGAACTCCATTTGTAGGAACTAATTTAGGTCCTACTTCAGAGTAGGGTCTAAACCAGCACTATAGGAACTATCCGTGACGTTAGTGTACGCTGATTGACCGAACGCACCCGGAACACCAGCACCTGCCATTTTTAAAACAGCTAGAATGTAAACACACAGATTATAGCCTATATTTACTCCATAAACTAACTATACAAACATGGAAAGCAGTGATAGGTGGGTCTCTAAACCTTAAATGCTGAAGAGAAAATCCAACGCAACTTTGAGGGGACCAAGCCAAACATGATTATGTAGGCTAATAACCTTTTTTCATATACTGTCTACTTTCTATATCAGTTCTATCAAATAAGATATTAAACAGTACTGTTAGACAGATCGCTAACTAATAAACACAGAGAATGTGAGCATTGTTTGCTCTGGCGTTCTCAGCGCCGACAAAATAAAGGTCTGTCGCGCCGTCAAAATAAAAGTCACCGTGCTTGCGTCACTCCCTTACCCCTCCTACCAGTTCCTATGGCCACTTGGCCAGTGCGAACGCAAACAGCAAAACCGAGTTTGGGGGAGAGTAGTTCTTAGAACTGTTTAGAAGTGGACAGTTCCTAGAACTAAGTTCCTAGAACTACTTGGTCGGAAAGCGGCTTATGTAAGTAATAACTAGAACGCGAAAGTAGTTGTGTAAGTAGTCCATTTAGGTCTTTTGTTGAACCTTATGTGTTTGATTTCTTGTACTTAACTTTTTTTCCTTTAAAAAAAAAAATATATTTACATTAGTGCGATTAGCATTTCAAGTTATTAAGCATGAAATCCATTGAAACAACATGTTCTAGCAATGGTGTTCAAGATAAACAAAAGTTTCTCTTTCATTCATGCACCGTAGATACATAAACATCTGGACCTCTCTAAATGAAACTAAAAATGAGCCTAGTCTAGTTCAGGTTAGGTTTGAAAAAATGTAGAACATCATTTATTCAAGACATTTGTTCTCCTTTGACTTAACATTAGATTTTTTTTTGTTTTGTTTTGTTTTTTTTGCATGGGGTGAAATGCATCCTCCACAATGTTGAAAATGAAAAATATGCCACGGCCTGGGCCAAGTTTATGAGCTGAGGTACAAACTCATGATTAATTCAGTACAAGACAGAGAAGCTGTGCGTTAATGAGAATTTTGTCTTATCAACAGTCAAACTGGGGCACAGACCTGTCTGTGCTTTGTCTGGATCCATTTGCCTCTTTTTTTCATATTTCTTTCTCTTTTTTGTGAAAGCAATTAATCATGCATGAAAGCGAGGGAGTGGGAGTCAGGGTGGAGTTAATTTCTTCATATATGATGATCTATTAGCTTCAACCGGTGAGGGCTTAGTTTTCCATTTTTGTCCTGTTCTCTGTCTGTGAGTTGGTGGCTGTACTGTGACATTCATTTTGCCTTTAATATCTCTCCATCATGTGCGGTCATCTTTTTCCAAACCTTTTAGCTGCACCACCATGCTTTACTTCTATAAAGTGCAAGTTCCTTAACTACTCACTCCATTTTATTAATCTAAAGCTTGTGATGGATGTGCCAGCTTTGAGTCTCAAGTTCTTGTCAACGCCGGTACCTCTTATACTGTTATTCTCAACAAGGCCAACACTCTGACCTGCAGAAATTACTATTGACAGGAAGTTTATTTTCTGTTGGCTATAAAAGTAAATTTAAGGGCACGGTGTGTTGTTTTACAGCATTGTTGTTGAGGCAACTCAGGAAAAGTGCTCCATCCTATCGCCCAGGCAACGCCATTAAGGGAAAGTAGGCGCTTTATTGACCATGATGTCATGCTTGGAAGGACAGAATCAATATTGTCCTTAATGTTGTCTTCCATTTAGCTTTTCTCCAACTCCCATTTCTTCTTTCATTCCTCTTTCAGTCTCCCCTAGAATGTGTTGTTTTAAAAGTGCCCTTATGAGATTGCAGGATTGAATGAATGAAATTAGCCTCTGGCTTTGGGTTTGAAGACCTTATATTGGCAATCTCCAACCTCACCTTCAGGTGGACCATTGTTGTGTGCTTTCTTCATTGTTGTATTTCTCTGTTTCCCGATTTAGTCAGTTAGATTGGTAAACAGCTGGTTAACTAATTTGATGTCCTTTTTTTTTGCTTTGCTTTAGCTTTTGGTTTGCTGTTTGTTTTGGTTATGTTTTTGTTTGTTTTAGCTTTTGTTTTGGTTATGTTTTTGTTTTGCTATGTTTGCTTATTTTGTCTTTGTTCTTTATTTTATTTTTCACAATGTTATTTAAATTTATTTTATTATTTTATTTACATTTATTTTAAATTTATTTTTTAAATTTATTTTTTATTTTATTTTATTTATTTATTTTATTATTATTTTTATTTATTTTTTCCCTGTTTTCAGTACTGATTCTTTTGAGTTCACTTACATTACAGGTGGGTTGTATTTCCACATTTACCATGAGCTAAATCTGTATGCGATGCTCAAATGCCATTTAGAAGAGCACAATTCCGATGAATCCGCTGGTATATTTGTCAGACCCTGCCAACTTAATTTAGCAGTGACCTTTAATCTAGCTGCCTTCAGGGCAGTGGGCGGTTCATTAAAGACACATATAAGGTGTGATTATATGTGAAGTACACATTCCTTCACTTCTTTTACAGTGTTTACATGTCTTTTTGCTTTATTTCTTCACAGCTACCTAACTAGTGCGCCTGAACGTGTGTGTCGGTCTAAGCTAGGGCCAGTAATGGCTTCCATTTATTAGCACTAGCACTGTGCTGGCCTTCCAGGATGCGCTATTTCTGATAAACCTTGCACACACATACACACCTCAGTATCCATCTACTTAAACTTTTTCTATTTCTGATTAAAATATAACTGATAAGACAGATTGTTATAAGTGTGTGTCATGATGTAAAATGTGTTTTGTATTGTGGGGCCATTCGTTTTTGCTTGAGAGTGTGAATATATGCTATTAAATGTAGGAGGTTAAGGATCAGAAAACTACATATTTTCAAAAGAATGTAGTGGGTGGGTTGCCTGAACGACTGCTAGATGGAGCACAATAGAGTGAAACAGAATGCAGGGGTCTCAGGATGTGTTTTTTGAAAGTCATTTAAACCTTTTAAAAGCATTTCTTAAGTTTTTTAAAATGTAATGCTCAGAGTGCAAGATGCTTAGAAAAATAGTGCGAGCGAGTGACTCAACAAACACCAAATGCGTCTGTCTGTATAGCTGTAGCAGCAAAAATATCAAAACCAAAATAAATGAATGCATCTAGATGAAATCTAGTTGACCGCACTATTCGTTAAAAATCGCATGTTTACATGTGTATGGATAAACTGCAGAAGATGGTCTGTGTGTGTTTGTGTTTCTGCTGCAGAGGCCTGTGTATGAGGTCCTTTGCGGGCCTTTCTAATGGGAGATTTGCAGCAGGCACTGGAGCAGAACCGTTCTGCAGATCAGAAGCACAGACTGGGCTTGGCTGACCTGCGCAATGCTGCATCAGCAGAAAGGCCTCAGTTCTTGGCCACGCAGAGACTCATTGAGGATTACACACAGTCCTCAGAGAGAGGGTGCATCTTAGGGCATGAACCCATTCTCAACACCCCTGACCTCACCTCAAACAACAGCACATTCTCCTCTGCTCATTACAGCTTGCTTGCTTTATTATTTTTTATTTAGCCATTTATTTATTTGGACTTTTTATTTAGCTATTTACCTGTTAATTTATTTGACTATTAACATATTTTTTTATCTTATGTTTATTTTTTTACCCTTTTATTTATTCAGCTAATTATTTAGTTAGTCAACCAGGTAGTGGAACTTTTGGAACTTTATTTTTTTTTCTGAAATTATATACATCAGTTATGCTGTTTATATATACAGCAGTTAAAGTGTAATTTTGCCGATTTTCAACCTGCATATTGTTACAGTGTCTATAGTATACATAGACATAGAATTAAATGTTTACTCGTTCTCCGTGTTTCCTGAACTGAGAAATTCATGTTTTTTGCGTCATTCAGCAGACTTTTGACAGCTCCAAGGCTTTCGTGAAAACTACAGATTATACTTCCACATTTTTGTATCCCCGCCCAAGGACGGTTGGATCGACATAGGGTTATTAACAGAACAGTTATTGTAAGGGTAGGTTTATCACTGAACATTGTATTGTGCTTTGTCTACTCGGCTTTATGGTAAAAATGGAACATTATGGCAACAGCTTTCTTACCTGTACACGACCGGATTTTTTCTTCTGAGGTTTGGTGGAACTGACAAAAAACTTGAATTTCTCGGTCCAGGTAACAGAGAATGAGTAAACATTGTTCATTTGCATTTACTACCAACATTGTAACAACACGATTCTAAAACACAGTATTCGTCGTCATCCAGTTTGAAATGTTGACTACGAAAAGGAGGCGCTTCAGATTTTCAGTAGCCGTGTTCTCTCCATATTTACAATTCTTTGCAGCCTTTAGCCTCAGCCTATTCAACTCGCTGGATCCTTCACTGGAAACCGAATGTAACTCACTCCCACTAAACGTTTACTCTTTGAAATTCTTGTACTCTGGAACAATACAAGTCGACACCATTATGACTAAAAGTTTGCTAAGAAGTATTTCCTACTAAAGCAAGGCAGTATTTGACTCTGATCAAGCGTATCCATAGCAGACTAGTGGGAGGCGCCTTGCATGGCATCATGCCCAGTTCATTATGGGTGTTGAAGTTTTCCTACCTATTTGGCAGAAAGGAAGTCAGAAGTCAACCTTTCTACTGTGTAGGCAGCCAAGTTTTATTGAAAGCCCATTTTGCCGCCAGCAGTGAAGTACCCATTTAAAGAGATATTTAAACTAAAAATAAATATCATGTTTTTTTTTGAGGAATGTCTCGGCTTCTGTTTTTAAAATAACGAAACTGAAGAAGTCTTGAGCTGTTGCGCTTCAAAAAGGACACAAAAGCACCGTAAACGTATCACAAAAGTAGTCCATCTCAACTTCAGTGAAGTACTGTCAACTGTTGAGAGGTGAACTCAAGAGCCACATCAGTTCAATTTATGAACAAATCAATCCAACTGATGTTAATCTCGAAAAAGATCCACCTCAAAAGACTTATCAACAAATCATGCATCACTGCTTACCTCATAAACACCAGAAAGACAGCAAGTGCAGATGTCAAGATTATCAGTGAACATTTTTTTTTTGTGAATTTCAGTCTGTTCCTCATGTAAAGCTATCCTAGTGACTTCAGATGACTTGAAATATACCGGTAATTACATATGGACTACTTTTATAGTGCTTTTTAGTTATTGTGGAGCTTTATAGCCTCACTCACTCGCATTATTTTAAAGAAGTGGCAAATATATTGCAGAAGAAAGAAGTGCTAACGTGAATGTGAGCTTCATTTTTGCCTGAACTATCTCTTCAATATGCATATTAATAAATGCATTAGTGCATGCATGAGGATACTGAACCACATGTTATATTCACTCATTGTCACAGTCCACCCTGCAGCTCTCGCACACTCACTAGTATCATTTCACAGCTGAAATGCAGGCGTATGTTCCCTCTCCCCAGAGGCATGCTGGGTGCCTGTGTGTTTGTTTTCATTTCATCCATGTCACTGTGTGACTTAATCACCATTTGCTTTATTTATTCATCTCTTTTCTATTCCAACTTCAGGATGAGGATTGGCTTTTCATATGTTAAAAATGATCTAACAAAAATTGTAATCTCACAAAAAAAAAAGTTTCTACACTGAATCCATCAGAATGCACAGCCAAAGCTCCACTACTACCCAAGACAAATTATGTAATTAAAGCAACAGACGCGCAGCTTTGCGTTTATTCATTATTTGACAATTACAGCATCAGTCTCTAAGAGTTTTCCTAGGGGAACAAATCCCCCCCAAGTGAGAGCTGTAAAGGAACAACCACATGACCAGCAGCAAGGGAAGAGAAGGGGGTGGGGGGTGTCATGAAATATTCAAACCCTACATTCTTACACATTATTTTGCCTCATTAATAATGCATGGCTCCTTTAAATGCTATCGAGGAGGGAAACATTCTATAACTTTAATACGGGCGTGTCAGAATCCGTTTTGTCCCGAATACACGTTGATTTAAATTGCAGGAGAGTGCCGACAGATGGTGTGATAGCGGAGGGGAAGTGAGATCAGCTCCTGCAGGTGTACAGAGCCACAACGTACGTACAAAAGCCAGTCTCTGAGCAAACGGCGTTTCTGTACAGCGTTTTAAGCTAAGAATCGAGGGGTTTGTGCATGGATACCATGTAACATCAAATAGCCATAGAACTCTGAAGAATAGCCGAATAGTTCAGGTACTGTCTGGCTGACATTATCAAAGCATAGTTTATTTATAGCAATGGAGAGAGTGAGATAGGTTTCTGAAATATAGCTTGAATAATTTAGAAACTTTTTGGTTTGCCTTTATTTGATTTTAAGGTCACGGTCTCTCTCAATGGGCCTTTTCATTGGAAGTTGCTCTATTTGGAAGCTTGAAAGTGGTTTCTTCAAGTCTTTCCAATCAAAGGGTGGTACAACTCATTTATTTTAGCTCTGATGAATGTGTCTTCATCAATGTGGCATTCTCTTCCTGTCATTAAATATTCATCTGCTTATTTCTAAGATTTAGTATTGCTATAGTATGGCCTTGCATGTCCTCAACTATAATCATGGATAAGGAAGGAAATAGTGGTGTTGTTTTGCAGTGCGATTTTGGGCACATAGGTATCATAATTGCAGCATATTATTATTTTTTTTTTTTTGAGATGAACATAATTGTATTTGAGTGGCCTGTGTTTTTGCCCTGCAAGCGATTGTGCACCATTGTGCTCACTTGACGCTTTTGGCCTATTTTTAGTACTGGAAGATGGGATAAACACACACAATACCAGAGAGGGAAGTAATGATGGATGTGTTGTGCTGATATGTGTCCAGTTCAGTAGACTGAGACTGGACATGGCTGGAGTCGCTCTCACTTTTCTCAGGAGAACTAAACGCTCAATGATGTGTGTATTCACACAACAGGACGACACCAAATATTTCTTTTTCTTTTTGTCTTTATTTATTCTTGTTTGGTTGTTAGTAAAATTGTGCTTGCAAAACTAGTAAATATTAATCATAAATCATAGTTTTATGTTGGCCACTGGCATATTCCATGAATATAGTACTCTCAAGGGTCCCAAGACCCTTACAACCTGGCAACATAATGAGTAAATATTCAGATTTTCTGGACTTTTTAAAAAAAATGTGGAATCGTCTGAGAAAAATTACATGGCTTATTCAAAATGAATTGGAACATATACCTGTATTGAGATTGACCATCAACATTTTGAGAAGGTTGAGCACCCCCACCACCTTCAATGACCATTACTTGAAAATTTAGCTTAATTTAATTTGTTTAATAGTTTCAGGTAGCCTACTTTTTTGTGGAATTGCTTCTTTTTGTTGTTGTTGAAGACTAGGCTAACCCTTTGTGCTTCCTCAGTATCTTGGTTTCTTCGTATTTCTCAAACTTTTGTGGAACTTTAAGCACATCTTTGGAAATCTCACACGCTTGTTTGTGTTTGTCTCGGTAACATTTATAATTATACACTCCCTTATTGCCCTTTTCGCTTCTTCGGTTTCTTTTTTTTCTTACATGGCTGCTGTTTGATTGAAAACACAGCATTGCAGATTACAGTTTGTATCTTGCCTGAGTTTACTTTACAAATCAAACCTCCTGCTTGATGGTGCAGCTGAGGTTGCTAGGCAACTGTGTGAACCGGGTGACAGCTCATAAAGTCTCTCAACATTCTAGCTCAAAATTCCAAATAGCTCCGCAAGATTATCTCGAAAACATCAAAGATTCTTTACCGCCACACAACTATTAAACAACTTCAAATGAGGCACCATATTTAAAATCTCACTTGATTTAGGAGTGCTTTTCTTCCTTGAGGCTGGTACTTTTAGCTTTTTTTTTTATTAGATTTTTTTTACCATATTCATCCCAAGCTGTGAATAAAAGCATTTTTGTGTGCTTAACTTATTAATCGTATTATTGAGATTTTTAGGAACTTGTTAGTAATGTTTTTCACATTAAAAAGTTTAGAGAGAAATGAATCATACCAATGCGCAATTTGAACTCACTATAATTTATTTAAAAAGTTACATATTAATATGAATATTTACTAATTAAAGGGAAACAATGGCATGCAGCCTTCAATTTCTTCTTAATTAAATTACTGGCATAGTCTTCAGTGCATGATTATTAGATATAATGCATTAATAGCGATTCAGTGCTGTCTGAGTTTGACTGAGATGCAGGCCTGTAATTAAAATTAGCTGCACGGTTTTTCTTTTTCAGGGCTAATGTTGTTCATTTTTGATTGTAGAACGCTTATTAAAGCTCTTAAAATGATCCAGCCAAGAACATTGAGTGCTTTTTCCTTTTTTGTTGTCAATATTGTTGTGTAATTTATTATCAGCAACATAATAGACAGTGGCAGGTCTATTAGGCAGCATTTACACTACAAGCTTAATGATCCAAAATTTGTACTTATTTTTGTTTGTTTGTTTGTTTTGTCCTGCATCTTAAGGCATAATCAACTGTTTTTGAATTAATACCTCACCATGATGGACATTTTGATAAAGAAGTGCATTCAATCATCATTCGAAAGCAGCCACCTATTTGGTTTCAGGAATATTAGTTTTGCAGTCAATCAGTCAGTCAAACAAACAAACAACCAATCAGCCAATAAAAAAAAAGAGCTATTTGAATTGCAGTGATGTAGACCAGAAGATGCATCTGATGTTTTCTGTGTTCTGTGCTGCATTACGTTTAGGCTGGAGAAGGAAAGGTCCCAGGCTCATGCACAGGCCCAGGCAGAAGCTCAAGCCCTGGTAAAGGATGAGGTGAGCAGAATCCTTGCATTAGAGCGAGCCAGTGCAGAGGAGAGCATCCAGAAGGTCATACTGAGAGAAAGAGTCACCGCTGAGGATGAAAGACTGCAAGCTCAGATATATGTGAGTAAATCATCAAACACAAAACTGCATGACTATGTTCTAAACAGCTAAGCACTTATGCTTTTTTCACACTGCACATAAATCTGATTTCCAAAACTTTAGGAGTGAAGTGATGAAATCTGATCTGTTTGTTCAGACAGTGTAATAGTGTCAATATCCGGTCCATCAACATTGGTTGCTGTAGTGATGACTTAAGTGCCAAGAGACATAAGAGTCATTGTGGAAAGTCAGACAGCATAAGTGTCAGAGGTGTAATTGCATTTAAACATTCATCAAAATGCTATGTGTGACACTACTCACTCATTTACCGTTCATTACACAGTGACTGCCACATATAAATGAGAAACTACTGTGCATATGACATTATAATCACATGACATTGTGTCCTGCATGTAAAAAATTATTTGGAAACTCTGACTGACTGGATTCCGTTTACATGTAAGCGTTTGGAAGATGCTTTTTAAATACTTTTATTTGCTAGCACCATGCTCTACTCTTTGAGCTAAAGGAAGAAAGAAGTGCTATTCAGTGTACAAACAACTAAAAAGATTTAAGTCGGCTATGCCAAAAAAAAAAAAAAAAAATCACATTTTTGCTGCCTGTCTGAACAAAGCCTTTTTAATGTTTTTCTGTGTGTGTGTGTGTGTGTGTGTGTGTGTGTGTGTGTGTGTGTGTGTGTGTTTTGTTTTTGTGGCATATTTGCTTTATTCAACACTGCATTAAAATTATAGCAGCCTCTAAAGTCATTCTTCTCAGAGTAACCAAACAGGTACGAACATCATTTCACTACAGTATGGACGATAAGGTTAAGAAATCATTAAGGGATGTCCGGAAATATTTGTTCCTGTTTTACTCACTTTAGATCTATCTATCTATCTATCTATCTATCTATCTATCTATCTATCTATCTATCTATCTATCTATCTATCTATCTATCTATCTATCTATCTATCTATCTATCTATCTATCTATCTATCTATCTATCTATCTATCTATCTATCTATCTATCTATCTATCTATCTCGCTATCTCGCTATCTCGCTATCTCGCTATCTCGCTATCTCTCTTTCTCTCTTTCTCTCTATCTATCTTTCTATCTCTCTCTCTGCAATATATTAAAATAATTACAAATTACAAAAATTATTTAATTCTAGGAGTTCATGTTTGGACCTTATTCCACTTATCTATCTCATTCACATCCATCAAAACATCATCAAACTCTCACATACACACTAAATTACTTCAAAGAGTCGCACAAGCACATAGAATAGTGTTGGAATGCCTTTATTGATAAACTTGTTAAACGTCTTCTTTCCATTCTTTGCTAATCCAAAAGGAATACCAGTGTGTACACATACCAGTGTAAGGTAATTTTATTTGCAGGCAGCTAAATTGCCCTTGTAAACACATTGTAAGACGAGGGGCCCCTCCATTGGTTCTGACAGGGCACAGATTATTTGAGCATGAGGTATAAAAAAAAAAAAGAGGTTCCCTGGAGAACTGGAGCTGTTTACAAACGTATGGTATTGATTACATAGCTCATTTCACACAGTCATCTCTGTAATAGAAAAATGAATCATTTTTGGGATGAGGGTGAGATGTGCTGTAATTCACGGCTGGAAGGAAGGTGTGTGAGTGTGTGTATGAGAGAGAGAATTGGGAAATTGTCAATAGGAACGATGGGTAAATCTAAACAATGCAAGGAGGAGGAGGCGGCTCGAGGCATTTTGTGTGTAGGAATGTTTTCCCATGATTTGTTGGTGCTGGTCTCATTTCAGCATTCACCCTTTGAAAGCCTGACCACAGCAGTAGGACACTCTTTCAATATTTTAACTGACTTTAGACCATATCTATATTTTGAACAGACCAGCTGTACTAGCTGAAACAAACACATATATGGATCCCAGCAGCCCAGAGAAACAATCCATTCTAATTCAATCCCTACCAATTGCAATACAGTATAATACACACAAAACCATCAGCAGTTGTGAGTGAGACCAATAATGAAGCATGCTTGAGTAACAAATTGCTGGTTTATGAGTATAACTCAATATTATGGGTTTATCAAGAGTCAGACTGTCATATATATACTGCTCTGTCCTTCAGCTCATTATGGAGGCTACACTTCCACTTGATATCCACAAGCAGAATTGTATATTCTGTTTTGTTTTGTCACAGTTATGTCTGTGAAGTAATCTACACTTTTTGTACTTTTGGTTTATCTTCAGAAAAGTCTATCTTTTCCACAATTTTCCATCTGTTTGTCCATCCATCCATCCAAACATATTCTGTTGGACTGTAATTTTTATGATACTGCTAGCTTTTATTCAGAAACATGTTTACATGGAATATTTCAGAATGCGTCACCCAAATCTTATGTCAAGTTGAAATGCTTTATGTATTGTGATATTGACCTTGTGTATGCCATGTAAATAGCCTCTATGCTAACATGGTGTTAAAAAAAAATCCATCCATCCATCCATCCATCCATCCATCCATCCATCCATCCATCCATCCATCCATCCATCCATCCATCCATCCATCCATCCATCCATCCATCCATCCATCCATCCATCCATCCATCCATCCATCCATCCATCCATCCATCCATCCATCCATCCATCCATCCATCCATCCATCCATCCTTCCATCCCTCCAAGTGTGCGTTTCTAGTCCAGAATAAGCTGCATTGTAGATGTCTTTATAATGTAGCGGATGTTTAATCTTAACACATTTCAGGTCAGTATTTTATTGATCTGTGATGCTTTAATTATTGTATGTAATTGGTGCTTTGCAGTGTTTTGAAGTTTTCACTGTTCTGCAATCATTCAGGAAATAGACATGTAGGTGTAAATAAATAAAATGGATCAATGAGGAAACTAGACGTCTTCAGAGATGACTTTTCCTTTCAGTTCAAAATGAACACTCATGCAGAGATAAATTAGTTGGACAGGTTCTTGTCTTTTCCTCTTAACAGAAAATTTTCACTCCCGGACATCATCACACACATTTCATCCCTCTCAATTTTGAGTTCTTTTTTGAGCAGAGCTTTTTTAATAGAATTTGAAGGGTTATCGCCAGATTCATACCGCTTTTTCTCGTGTAATCATCTGTTCTGACAGTGCTATCATAAAACTCTTTTCTTTTTATTTCATTTTTTTCTCCTTGAAATGATTTTTTTCCTTGTGAAAGGCTGGAGACTAACCTGCCCGACTCTCATTGTAATCTCCTGGTTTCTAGGGACCTTCACACTTGTTTTTCCCATCCTACAACTTTGGACTTTACGGCATGGCTAGATGTCTTTTACCTTAGCAACATGTGTGTAGGTCAGTCATTTTTGCTTGAATTAAAAAATTGATTTACACATCACCAAGGTGACAATGCATTTAATAAACATAGCACACATACAAGATATAGCGAGTTAATCAATGCATTATTCTTTTATAACGAAGTAATGTTCAACCTGCTAGTAATTGCAAATTTAGTTTAAATTGCCTCCAAAACATCAATAAGTGTTTGAAAGTCCTTGCTGGGGTAGTACATGGTTCTGCTGCTCTCAGCACACTTTGAATAGATGGACCTTTCAAAGATGATTTGTTAAGTCCTTTGTCCTAGCAGACCCTTCCTCTGACTGCGTTTCTGCCTGACTGCAAGGCGTTCAATCATTGAACATCAATCAGGCTTTTGAAATGCATTCTTACTGCGAGTAAGAGCCGCAGTGCCACACTTCAGGGTTTCTGCAGTTTGCTTTACAAATGCATTAGCCAGGCGGTGTACTGTTCACTCATGGGACGTTTACACAGGCCAATGGGTTCTTACGGTATTAGTCGTATTCTCTTGGGTTTGAGCGGTCTAAGCAGAGGCAGGTCATATGGACAGCAGGATTTCCTCGACTTTGTTTTTAGACCTCTTATGATGCCTTAATGTCTTGCTGGTTCACCTTTGTATCCTGATAGTAACTTATATTTAGTGGATAAAGAAAGCAATCTTTATTTTTCAGTCATTTGTTGGTATTCAGTATATGTATCTCTTCATTCACTGAAATGGCAAAAGATGTGTTGATGAAAAATTTGTATATATACTCTACCATTCAAAATTTTGGGATTGGTAATTTTTTTTAAATAATTATGTACACCAAGGCTGTATTTATTTGATCAAAATACAGTTAAACAGTAATATACTGAAATATTATTACTACTTAATATAATTGTTTTCTATTTTAATATGAACTCTATTTTAATATGTTTTAGAATTACATTTTTCCTGTGATGGCAAAGCTGTCATTACTTCATTATTCAGTGTCACATGATCCTTCAGAAATCATTCTAATATCCTAATTTGCAGCTCAAGAACCATTTGTAATTATTAAGAGTGTTGACAGCAGTTGTGCTTCTTAATATTTTTGCGGAAGCCATGATTATTATCATTTTCAGGATTCTTTGACGAATAGAAAGTTCAGAACAACAGCATTTTTTTGAAATATAGACTTCTTTGTAACATAATATATGTCTTTACTGTCAGTTTTGAAATCAAATTAATGCATTTTTGCAGAATTAAAGTGTTTTATTACTAAGCCAGATTCAGTACAGGGACTTCAGAGACCAAGATGCAAATGAATGTTTACATAAGAGTTTTGAACCAATTCACCTAAACAGTATATCATAAATGAATGAAAATGACCAAAAATATTGCAGTTTTTGCAACACAAGACAGGCTTTTAAAATAGTTGTCTTGGCACTTTCATATTCATAAGTTACTATTGAGTGGGATTTCCATACAAGTCTTAACGACTGTAGGAAACTTAATGGTGCATGTAATCATCACTGTGTTGCATAATTTTATGTCATCAACAGAATTGTTGCCGTTATATTGTGAATATTTTAGAAATCGATTTTTGGCAACCAAATGAAAACCACATTTCCGCCTTTTGCTTCTCAAAAACGACAGGAGACTAATGCCTGAGAAACACAGCTTTTATTTCAAAGGTTGTGAACTATTAAGCTGACCAGTGCAGCTCTATGAGCATTTTATTTTTCATCTCCTCATTCAAGGAGATATCGATCCCTCTCTCATCAGAATTCACACTGTGCTCTGGTCTTCAGACTCTGTTTGTCACGTACAATAGCACCGCTGAGTGCTAGTGCCGGCTTCATTCTCCGGGAACAGTCTTCGCATGCCCAAATTAGCCTCTCCAATTATCCCGCCCCAGCCAAGAGCTCTGAAGTTGCTGTTCCGATGGCTGTCTTTCTTCTCGAACTGTCTTTGCTGACTCTACCTGAAACCATAAATAATTTTCCTCAAAGCCCACCAGCTTAGTAACAAAGCTCTGTTTTCTTCAGCCAAAAGACCCTGAGTTTTGCTAGATTTTGAAAGCACTCGCAGTGTTCTTGTTTTGTGGTTCTGGATTTTTGTATGTCAGCTTGTTTGGTGGACCCACGAATGGATGTTATTTGACATTTGTAATCTCTTCTGTTTCCGTAGATATTTTGCTATAAATTTAAGCTTGAGTGTCATTTTCCCAATAGACCTGTTGAGTATATCAAACTTGCTCATTTTTAGATGTATTGCAATGACTTTTTGTGATTTCTGCACTTTGGCGAGAAGTTCTCGTGTATCTCTTCAACCATACATGCTGTCAGCGATTCTAGACATTAATAAACTCGTCAAGTCTGGTAGTGTTTGGGTTTCAGTGATTCTGGCCCTCTAGCGATCTTTCAGGACAGCCAATCAATCACAACGCATATCATTTCATTCAGACACTGGCAAACCCTGGGGCGAACATTTCAATCAAACTCAGAGTCATCAATCTGCAACCCAGTGACTGATGCAACTTATTCGATGGCTGGCGACGTGATTTGTTGAGACAAAAGATCAGACAGTCTTGCAAAAGCTCCTGAAATGTGTGCCTGACACTTTCTCACCCGGCAAATCACAAGGGATTGTTGTTTTTGCAGTCACCGAAAAGTGTTTAGAAATTATCTGACTGTAAACCTCTTGCAAATATTTAACACTTAACTAACACTAACTAATAAAAAAAAGCAAGCACAAAATAAAAGAGTTAATTCATTATTGTGGTAATTGTTAAGTGGGCACTTAGTATTTTTAGTGTTATAGTATTTTTCTTTATATTTGCAATATGGAAATTTTGACTTGCACTTAATCAAAACTTAATGGTTTACTTTTTGAATGGTGTGGATATTTTCATTTACAAGTAGTCATAATTAATGTATTCATTTTATTGATTACTATTAATTTATTATTTTGTTTCCTACTTGTATGACTGGAGTCTTCATTTCATGTGACTATATGATTTTAATATTTTTAATGAAACCGTATTACTTTAATTTTAGGTGACAGTTTGAACTATGGCTGAACTTTTTTTTTTTTTTTTTCTCAAATTGAGTTTTCTGCTTCCACAATCAGCTCTACCTATTAGAGTCTGCAGATGTTTTTATTTGATGGTTGGATGGGCTGCAGACGCCACCTCAGTTAAGCTTGTATTTCAAGAGCACAAATTTCCCCCTTCCCCTACCCCTCTCTCTCTCTCTCTCTCTCTCTCTCTCTCTCTCTCTCTCTCTCTCTCTCTCTCTCTCTCTCTCTCTCTCTCTCTCTCTCTCTCTCTCTCTCTCTCTCTCTCAAATCTGCGTGCTTCAAACGCTGTCACATTTTAGATACAGCTGACTGGCCCTGACTGATAATACCCCACAATTTAATTTCCCAGGTATTAAAGAGGACTTGCTGGTTTTTGAATTGGATGTACTTGTTGGTGGTATTTGGGAAGGACAGAAAAAAAAATCCCCTCTTTGCCTTGCTCAAGAGGTCTGAGAAATGAGTTTTCTCCATGTTTTCAGTCTTAAGTGAGATAAACAGGATGTTTTGTGTGTGTGTCCTGCAATATGAATGGAGATGGTGTTTCTCATGCGGATATGCTGATAAGTTTATGTACCTTTTTGAAAAGATTTTCAGCATGTTTAGTAGATAACACGTTTACATATATCCCACAAGACAAAATAATACGTCAATTTACACTATTCTGTTCAAAAGTTTACATAACCTTGGTTCGTAATCTTGTTTTGCCTCCTTGAGCATTAATGACTTTTTGCAGCATTTTTGTGACGGTGTAGGGGTTGTCCTGAGTTGATCTCAACAACAAATAACTACTGTAGGGATGATTAATGTGATTAAATGTGAAGAGGATGCTGTGTAAAACCCAAGAACTTGGTGGACCTGTTGGGTTTTTGTTCTTGGTGGAAAAAAAGGGTGAACAGATTGACTGCTCTGGACAAACTACAGGCTCACAAATGTCTGCAAACAGTCTCTGACTCTTGAAAATATATTAGGAATTAAGGGTATGTAAGCTTGAGTACAGGATAATTAGTTTAAATTAAAATGATGAAGAAAGGTGAAGAAATTATGTCTTGTAGAACAGTTTTTTTTCTTTTTTTTCTTTTTTACATTGACTCCAATCTCAGACCTCTATCTATGCCTCTCTCTCTCTCTCTCTCTCTCTCTCTCTCTCTCTCTCTCTCTCTCTCTCTCTCTCTCTCTCTCTCTCTCTCTCTCTCTCTCTCTCTCTCTCTCTCTCTCTCTCTCTCTCTCTCTCTCTCTCTCTCTCTCTCTCTCTCTCTCTCTCTCTCTCTCTCAATTCAATTCAATTCAAAATGAGCTTTATTAGCATGACTGTGTAACACAATGTTGCCAAAGCATCAACATATATAAATAATAAAACAAATAAAACATATATGTATATATCATGTCATATGTAGCATAGTAAATATAAATAAATAGATAAATAAACACAATCTATCCTAATAAATGAATAAATAAATCTCTCTCTAGAGAATTAGCTGACTCTGGCGTTGTGAATAGCTAACACATATTTAGCCGCTAGTGCAGCTGTACTATCATCTTCTCCCAGTAAGAAGAACATTTTCTCAGTGTCACTCAGTTCAGAGAATGATGGAATCAAGATTTCAAATCTGGGCAGAAAGGTTTCTCTTATACTGGAGTATCTGGAGCAGAAGAGCAGAAAGTGTTCCTCATCCTCGATGTGCTGTAGGTCACAGTGTCTACAGATCCTCTGCTCTCTCTCTGTCCATGTTAGTCTACGTCTTCCTCTCTCTATCTCTAGATCATGGTCACTTAATCTGTATTTGGAGAGGATTTGTCTTTCTTTAAAATGTTTAATAAATAGATAACTGGGCAATTTAGTGGTTCTATTGAGGGTCGAGTAACATTGGAGTTTATTCTGGAGGGCAAAATGTGCTTTTAGTGCTTCATCATGGGTGTCTTTTAGATGTTTGTGGATTTGGTTAATGATAGGTTTGGGGTTGATGGGGAGTATAGTCTGATGGACGAGTTGGAGAGTCTCTCTCTCTCTCTCTCTCTCTCTCTCTCTCTCTCTCTCTGTGTGTAACCTTTATAGGCAATAATGCACCAAGACGAAAGTCAGAACAGAGTTTTTTATATATATATAAATAAATATATATATATATATATATATATATATATATATATATATATATATATATATATATATATATATATATATATATATATATATATATATATATATATATATATATATATATATATATATAATTTATGTAGCATTATTTTGAGTTTTCCTGTAAATCTCATGTAAAGCATGAAACTTTATATCAAATAGCTTTATCATGGCAGTACATGCAAACCAGGATCTATGCGCCAACTATGGATGCTATTTGTGAATCTGCAAAATGATGTTTTGCCAATGCAGTGAGGTAGGTGTTTTAGATTTATGGTAATCTACGACCAACTGTATATGTTCAGCATGTAAATACGTGGGTGTGTGGATGGCTAGTTTCAGTTTCAGTAAATTAGGCATGTAACATACAATCCCGTTTCTTATGTGTGCTTGTTTTCTCTCATCTCCTTCTCGGCTTGGGATCCCTGCTGATTCCCCCTTGTTCACTGAGTTTTGTAGCCTTTGCTGCCCACCTGCAGTGCCAGTGTTCTGAAACTGGCCCTAATTGGCTGGGTCTCCGGTTGGCACCGGTGCCCGGCGCTCACCCCGGCAGCTAATTGGCTCTGCCGGCCGCCCGTTTCCATGAGCTTCGACCAGGGTTGGATTGATGGATGGCAGCAGGTGTCAGGAAAGCTGCTTTCTGACAGAGCAGCTTGTGAAGTCAATTTACAGCCCAAAAGGCAACAGGAGGGTTTCTGCATGTAGCCGTGCCTCTAGAGAGAGAAGGTATTTGAAAACACTGCTATTTTTAGACCTCATTTTAAATCTCGAAACTGACTTCCCCAGTTATATAAAATGAAGAGAGAAAAAAAAAATCACTTTCTTGCCAAAGATGGCAGAGCTCCTGACAGACTGAAATAAGTGGGATATAGCTGTTATGATCTGGGCTTTCCTTATCCATAGCCCTAATCCTTGATTATTACACTTCATTACGAGAGTAGATTTGCAATTAAAGTTCGCCGGAAGCATTGTGAGCAGTAGAATGAACAAAGGTGTATTTTGACCTGGTACTGAGGTGAAGGACACTGAATTAAAGACAAAAAGTGGAACATTGACACAAAAATGAAGAATAAAGTATCTGTCGTAGTCCGTTTATGCACGGATTGCTGAAATACTTGATTCTGATTGGTCAATTTTAGAATCCAGTGCATAAATATTTTGTATAATGACCACATTATTTTATTCTAATCATTTTTACTTGGTTTGTTTTTTCTTGGTTTTCTGCTCTGCAGTCTCTTTTTCTCGCATAAAATAATTTAGCTCAAAATCAATAATTCAAGTCCATTCATTTATTAATTTATTTGGTAAGTGGACATTTAATAAGCAGGATAATGTACACTCAGACGGTCATTATAGCAAAATAAACTCTTTCAGGGTGATTTAAGACCGCTGCTCCCCCATCTGGGTTCATTTTGTGGTAACGACCGGCCAACTGTACATTATCCCTTGCTAAATTTACATAGTAAACATGATTGAACATGCATCTTTGGGTGAAAAGGGCTTTGCTCGGATGTGAATGGACCAGTTCATGAGGTTTCTCCAGATGGACAAATGCCATAATTAGGTTTCCACTAATGCCCATATTGACATTGGCTTTATTCACCCTTGATTCATGTTTTTGGACGTGCTGCTACCAGCTGCCTCAGTTTCATTTTGTTTCCTTGTCTTTATTAGCAAAATAGTAAAAAAATAAAAGTTTTTTTTTTTTTTTGGCAAATGAAGACAACACTTTCCACAGTGAATTGAGGCACACTGATAATTGCTCAGAGTTTGGTGAGAGCACAGCCCTGCTGTTTATCTGCCTTTAATTGGGAAGATGCCCAAATGTGAGCACAGAGAGAGCGGCCATGTGGGAGTTACTGTCCTGCCACCGGTCACAGATCTGCAGTTGAATCTTTTAGCACAATCTAAATTCTAACTCCCACTTTGTGTGTGTGTGAAATTGTATCTCTCAGAATAACCTGGAATAAATTATGTTCTGAGTGCTTTAGTGGGGGTTTTGTGCCGTTGATAAGTTGTTTTTGGTGGTTTCTACGGCATTTCTTGATGTTAGAACTCTAAATTTCTATGACGGGGATCTTCATTTATTGTTTGATCTCAAACACATTCAGCACGTTCAGCAGAAGTATCCAATTAAGTTAACTTCGGCCAAAGCGGTATACCAGCGGTGTTAGTGAACATCATGACGCTGCCAAAAGTGGTGTTTAAATGAATATGTAAATATTTGCTGCTCGCTTTCCTCTCAATAACAAAATAAACACAACCAAAATGACAGTAGTGAGAAAACAGCATTTAAGAAAGCGTCTGAACCTAGCGATGTGGATATGTTTGCACAAGCTCTGCAATTCTGCACTCCAGTCAAGTCATGTCATGTTTATTTGTATTAGGGCTGCCCCCGACAAAAGGTTTTTCTTGTTGAATAGTTTAAGCCATTAGTCAACTAATCGCCCGTTTATATTAATTTGATCGCTTAAATAATTACTGAGGGCAATATTAAACCATAACGAGACTTTAATATTTAGTATCTGCCTTTAACGTCTGCAACGTTTGGTCGACTATTAGGGGGTAGCCCTAATTTATATAACACTTTATAAAATATGTTGCTTTAAAGCAGCAGTTTAACAGTATTACACATGAAAAAACAAGTATAATTTTCAATTAGAATTACAACTTCAATTTCTACCATAAAGCAGCTATGGAAGTGAAATAATACCAAATGTTTTTGAAACAAAAAAGCTTGTTGAATTGCACTAATTGAAAAAAATATGCATTGGATTAACCGTGCTTGCATTTTAATGCATTGTGTTTTTAGGGCTTGCATGTTTAATGGGCTGAATATTCGGCATGGTTGTATTATGTAAGCTGTGAATAATTCAATTCAAAACATTTACAACATTAAAAATTCAATAATCCATTTTCACCTTTCACTTCCAAAATATTCATTCTGTTTAAAAATACATGCCTATAATATTCGACAGGCAATTTTCAGCATTTTCTGAAAATTCAATTTCAATTTTCTGAAAATTCAACATTTCGCATCCGGGAACTGCAGGAATAGCAGTAGATCAGCGATTTATGATCTCCATCCGAAATGACGTCATTATAGGTCAGTCATTGTTTTCACTTGAAGGGCCTTTAATCAGTACAAGTCAAGGTTTTTTTTTTTTTTTTAAACAAGCACCAGTAATAAAACATTATAGAGGTGGTGTATTATATAAGAAGAAACATTTCACCACACTGAAGTAGTCTGACTTCTAATAAAAGTGCTAAAAGAAGTAGAAGTAGATAGAAATGGTCAAACAAGGCTCACCTTGAACTGCCATGGAAATAAAGTTGACTGGGAGATACCAAGGGCAGCCCTCCTTTACCTAGAAAGCCCCAGTGGACATGAATATGTAAACAGCTCCATCTCATTACAGTACTGCCTGACTGAGGTCACACACACAGAAGTCATGCGGTCACCATCAGCAGGAAATGCAAAGGCAACTGCATGTCTGAAGGGCAACCACACTTCTCTTTCTCTCAGTTATGTATCTCGATTTTTTTTCCATTGACCCTCTCTCTGTCTTTGTCCTTTTCCCTTTCTTTCTCCCTCTCTTATTTGTCCCCTCATTCCCCCGAGGGAGAACTTTATTCCAAAGGCAATTGTTCAGCCTTTCTGGTCCCTCCGTGTGTCCTAGAGTTGGATATTAGAGAGTGGGACGCTCTTTTGTTTTGTCCTAGATCCCCGCTCTATTGTCTACCTCTGCTCCTCTCTGTCTGCAGGGGTGTCTCTCTCCTCTTTATTCGGCTGTTCTCTCTTGGTGGTAATAGATGGCTTAGCCCTCCTTAGAGAGCGCTCTCCATGAACGTGACTGATGATTTGATTTCCCCATGGTTTTGCCCATATGGCCTCAGCAGAGATAACACAAGCTGAAAAGTGCTTTAGCCATCAGTTAATACCTCGGGCTGCTGATCAGTTAATTAATCAAACTGTATGATCAGGTTGGTTCGAGCTTGACCCTTAGACTGACAGCTGGCCTGGCACAGACAGTGACATGGGCTCTAAACCTCAATGACATATACAGCCATTTAACATATGGGAAAATTAGGATACATTTCAAAAGTGAAAGTGCCAAATTTTGTGCTCAAATTCAACAATTCAAGTCCGTTCACATACATTTTAATTGTGGCTTAGACAATGGTCTAAACAGCAACATTTTATTTATTTATTATTTAATTAAATAAAAAAAATGTAAATTGGTTTATGTAATTTATTTATTTAATTAATAAACTCTATTAAAATTAACTTAATTGAAATAGAGTCCATTGTATAATTAATACACAGATATTTTTATTAAAAGTATAAACATTTAAAAAAGGTATTTTATGTTATATAATTTAACAATATAATTAATTGTTATTGATTTATACATACTTTATAAATAATAAAATAAAAAAGGTATTACTTTTTAAATGGATTTGTTCATTTATTACTTTTTTTATTTAAAATTACTTTTTAAATATTTCAATGAGGTCTAACACCTCGCCACGCATCACAGACTGTTTTCGCCGTCCTTCATTTTATGGCAAGGGTAAATTAAGCATATAATTTTGCAAAATGTCACATTGGATTTATACAATTCATGTAAAAAATTAATTGTGTCCTGGCTGTTCATGCTGAAGTCACATTACCTACCAACCAACCAAACAAACAAATAAATAAATACAAATATTATGTTTATTTCTAGATATGAATGTGTGATGGTGCATGTCACGTGCGGAAGGGGACACAATTCATTTGGGCCTAATTAATTAAACTTTTTTTATGAAATATGTAACCTACTCAAAATGGCTTGTTTAGTAGTCTGATGGCTTGTGTTAATCAGAACTAGATTAGAGTACACAATATTTCAAAGACAATATTCCTTGACCAGATACTAATTTTGATGGATCTGTTTATGAGCAGATCTGGTGACTGTCAATTCATATGGATTGGATGGAGATGCTTTTTGACAGGTGGACAGAGGAGTGCGTGCATGCTTGTGTGTTTAGGGCACTGGATCGATCGTGGTGTCAGAGTACCAGGTCGTTCGTAGAGTGGGGGTCGGGATGTAGGGCACCAAGTGTGATTGGGAAATCTTTGTATCTGGTCCCTTTAATAGTAAAGGACAGGCCTTCTGGTTCGCTGCTAATTTGATCTTTGCTCACAGAAAATGAGGCCCAGACACTGGCAGGACAGTTAATTTTTTTTCTCCTGTCTC
Source organism: Scardinius erythrophthalmus (assembly GCF_964197995.2). NCBI lineage: Eukaryota > Metazoa > Chordata > Actinopteri > Cypriniformes > Leuciscidae > Scardinius > Scardinius erythrophthalmus. The sequence continues at coordinate 12,105,291 of NC_138224.1, read as the reverse complement.
GGTAGAGGACATGTCCAGTCCTACACAGGGGGCCAACTCCTTCTGCCTACGCTAGAATGACCTCTGACCTCTGTTCAGCATCCTTCTCAATTACCCACTGACCCTTTCTGTCATAGCAGCACAGACTGCTGGGTAATACACTGGATTTCCAGACACCTTTTAGCATGATTCAATGGATTGTCCCTTGTGATGAAGATGTTTCGTTTGAAACCGTGTAAAATCTACCATATTTGCATGTTGTCATGCATAAATCGACCTTGTTAAAGGTATGCTGTGGTGTTATCGGCATTGATCCACTCTAAACCGTTAAACTGGATATTAATCATAATATTTTTTTAGAAGCCTCTTTTAGCCCTGTTTCCAACCACACTTTAGCCTGGCAAGCCAGACCTACATCAAGATGTTACGTCTAGCAACTCACCATTGGCACGGCTCAATCCGAGGGGCGGGATAAACGGATGTCTTTCAAATTCCCTCTGCACGCAATTGGATAGCGCTACAACCCAACCAGAGCGTTTTCCCACCAGCGGAGCTAGTTGATAGATTAAACTTTTGCCGTATCTGGTCGGCAAAACTACGAATGCATCTTCCTTTTTTAAGAATGACTTAAGTGCCGTTCTTTGTTCTTTTCTCAAAGAACAGCTTAACTCCAAGTCCTCCAGAGTCACGGCCAAAGCCGTTTCGAAAGACGGCTGTTCGCCAGCAGCAGCCGCCATTCTTTATTTTCAAGTAGCAGGGAACCGTCGCAACTCTGTCGTCATTATGTTAAGCCCGCCCCGCCTACTCTATACACGATGTGATTGGCCTGACTAGAGTTTGGTTTTTCCAGCTCGAAAGGCAGCGGAGAGTTGCTAGACTACCCTGGCTGCAAAATAAATTTTGCTGCCGCTAGGGTGCGTCTAGATTTCTAGGCTAACCACACTTACCTGCTCAAACAATCACACATCTTTTCCCTACAACATACACATTTACACTCTCTCATTATCACTTTTATTCTCATTCTTCTCAGTGCCAATTAGATCCGAGCAGGCTGGCTGTGACCCGACATTTGGCCTTCGACCTGTGCCTGCTGGGCAGGTGAACTCTTGGCACACTGCGAGTTTGTTCTGGCAACTGAGTTCCTGGTGATGGATGCCGGGTGCTGAGTAACTCTGACCTTGTTCGGTTTGGCCGTCGAAGGTCATGGTGAAAGAGACAACGTTTTTAACAAAGAGCTTTGATTTGTTGTCATATGTGTGGGTCTCTGTGGGCAGTGCTTGCTTCATTAAGAAGAGGGTTGAGCTGCCTAAACGTCATTGTACTTTGCGTAGGAGAGCAAATGACAAAGCAGGTGAAATGAGGAGTAGAAATGGAGGTAGAATTATGGAAGTATGAAGAACGAGAGATGTTTTTAAATCTCTCCCTGACTCAGCACAAGCTTTTACCTGTTATGTCAGAATGTTCCGCGTGAGCTCAAACTCTCCAGCTCTTGGCTAATTAAAAACATTGCTCTTCTTAATTATTCAGCTGCGGCTAATTGATATTCAGCGAGACACTTTTCCTTCTAAACGACCCATTTAATTTGACCATGGGGTCTGCTGCGGTGATGCCGAAGTCATCCTGCCGTGCGAGACCGGAGATTGTGTGGGAAGAGGCAAGCTCGCAATTAATACAAAGTTTTTGACGCATTGTATCTGTCTAAGTTTTTTTTGGAGTTAGAGAGCTGGAGGAAATGCGGCCCATCTGTTGCTTTGGGCCGTGCTGAATTCTCGCTTCGTGGATACGGCATGATAAATGTCACTGGGCATCTGTTTTTATTGCTCATCTCACAAAAGATTCCTTTGTTGATAGTGTTTGGTTGTGTCTTTAAAAGAGTAGTTTATAGTCAACTTAATGTGTGGCACTCTTGGTGTCTGGCTTGTACTTTTATGTGTATAAACAAATTGGAAATGCATTTGCTGTTATTTCATTTTTGTTGACACGCTTATGGTGCTGTGCAAAGACATTAGATTGAAAATAATCTAGAATATTCATTTGAGTCAGGCCATTAGCTTTTTATTTTATTTTATAATGGGTGTGAGTGGGCAACAACAAAATTCAAATATTGTCTCAGGGATGGCAGTGTTTTTAATCGGTCATGTAATGAGAAATCAAATTTTCCTACATCCTTTGGAAATAAAATGGTTTGCTGCACTCTGAATTTATTATAATAACTTTCAGAACTTCCTTCCTGTTTTATCAATACTAAGCAAACTTGTTCTGAACTACTGCCACAAGTCAGATGAGCACTTGAAGCACAACTTCCCACATTCACAATGTCTATCAGCAATGTCTATTTGGTATTCAAAACGTACAGTTACAGTGAAGTATAAAGATTAATTTGGACTATTTTTCAGATACTTCTATTCTTAAACATAAGAATATATAAAAATATGGATATGGATAATAAGGCCAGTGACTTTTTCAGAATATGCAACATTATATATGGCTCAAATCAAATCCCTCTTAAAACCAAAGACATACGGACAAGAACTATTCTAATAAAATTTGGTGATGCCTAAAAAAATGAAATAAAATAAAAAATTCTTCTCCAGAACTCCATGCGGCAACAAATGACAATAAAATTGATACATTAATTTATTTATTTATATATTTTTTCAAAATCAGACATACATATATTTATATATTTTTAGTGGGTGTGGCAAAAAATAATATTTTTAGCAATCATTTCAGTTTGATCTAAACAGCTTGAGCGGTACATTTAAATACAGATTATTTTGTGAATTAGTCACAATGTGATGCTGGATTCGCAATCGGACTGGACAAATGGAAGTAGCTCACTATAACGCTAACTATATTGGGCCTGAGGGGGGAAAACAGTGATCATTTCTCTTTTAAGCTCACTTTTCTTCTTATGGGATGTCGCCAGTTTGTTTAAAAAAATATTTTGTAGATCAGTTGGATTGCAGTGGATTACTGTGGGTCACACTCTCTCTTCGTCCAGATACATGTCATGAGAGGTGTGACTTAAATGATAAATCACCCTCATTGTCCTCCCTTCCATCCTCCCCATTTTTTGTTCTTGGTGTTTGTAGTTTCACTTTCATTTCTCAGCCTCCCATCCCACTCCCTGTTCTTCATTAGTGGGATAATAGCGAGCGATTGGTCATGTGACTCAGGGCCCTATGTAAGCAGTGTAATTTGATTATATGACCTGCAGGAGACTGAATGAGTGTGATGTGATGGAAATAATCCTGACAGTCTGTGTGACTGAGCGACAGAGGGCTACCATATGCCCCCATGATTCATTGAATAAAAAGGGAAAATCCCTGCGTGCGCATTGGTGGCAGTGCCTCCCTGTCCTTTAATTGCTCATTGGTTACGCTTTCACTGCATTTGCCTACTGGTCTGTGAATGCAGCTGCTCCATCACTGTGTGTGTGTGTTTCAGGCTGAAGGTCAATGGTGGTAGCTGCATTTTTTTTTTTTTTCATTGAAAATTTGGAGCCATAATGTCTCCTTGACTGATTACCCACAATGCTTCTCGCCCACGCAAGGGCCTCGATTGGCTTGCAGACTTGAATGTGTCTGTGTTTGTGTGTGAGTGCTGGAAGGGAACAGTGCAGAGGTCAGATTTATTCTGCCAGAGGGTTTGGACCTCTTCTGTCGAGGGCTGTGGGTGTTTTTGGAGAGCAGTTCTGGCCATCTTCACTGCTGCAGGTGTGGGACTTGATTAAACTACAAATGTGTGTTGCTATTAAATCATGTTACACACACTATTAAAAAAAAAGGACAAAGCTGTCACTTGGGGCAATACCCTAAGATACAAAAGCTAAAAGGTGCTAGTATGTACACTTGAAGAAATTTAGGGGTAAATATATTTATAATATATATATATTTATATTTATATTTTTTATGATTTAGTATTTTTATTTATTTGTACATCAAGTTAAACTAAATCAAAATGTTAAATCTAAAGACAAATGTTACCTTAGCAGCTAGCTAAATTAAAATGTTTGTTTGATTTTATTTCAGTTAAAGGGTTAATTCACCCCTAAAAATGAAAATTCTGTCAGTAATTACTCACCCTCATCTTCGGAACACAAATTAAGATATTTTTGATGAAATCTGAGAGCTGGATCACTCCTCCTGCAGGCTTATGGACACCTTAACTTGCTGGCCCAGAAAATGTATTAAAGACATCGTTAATATAGTCCACGTGACTCCAGTGGCTCAATCTTAAGTTTATAAAGCGACGAGAATACTTTTTGTGCGCAAAAACAAACAAAAATAACGACTTTATCCCACTTTTCATTTCCTTCTCTCTGGACCTCGAGTCTTTTTACGTAGTGTTTAAGCGTAGCGCGTCTGTGTTGCACGTCACCACGTAGGCTCACTATTGGGCGACTCTGGTCATGTGTGATACGTGGTGACGTAAACTTAAGTTTGAGCCACTGGAGTCACTTGGACTATATTAACGATGTCTTTAATACATTTTCTGGGCCAGCAAGTTAAGGTATCCATAAGCCTGCAGGAGGAGTGAGACAGCACTCAGATTTCATCAAAAATATCTTAATTTGTGTTCCGAAGATGAACGAAAGTCTTACGGGGTTGGAACAACATGAAGGTGAGTAATTACTGACAGAATTTTCATTTTTGGGTGAACTAACCCCCTTTAATGTTAATTTCAAGTAAAACATTTTTTATATTTTTTGTTCATTATAAAATCCCTGGTAAGAGGATGAAAATGTTAAGTTAGCAGTTTTTGTTAAGGTAAGCATCACTAATACTATTGCTCATGCTTTGGGTTAGGTATTTTTTTATGCCGTAAAACTCTTAACTGACGAGCGTAAATTCACACATATGATTCAAGAGTGGTGTGCTATTACATTTTTAAGCCGTTAGATTTGAATTTTTTAAAAGAGCAAGCCATAAAAGGTTTGGGGGGAAAATCCTGTGAACTTGCATGGAAGGATGGAACCAAACCACATTTAGAGACCATAATATCAGATAAGCAAGCAACTGACTTGAAAACCACCTAGCAACATGAAAAAACAACAATTCCGAGTACCTTTGCAACCACTTAGCAATGCCCTTACAATGACCTTTAATGCCCAACCAAAAAGCAAGCAACTGTTTTCTGCAGAAAAATGTCATTTTCAATAATGTCATGTGGTGATATTACCTTTCCCATTATGAAACGAATGAGAAATTTGCATGCGTGAGAAGATGAAAAAGTTTAATTTTCTTTGGGATTATTAACACTTCTTAGTGACCTAGAAATCACGGCAGAATTACCTGCGGGTTTACAGATATACGAGTGAGTGAGAAGTTCATCAGCCGCACTGGCCTCCATGAGCGCTGGGGTTGAGCTCTGATGGAGATCGCTCCGCTCTGATTAGATTTAGATTAGATCAGATTTTCAGGGTTTAGGTTTTAGATGAGATTTGTTGTGAAGAGCTCCTTCTCACCTTGCGACAGTGTTTGATAACACAGAGATGAACGTGCCGTCTCTGTGTCCCTGCACTATAGCAACACCCCGCTGCTTCACACTGCAGTCTTTGTGTTTGTCTGTGTGTGTGTGTGCGTGCGCGCTTCAGCCTTTGAATACTGAATGTAATTATAGGAACTTCATCGTTAAATTTCTGTTCTCTCTTTCTCTGTCCTTTTTCTTTCTGCTCCCTCACTCCAGCAACTGGAGAGAAAGGTAAGGCACAAGAGAGGTTTGATTTATACATCCCATATCTGTCTCAACCTGCTTCCTGCTGCAGTACTGCATGCCTAAATATACTATACCTCTCTCTTTTTGTGATTTACTGCTGAGATTTTTTCTAATCATCATTTTTCTTTCATTTGATGTCATCTTCTTGCCATTGTGTTTCTACACCAGCGTAGAAATTAATTTTCATTTTTGTTTCATTGTTCATATGTAAAGAGCCACATTATTTAAATGTGCAATGGGACACTTTTGCTTACAAAATGAATTAATCATTGCTGAATGCGAAATGGTCAATCTGAAAACTTTTGCATGATGCTGCATCCACGCTGCTACATGTTAGTTGAAGTCCAAGATGACCAGCACAACATAACCAAAAAATGCCTTTAAAAAAAATTTGTGCTTTTTTTTTGGGGGGGGGGGGGGGTTGAAAATTACAATTTTAGTTAATAAAAAAACATTACATTTATATTTTAAGAAATTTATATTTTAAATAATTTATTTTTTAGTGTTATTTTCTTATTGATTATCTCATTCATTTTCTTTTTCCATTTTTTTTTATTTCCTTCCAGTGTTTTTTATTTTTAGTTTTTAGGATAGGAAACTTTAAGGGGGAAATTTAAATTAGGAATAGTAGAACCACAATCAAAAAGCGATTTGGAGTCTGTTTTCAACAGTCCTATACATTTTGAAGGCACAAAAGGCAATAAATAAAAAATTAAAATGAGTAAACATGGCTGTCAGCATACTGCATCTCCTCTCTGAGTGTGTTATAAATTAGTGAGGGTCACTTCTAGTAGCTGAAGGTCAGGAGTGACAGAGGGGGAGAATCATGTGCGATAGGACAGAGAATCACGGATAAGGCCATAAAGATTTTTTATTCTTCCACTGCTGATGTTATCGCTTTGTCTCTTCCATTCACACACACCCTCTAACACACAAAGAGGTTTCCAGTGAACGTTCCCACATGAACCCTGTCATGAACTGATGCCCTTGGAATAATCAAAGGTCTATGTCATCTCTCATAATGCCAGCAACCTGAGGCCATACTCTTCAGGGTAGAGAATATCTACTGTGCTGCTATGTGTAAGGACTTAGATTAGTTATGATTGTGCCTGAAGAAATATATTCAAGTTATGTTAAAAGCTCCTCTCGAAATTTAAATTAAGCCATCATTTACACACACTCAAGTTGTTCCAAAACTGACTTTATTCCATTAAGCACAAAAGGAGAAATTTAAACCTCTATTACAAACAATAAAAGTAAATGGTGACCCAATGCTACTAAGCTAAAAATAATTTAAAGGGGTCCTATTATGCTTTTCCACTTTTTCAACTTTAGTTAGTGTGTAATGTTGATGTTTGAGCATAAAAAAGATCTGCAAGGTTACAAAGCTCAAATTCCACTCCAAAGGGATATATTTTTAACAGAATCCACTTTCCAAGAACCACAACGTGGTCATAATGTTCCTCATTTAAATAATCCCTGCCCACGGATTGCACAAAAAGGCGACGAAGCATGGTAAAACTGCGTTAGAGAATAGTGTTGTCGCTATGTCAAAGAGACACTGTTTTTTCCACTCATTTGTTTGACCTTCCTAAAGCTGACGAGAGTGGTTAAAATTGATTTTTAAACACAACCTGAACATTATAACCCCAACGTTTATATATGTGCTGCACATTTTTTGGAGAACAGTTTTCTGTTGCTTTTGTAAGACCGTTCACCATTTAAACATGGTTTTGTAATCGATTACTGTTTGTATCACCTTAGTTTTCCGACAGATATCATGATTAAATGGTGGATAACATTGTATCTATAATGTATAAGAAAATAACAAAAAACTTGCCACCCTGAAACGTCCTGTGAAATGTGTTGTGCATGAAATACGTTCTGCATAATGCTCTTGTTCGTTAACATAGTCAGGGTCTGAATCGGCCTCAAATTGCTTTGAAATTGAAGCCATACTTAATATTTACACTAGAGACGAACTTGCAGTTATGGAGGGGCGGGACATTTCCCAAACGCGCACTACGCGGTGCCAATCACAACACACTGGGCCAGCTAACCAATCACAGCACATTTGGTATTTCAGAAGGAGTGGCTTCATCTAAATCGGCGTATTCGAGCCAGACTGGGGAGAGAGGTGCTTTAATAATGTAAAATATGTGAAAAATAATATGTTTTTTGAACAATCAAGCATGAAAACATTCTAGTACACCCCAAAAACAAAATCAAGACTTTGTAAACGAGCATAATAGGACCCCTTTAAAGCACCATGAAAGTACTCAATATGACCGATGTGCTGTAATATGCTATAGTTTTTTTTTTGTGTGTGTGTGTGTGTGTGTGTGTGTGTGTGTGTGTGTGTGTGTGTGTGTGTGTGTGTGTGTGTGTGTGTGTGTGTGTGTGAGGAAAAGACCAAGATTTAAGTCATATTTCACTTCTAGTCAAGTAGGTTTGCATATTCAAATGTGATTTGTTCAGCCTAATGCTCCTACTTTTAATTGTTTTAAGAAATTGCTCAAAATGTTATTTTTACGAAAGATTTGAATTACAAATATGAATAATATTATAAAATAAAATATTATAGTATACATAGTAATAATATTTTAATATTATTATTATTAGTAGTAGTATTTATGTACCATGTATTATTTTTGCTCATTTTTATGAATTGTTTGTTGCCTTTTTGAGTTTAAGAAAGGTGGAAGATAAATGACATTTATTATTATTATTTATTACATTTATTTCTGTTCTTTATATAAAGCTATCAAATTACTTCAGAAGCTTCGAATATAGCGATCAAGTCATATTGCCAATTGTTATGTTATTTCTAGGGTGCTTTTTGTCCTTTTTGGAGCTTGAGTGCCCATTTAATATCATTGTATGGAAAAGATCAGCGTGAATATCCTGCCAAGCATTTCATTTTGCTGTCTGCTGATGCTAGAAACTCTGTGTGATGTTATATTGAATGCAGTTGTGTATGTGTGTGTTCTCCACAGGCTAGACAGTTGGAGGAGAGAGACAAAGAGCTCCGGAAGCAGGACGCCTTCTACAGAGAGCAAGTGGCCAAGCTGAAGGAAAGGGTATGACCTATACATTTTCAGTTACATTATCCACAGTTCCTGAATATATATATATATAGTGATGAACGCTAAAGCACTACATTATTATTATCAAATACGATAACTGTAATTCTCAACAGTAACTCACTAATGCGCGGTGCAGCTGTCCTGAGCTATAGAGGCAGATTGTGAGTCAGACTCTTCTGTGTTATAGAGGCAGAGGTGAGACAGGCTGTCTTGCTTTACAATACCATGGTGAGGCAGGTTGTCTTGATCTGCAATGTGCAGCTGAGGCCTCTCTGCAACCTTGCTCACTCATTTGTTGTGTCCTCAAACTGACACCCTCCTGCAGCTCATGGTCAGATCCTCCTCTGAGCCTCTGGGATGGGAGGTGTCCACCTTCCCTCACCTCAGATTCTTCACCCTCAAAGGACGTACACGTACTGAGCCCCCAGAAGGGGGTGTGAAAGTGTGTGCAAAAATGGTAGATATCTAGTGTTGACCCATTTTAAAAGTGTAGGTTGTGTGTGTCCATAGGTGTCTCAAAGGTTTAGCCCTCTGTAACCTTCTCTTTGTGCTTTTTCAGCTCATCTGCAATTCACACACTTTAGCATTAGCAAAACACTAACATGTCTTATTTTTTAATTTTATGGAATTAAATGGCAGAATCTTTCGTCTTACTAAGGCCACATTTACATTTAAGGCCCCCACCTCCATTTTCAATAATAACATTTCAAAAAAGTTGTAATTTCCATCAACCCACATAAATACGCCGTCGAGCGCCGTCATAACTATGCCAAACCTATGGGCGGCAGTGTAGGGAGAAGGATAAAGCCATGCAAGCCAATCAGAATCCTCAGAATCGACAACAGGGCAATTCTGCGCAAAACTGTCACATCCATAACGCCAACTAAATACCATGGCATTGTGTTGGCTTTATGGATGTGACAGTTTTGCGTGGAATTGCCCAACAACGAATAACACAAGCGACTTCCTAGGGCGCTCACATGACGTTAAGCATTTTCTGGTGCATAATGTGACGTTTGAGAACCTAAAACTCTGTTTCTCCCAGTTGACACGGCAACACAACCGGCGTTATCAGAAATCTCCACTTTGGCCAGAGTTTTTAGAAATAATCGTTTTCTGTGATAAAAAACGGGGTTTTCGTGTAAATGAGAGGTCAAACCTCAGGGAAATATCTGCGTCTTCCCTTTGTGTAAACGGGGCCTAAGTCTAATTTGATAGCTAGCACTTAAGGTAAAAGTATACATATGTTTTTTCAGTACATCTGTGAAATTTCCATGAAAAAGTTTAGGCCGTCTAGACACAACATACACATCCCAGCCTAAACGCTCTTGATAAATTATTTGTTATTAAAACATACATTCACAAACCACTGTTAAAGGGATATTTCACCCAAAAATGAAAATTCTGTCATCATTTGCTCACCCTCATGTCGTTCCAAACCTGTATGTGTTTCTTTCTTCTGCTGAACACAAAATATATTTTGAAGAATATGGGTAACCAAACAGTTGATGGACCCCATTGACTTCCATAGTATGTAAAAAAATAAAATAAATACTCTACTATGAAAGTCAATGGTGCCCATCACCTGGGTGGATTCTAAATTAAGTACCTCTGATTTGGCCGTTCAAGAAATCAACAGATGCATTTGTGATTGTCTACATACGTCAAATCTGGTCTCAAGCCACACTCTGTTGCATCAGGTCTCTACTTGAAAGCGTCTGTAATGAGTGATTTACTGTAACTGCTTTTTTGTATTAGTTTGCACACTATAAAGGACAAGTCTGTGGTTATCGACAGCATGCCACAAATGCAGTCCATAGAATTTAGGTTCGAAAATAACCCAGAATATTCTTTTAAAGCTCCATTAATTCAGTGATTAGACTTATACTGTGTCCATGAATCTAGCTGATCTTGCACACCGCAGTCTCTCTGTCTCTTTACAAGGACAGCTTTCACGCCATTTCAGCTCTGCATGCGGAGGCGTTATTGATCACTCGCAGCTTCATCAATCACTTATCGAGCTCTGTTCAATATTCCCGGCACTGTGTCAACATGTACACAAACACATACACAGACCTCACCCCTTCTGAGAGCTGAACACTAGTGTGTCTGAGCCCAGTTGGTTTGTGAATCATGATTTGTTGGTTAGACATCATAAATACAAGACAGTGGCATAGAAAAGAGTAGGGAACATATACAGCATATGCAATAAATGTACACTCATATCATTAAATAAAAGAACCATCAGATGCAGACAATGATAATAAATTATTATAATGCTAATAATAATAACAATAATGATACATATATAGAATAACATATTTTATTAAATAAAATATTGTATATTTACATTTTCAATAATTAAAATGAATAAAATTCTGAAATACTTATGTAATAATAATATTGATCATTTTCCTAGCAAAAATAAGTATGTGTAATCGCATTATTCATATACAGCTCTGGAAAAAATGAAGAGACCACAGCAAAATTATCATTTTCTCTGGTTTTACTATTTATAGATATGTGTTTTGGTAAAATTAACATTTTTGTTTTATTCTATAAACTGCTAAAACATTTCTCCCAAATTCCAAATAAAAATATTGTCATTTAGAGCATTTATTTGCAGAAAACGACAACTGGTCAAAATAACAAAAAAGATGCAGTGTTGTCAGACCTTGAATAATGGAAAGAAAATAAGTTCATATTTCATTTTTAAACAACACAATACTAATGTTTTAACTTGGGAAGAGTTCAGAAATCAATATTTGGTGGAATAACCCTGGTTTTCAATCACAGCTTTCATGCATCTTGGCATGCTCTCCACCAGTTTTTCACATTGATGTTGGGTGACTTTATGCCACTCCTGGTGCAAACATTCAAGCAGCTCGGCTTTGTTTTATGGCTTGTGACCATCCATCTTCCTCTTGATCACTTTCCAGAGGTTTTCAATGGGGTTCAGGTCTGCAGATTGGGCTGGCTATGACAGGGTTTCAATCTGGTGGTCCTCCATCCACACCTTGATTGACCTGGCTGTGTGGCATGGAGTATTGTCCTGCTGGAAAAACCAATCTTTAGAGTTGGAGAACATTGTCTGAGCAGAAGAAAGTATGTGTTCTTCCAGGACAACCTTGTACGTGGCTTGATTCATGCGTCCTTCACAAATACAAACATGTCCGATTCCAGCCTTGCTGAAGCACCCCCAGATCATCACCGATCCTCCACCAAATTTCACAGTGGGTGCGAGACACTGTGGCTTGTAGGCCTCTCCAGGTATCCGTCTAACCATTAGACGACCAGGTTTTGGACAAAGCTGAAAATTGATGATCTGGGGGTGCTTTAGCAAGGCTGGAATCGGGCATGTTTGTATTTGTGAAGTACGCATGAATCAAGCCACGTACAAGGTTGTCCTGGAAGAACACTTGCTTCCTTCTGCTCTGACAATGTTCTCCAACTCTGAGGATTGGTTTTTCCAGCAGGACAATGCTCCATGCCACACAGCCAGGTCAATCAAGGTGTGGATAGAGGACCACCAGATTGAAACCATGTCATGGTCAGCCCAATCTGCAGATCTGAACCCCATTGAAAACCTCTGGAAAGTAATCAAGAGGAAGATGGATGGTCACAAGCCATCAAACAAAGCCGAGCTGCTTGAATGTTTGCACCAGGAGTGGCATAAAGTCACCCAACATCAATGTGAAAGACTGGTGGAGAGCATGCCAAGATGCATGAAAGCTGTGATTGAAAACCAGGGTTATTCCACCAAATATTGATTTCTGAACTCTTCCTATGTTAAAACATTAGTATTGTGTTGTTTAAAAATGAATATGAACTTATTTTCTTTCCATTATTCGAGGTCTGACAACACTGCATCTTTTTTATTTTGACCAGTTGTTGTTTTCTGCAAATAAATGCTCTAAATGACAATATTTTTATTTGGAATTTGTGAGAAATGTTGTCAGTAGTTTATAGAATAAAACAAAAATGTTAATTTTACCAAAACACATATCTATAAATAGTAAAACCAGAGAAACTGATAATTTTGCAGTGGTCTCTTCATTTTGTCCAGAGCTGTGTATGTATGTATGTATGTATGTATGTGTGTATATATGTATGTTTCCTTTTTGAAGCTTGAAAACTCCGTTCATAGTAATTACGTGAAAATGAGTGACCAGTAGATTCATTTTAATCTTCTGTGTAACAAAAAAAAGAGAGAAAGAATGCGGCTATATATAAATGTCAGTGTCGCACATCATTTTGGGAACCACAGGATTGTGGTTTTCCCTAGCCTTTGGTCTCTAACAATATCAGCTACGAAAAAGAAAAAAGAGTGAATGAGAGATACAGAGAGAGAAGAGAATAAAACGCTGATATATATTACATGTCTCTTTCAATTCAGTTTGCTCGTTTATCAGTGGCCTGCTTGTGACAGCCCGTCACAGCTCTGAGACGACTGCCACCTCCAGCCTACTTATTGCCGTGGCCACTCAAATTGCCTCTGAAACAATATCTATATATGAACCGCACGTATATATTCGCCTCAGATTTTCACTCTGTAAAACAATCTCATATTTCAACTGACCGCTCTCCTCTTTTTTTCACCATTTCTTTTCATTTTTTTTGTCTACTCAATTGCGTTATCAGAAGTTTTGTGTCTTTCCTAATGCTTCATGATAACAGTGGAAAGTCTGAGGTGTTGAAGAAAGCTGCTAATACAGTGATTTTAGCCTGATCAATGGAATTTAAATGACCTCAAAGGCACTTAAATGCAGTGGCTTGGAATGGATGTTAGCTTGCTCATAATTAGACATTCTTATGATCTGGCTTGATAATGTGTAAGAAAAGCGTAATAACATTGATCGCTTACCAAGCCAGTCAGGCTTAGTGATAAAATTCCCAAAGTGCATTGCACCTGTCAGTCAGGTGCAAACTGGTAACAAGAGTTGGGAATTGTAAGCTATTCTGTTCTAATCCCGTCTCGCCATTCCCAGTCCCTTTATGATTAAATGAATGATTCTGTTATCATTTTTTTAAGATGCAACTGCCCTAGTCTTAACTTTATGCTAAACCAAAAATACTAAACTAACAATATTTGTGAGTAATGTATTGTAATATCTCTTAGATTCAATTAAAAAAATTACAAAAAAAAAAAAACCTCTACAGAACACAAATCTGGTGGGGAGGTGTGTGCTCTGAGATTGCAAAAATAATTATTGATGTGTAATTGAATGATTCATAAATTGTATTAAATAATAATAACTTATATTGTTATTATTATATTGATAATAATTGATTGATTAATGGGATCTCCCCATCTGCCATTCATTGGACAACCAGATAACAGTATTTATTTACTTATTTGCCCGTTTATTTTTATTTGTTTTATATATTTATTATTATTATTATTTTAATGAAACCGGTTCTAAATCAGAACCAGTTCTCAATTCTCAACCCTAATTTTGAGGGTGCGGAGTCAGATTTTCAAAAGCACAACTCTCTGAAATTGTGTCCAAAAGAAAACTTCTTATCTTTTTTTATCACATGATGTAGCGACACTTTTGCTTGAACTCCATTCAAGGCTTTGACTCTCTGGGGGCTGTTACCTAGCAACACTATATGATGTAGTCGTAGTAACCCGTAGTGATGCTTCAATGTAAATAGCTAATCTCTGCATGTAAAACTCTCTCTCTTTCTGTTTTCTGTGCTTCTGACATCATTGTTAAGTGAAGAATGTGAGTTGTTTTATTTGAGATCAATGTGTGGTCATTATCTCTTCCTCCCTATAGACGACACACTGGAAAGGGACAGTGTCTGTCTCCGCACGAAGCCTCGTTAATTTAATTAGCAGAGTTTTATCTAGACAAGAGACACAGCTTGAGCTTTGCACTCACAGTCATGTCCCCTTGTTTTTACTTCCAGCCACAAGCATGGTAAAATTGGAATAGTTCAACATTTCTTACCATTTGCTCACGATCTTGTCATTCCAACCCCATATGGTGTTCTGTATTAGTTGTAAAATGTCACCAATATGTCACTCTAAAAATGTTTTCCATGTTTGGACTGAAGGTTTTTGCCATTAAGCTACAACATTTGTGCTTATTTGGGACTTTTCCACTCGTCTGTTTTGTTTCACAGTCTCCCGCAGTAAGAGGCAGCGACGGAAGGATTGACTCCACAGGCTTCTGTTCTGCTTTCCTTCCCTGTTTGCAGTTGCTAGCTTTGATTTGTTAAAGCGCAGTCTCGCGCCTCCGCCTGTGCGCTGCGGAGCCAATATGGCTGCCGTGCTGTTGAGCCATAATGGCTGTCTCAGCGGGGGTTTCCCTCCACATCCTCTCTGGTCTGTGAGAGATAACGCAGCCTGCTGATTACTGCACCACTGCTCAGATCTCTCATTATAAAGCCTGCGATATTTAATTTGAACATGGGTTTGTGTCTCAAAACACCACCTATATGTGTAGTTTTTAGGAGATTCTTTCATTAGTTCATAACACCCATGTGTGCATCGGATTAAATAAAATTTTATTTTAAGATGCTTGTAAACAGAAAGTGAGAGAGTGCTTCACAGCTGCTGTGTGGAACAGGTAAAGTTTTTTTTTTTTGTTTTTTTTTTTTTTAAGTGGTGCTTGCTAAGGAAAGGAATGAAACCTTGGAAAAAAATTGTTAGGGTTGATACATTTGTCACATTATAACAATATATGTATACCGTGTGTGTGTGTGTGTGTGTGTGTGTGTGTGTGTGTGTATGTATGTAGTGGTCCTGATGATTTGTTAGTGTGACCACATGATTTTAATTTGGCAAACAAAAGAGTTTTAATATTAAAACAGTTTTGTCTGTTGGACCTCATGACTTTCAGTCGCAACTCGCGGTCTCACCACATAACTTTGTGCAATATATTTATATTTTCTTAAATGTATAAGAAGAAAGTATAATAAAACACTTTTGCAAAATCAAAGCCTCTCTATAATAACTTAGACTACGTGACTTTGATTTTGCAACCAACAAACAAAAGTGTTTATTTTTATTTTTATAATAAATAAATAAAACAAGAAATAAATTGTGGTGCGACCAACAAAGTCATGTGGTCCAACAGGCAAGTGTTTTAACTTACCATAGAGAGGCTTTGATTTTGCAGACTCTAAAATATTAGAGTTCCTAATATTTTGTAAGAATATATTTATTCCCTCTAAAATATTTAGGTAATAGTAATAACAAAACACGTTTGTCTGCAAAGTTATGTGGTCTGACCAAGTCAAGAAGTCCAACAGTCAAAAGTGTTTTAATATTAAAAGCAAAATCAAGTCATGGCGTTACCAAAAAAGTCTTGTGGTCTTACTACTGTAACTCATCATCATAGAGATGACTCCTGCAGACCCTCATGACTGTGTTAAGGTCAACATCCCTCTTAAAATATCAGATTATTTGGTATTTTCATGACAAGGCAAGGTTAGTTCATGTTGTAAAATGTCATGTGGTGCAAGTTCTCAAAACGTTAATATTTATGAAATATAAATATAAACAACTTTTAAAAAAAATAATGATTAAGATGTGAAATATCTAGTTTTGTAATCATAATCTGATACTCTAGCCATGATGAATGAAGATGAGGGTTTAGGGTTTCGTGAAAGAGTATGTGGGTGGTAAACGTACGCTCTCAGATTGATGGAGGGGCCTCTAAATCAGTGTGGCCCAACTCTGAAATCAAAATCAGCACCTATCCCATTCTCTCTTTAATCAAGGGAAAAGTAAGACCTCCCAAATTACACCGCCAATCAGGTCGTGGGGTTTTAGAGGGTGTGTGTGTGGAGGTCCGACTTTTCATGTAATCAGCGTCTCTGCAGGCCAGCGACTTCTTAGTGTGTATCCCTCATTAGTGCTGACTTCTCCCATCAGATCAGCATCATCACAACATGCTCTTAAAATCACTGCTGTTGTTCCCTTTTACCAGGCCCCTCAGAGTCAAGTTCGTACCTGATGCCGTCTTTAACTCTCAATGCTGTTGTTCCAATAATAGGCTTGATGGCAGGCTCGTTTACTCAGGGGGAAATAAAACATTATTTTGTAACTTTACAAGTGTGTGAGTCAGCCCTTCAGCTTCCTACAGTAGGTCCCACAGTGTAATAGTACCATGCAGCGAACAAAGTAAAATTTGCCAAGCACCAAATGTGAAAATCTTTCCTTAGCAAGTAAATAAAACCATTAGCTGGTAACTATTTTTTAACTATTGGAAATTTAATTTAATTATATTTTAGTTGGATTTCTTATTTTAGTTGAATATTATATCACGCACACAAAATTTATGGTATACAAATTGCTTATCTACCAGCCATTGGTAGGTTTGACGGGAAGCTGATTTTGGACTCTAGTACCACATTCCTTATAGCCACTAGACAAATGGCTTCTACTTCACATGCAGTCCATCAGAAGCTATACAGTAGCTTCACTAAAAGCCTAAGATATAATTATTGATCCTCATGGTTGTTGTCTTTCATTTGTATTGATTGTGTGTGCGAGAGAGTGAATGTGAAATGAACCTGTCTCGCTGTGATTGAGAGCTCTCTTTATGGATGTAGCTTGAGCAAGTTTTTGTTGTCCCATCCTCAAATTCCGTCGTCCATCTGACATTCGGCCCATTTTCTTCGAAATGTCAGTTATCTTTTCGAATCGCCGACCTGAACGGTTTATCAAGGTCCATTCCAGGTTGTAAGGAACATTCATTTTTACCCCCACCTACTCTTGACACACTTCACTAAGATCCTCATAAGTTTTTAGATTGCCATCATCTGTTAGTGTGATGACCTTTTCATCTTTGATGACACTTTTTCTTTGATTTCCTCCCTTCTTTGAAATCTAAAAGCCAGCAGAACTCTTTGTGCTGCACGCCAGACAGCAAAAAAATGCTTAAAATTATATTTCAATCAATTTTTTTGTCCTTCTTTTGTACTGGAAGCACAGAAAGGTGGAGACTCAGTTGGGTTGGACCTGCTGCTGTTTTGAACATTTGTGTTATTGGGAGCTTTTTATGTCTATAAATGTTCCCCTTCATCTATTCATACTGCGGGAGACAGCAAAAGGATTAGGAATACACAAACAGGCATAGATTTTAATTCTGAAAAGCAAAGTGATTTTCTGTAAATATTTTATTTTGACACACATTTTTACTCTCTCTCTTTCTCAGAGTGGCCAGTTCTACAAGGTGTCAAATGAGAACTATCACAAGGCAGCAGACGAGGTCAACGCCAAGTTCAAGTGAGTTCAGAATTACACACCATGGCGTTCATCAGCTTTAAGTCCAACATTAATACAGCTTAAATCCTGCCTTTTCAGACGCAATACATTGTGTAAGTAAGATGCATGTATGCAAATGTGAGCTAACACTGATGCTGGGTAGCTCCTTGGCTGCTTTGCATATTTCACAATGAGCATTTGTTCTAGCATCTCTGTCAGTTCCCATTTACACAAGGCTGTAGTTAAGTGTGGTATAGGTTTCATTTAAAAAATGAGAATTCTAACGTTATTTACTCGCCCTCATATTTTTTTAAACATCTTTGTTTAGAGAATGTCCAAGTTGCTCACTTCCATACAACGAAAGCCAATGAAGACCAGGGGCACCATTATAAAAGTAGCCCTTATGAATCATGCGTTATATTTTTCTGAAGCCATGCGAAAGCCTTGTTTAAGGAACAGAGCAAAATTTAAGGTGTTATTAACTGAAAATCTTGCTTGGCATCATTAACTTCCATTATATGGAGAATATCTTGCTATAAAATGACTCCTTTGTGTTTTACGGTAGAAGGAAAGTCCTACGGGTGTAAAAAGAAACACATGAGGTTGAGTAAATGATGAACAGAATTTGGTCAAACTATCCCTTTGAATCTACAAAAAACATATGCAATCATGTTTCCATCATCTATTTGGACAAACTTCGATAAAGTCTTGTCATGAATGTGAAATCTTGACCATTAGGCTACTGTAGCTGGAAACATGTAACTGAAGAGCCCTACAATTATAGGACATTTTGGCTCCATATGTCTTAATGTGGCCTATTAGCCCCAATAGTAATGCATGTTGGTAAAGGGGAAGTGAATGAAGGCCAGCCTGTTTCAGGACTAGCCTGCGCTCACAAATCGCATTAGGCTGTCATTATCCCTCTTCCTCAGTGCCAACACAGGGATCATCGTCTCTTTAGAAATGTCAGAAATTGATTTGTGGTGTCCAGTGGGGCAGGATCGGAGTCGGGAGGGGGGAGGTTGCGCGGCTAATGCTAAATTGCATTAAGAAATGCATTAAAATAGCATTAGCCTGACATGGTTCTTCGCACAGGCCTGGACTGGGGTGTCATGTGACCAGCGGGGCAACAGTGGATGCTGTGATTGGCTGATTGCATTAGAGAGGTGCATTAGCAACGCTGTGATTGGATTACGGGGTGGAGGGAAAAGCGTGTGTGAGAGGGCTTTTTTGTATATAATGAAATGTCTTCAAGGTCTGATGTTTCACGAGGAAAGACGCAGCTTTACTGACTGCGAGAATAATGAGGTTTAACTGCACGTGCGTGAGAAAGAAGAAAGGAAACATAAAAGTCTCTGTATTATATGAATGATGGGCCACAGGTGTGTTTAGGTTGTACATTAGAAACAAGTCTATCTGTATTGCTTTTCCCAAATGGATATTCCAAACATATCTCCCCTCTAAAGGGAAAACAGGCGATAAGATCCTATCAGGAATTGGGTTGAGTAAAAAGAATTAAGTATATTTTGTCTGAGCCTTTTGATTTCCTGAAAGTTGAAACTGCCCTGGAGATGGAGGTCCAAATCTGCATAATTGATGGAATTAACATGAGTTTGAAATGATAATCTTTTACTTGAAGTTGTAAATGATCGTCTCTTCGACATCTTTATTCTCTCAGTAGCTGAAAGCTTTAGATGTGCTTGTGGGTTTCACTTCTGGAAAAATCAGTCTGAGGTCAAATGGTCTAATTGCTTTGGGATGTTTGCACATCTGTAAAATAAAATGGCTATTTGATTTAACATGATTTATTTTAATTTACCTTATTCCATGAATAACAAAGGGGTGTTGTAATGTTTTTTTGCAATGCCTTTACATCTGTATAATAACATCTGATTTACCCAGGTAAAGCATGTTCCTTGATCGACACCCTTTGTTGTAGGGTTAGGCCTATCCTTATTGGTGACTTCTGAGACATGAATCAGCAGCCGTTGATGACAGATTGTGTCTAGCAACATGGCAAGTTGAGAAATGTTCTATTTATGCAAGTGTGGAGTGACTAGATAAACAACACAAACAATGGAGAAGTTTAAAAAAAATCCTATGTATTTCTCTGACCATGTGCTGGGACAGTATAAGATGATGTGTGAAAAACATCTGTGATTGTTCAGCTTTGATATTATATATTTATATTAAAAAATATATATTTTAGGGGATGAAATATTATAGAAACTAGAGCTGCACGATTAATCATTAAGTCAAAATCATTAAAAATCATTAAATTCAAAGATCACACGGTTACAATAATTGAGATTTTCACAGAAGTAATGGGATAAAAGTATATAATCCAGATATAAATGCTGATCTCTAAGGTAGCGATCAAAATAGTTAATCACCTTTTGAAAGAAACTTGACACTTTAATTAACCACTGTATCATTACATCATTACACCAGTAGGTGGCGACAAGTAACTGTTCAAAAAAGTATTTGTCATTGAATCATTCATTCAAAAGATTTGTTCAAAAATTCTGATTAATCCAGTAATGAAACAAGTGAAGTATTTATGAGTAAGTCAGTGAATAATTTATTCAAACACAAAATTATTTAAAATAATTGATTCAGATTAATTAGTAATTTTAAATAGATTGCAGCAATTAAAGGAGAACTCCGGTCAATTTTAACATTGAGCTCATTATTTTGTAAATTTGGAGTGCTGTCAATACAGAAAACAATGACATAAATCGGTGTTGCCTACACCGCGTTATCCTCTTTTTAAAATTTGCACCCTGTTGACTTCAATGGGGCAAGTTTTAAACCTGCTTTTAGCCTCTTAACATCCTTGATGTGTCATTACAAGTGCAGAGCCAATGTGAGTGATTCCTTCAGAGTGAACACGGGTGAATCTGCAGTAGATGTGAAAGATATGAATAAAAATGAAGTTATTTAAGCCAGCGCACATACCTGTATTTACATCCTGTTTTCGGTCGAAGTCCACAGTAATCGATTGTCGAGTTCACGCGCGTGATAAACCTATGCACGTGAACTCGACAATCGATTACTGTGGACTTCGACCGAAAACAGGATGTAAATACAGGTATGTGCGCTGGCTGAAATAACATCATTTTTATTAATATCTTTCACATCTACTGCAGTCAGATTCACCCGTGATCACTCTGAAGGAATCACTCACATTGGCTGTGCACTTGTAATGACACATCAAGGATGTTAAGAGGCTAAAAGCAGGTTTAAAACTTGAAGTCATCAGGGTGCAAATTTTAAAAAGAGGATAACACGGTGTAAGCAACACCGATTTTTGTCATTGTTCTCTGTATTGACAGCACTCCAAATTTACAAAAAAATGCAACATTTTGTCTGAACAGCTAGTAAATTGCGTTATTTTGTTTAGTTGTCCGTTCAGAATCATGGGAGAATCATGCAGCTTTAATAGAAACTGATTGGATGTCAACAAAGTAATGACGTTCATAACCGCTTCTAGGCCAAACAGAACTCAAAACACCTTTGAGAACCAAGCAATACAGTGATGACATGGTGAACTGAACTTTCAGGGATGGGTTTGGAATGACATTTCTGTCATCGAATGGTTTTCTGATATGGTTATGGTTTAAGGTTGGGAATTTAGACTTGGAAAATTGGTGCAAGTAATGTTTAGGATTTAGAATTAAAGGACAGGGTTTAGTTTAAGTGAAGATTAAGATGTTAAGTTTGAGGTTAGACAGTTAAAGTAGAGGTTAGGAGCAGGTTGGAATTAGAAATAATTGTTAAGCATCAGATGATGCTGAAGAATACATGCACAAATGCTTGCATTCAATGCTTGTCTGCTCACACACACATATGAAACAGCTCTTCCACACACACATATGAAACAGCTCTTCCACACACTTATGCACACACACAGCCTGTTGAGCTATGCAGCCGTGGATGCTGGTTGAATTACAGATAAATGCTTGACTGGAAGAATGGGATGTTGTCTTCAGCCACCTGTCAGTGCTGACCTTTGCCTCATCCCTATGATGCTGTGTTTAAGCATGCACTCTGTGTGTTTGTCTTGCGTCCCCAGGGTGTTACCGAACTCTGTCACATCAAAGCAGTTTCACAGTGTTGACCTCTCCCTATGTTCTGCTATCTTCTGTTCTCTAAATGGGTTTAAATGTCTCTGCTCACCCAGTTTAGTCGCCCATTAACGTGTCCTGTTTAGGTCAGAGTGCACTTGTTGGAATTAGTGTTCCAATGCACTACGCCACATTTTCACATCACTATCAGTCTGCTTTTCATGAATAGTTAAACTAAAGCCATTTCTCAATGTGTGTTCTTAAGTGATCTTGTGTTCTCGTACATCATCAACCATCAAAGTTCAATTCCAATACTCAAGAACACAAGTGCAGAGGATGCATGAAAGTACCCGGATGTGTTCTTGATATTGAGGATGCATCGAATGCAGACTTGAGAGAATCAAACCGTTAGAAATTACAGAAGACGCTGCGAGAGGACGATGTACGGAAGCCTGTAAGCTTTAAACCTCTAGCTCTCACTTAAAAGACTGACGCCTCGCGAAAGAAAACATTTGTCATATTTTGTTTTGCTTAATTTTAATAAAGTGATAAAGACCTGGAGACCGCTCTTTGCATTCTTGGAATTGAGAAACAGTCCAGGTATAGGTTGAAACTTGTGAATTTAGTGTTATGTAATAATACATTTTTACATTTTCAAAAAAAAAAAAATCTGATGTTATAACAGTTTTTATTTATAAATAAAAATAAAACTACTTAGTAAAATCAATTGTTTTGAATGCTATAAGTGAATATTTTTATTTCCTAATAAATTATTTATAATTATGTATATTATATACAGTACATTGTTTTCCAAAAATTACATTTGGTGGCATTATTAAATGATGTAACTTTCAGTGAGTGTTAAAAGATAGCAATGGAATCTTAATTAAACCATAGGAAATCAGTTGATATCCAATACAATACCAATATATCTTGGATCCCTAGCACCTTCATTTGCATATAGAGGTTATTTTGAGAGTGTGTGTTGGTATTTCTCACGTCTCCTTGGAAAAGCCCCATAATCCAAAGCGAGATCTCAGACTATAATAGTCTGCTCTTTAGAAGAAATAACTCCTCTTAAAAGGCCATGAAGTTTGACTGCCTATTGAAGCACAGCTTGACCTGTCTCAGAGAACACAATTATAGCTATTACAGTGAAATATAAGTGAACGGCAGTAGACAAGCCATAATATTTAAGCTAAGTATTCTGTTTTAAAAGAGGTCAGTCGACAGCTGAACAGCAAAGAATATCAATGCGGAGTAAATGGCCTTCTCACTCAACAAGAGGAGCTCCACACACACAGTTATGACACAGTTATGCTGTCACAGGTTATCAAACCCTCATCATCTTGAAAGTGTGTCTCCAGACTGCAGACGGACCACTCTTAGCTCGGTTACATCTTTACCTATAAATCATTCCTCCAACTGTTTTGTCTTTCCTTGCCTTTCTCACCCTGGTATCTGACCTCTGCTCATCTTCTCTCCCCCCTCCATTCTCCTCTCTTTCCAGCCTGAAAGGTAATGGGACGATGCGAGTTCGTTTCGGAGTCCGTGGCGTCTCCTCTTCCCTCTCGCAACTGATGGATCATGTTTTAAAAACGACGAAAATGAGTGCTTATCATTTTTCTTCGTAACTGCTTCATTTGTTTTGATTTCTGTCTGCCTGTCACACACGCCGTCAGCTCCTAAATGAACATACATGTGTTTTTTTCAGAAGTGGACGCTTAACCTCTTCACCCCGCTAGACTGCGAGTGCTCATAATGATGACGGATAGTCACATGTCTGTTAAGAGAGAGACGTCTCAGTTCATCCGAGCCGACTGTAAAACACTGGAGTTAAATACGCAGCGCCGGCGGACCGATATTTCATTAGTCTTGATTTGCGAGAATTAAGACTGTTTGAGAAATGTGTGCTGGTATTTTAACAAGCGGAATGCAGTAGGAAGAGGGTGTCTTTGTGCCTTTCGTCTGCCGTTTCTCCTTGCGCTACTGTGCCCGAATGTTTTTTTGCCTAGTAAATCCCCTACAGACCAGCACACCTATAGGAAGTCCTTTATGTGCTAGTGTAGGTTAAAAGGAAGGTTAGAACCATTGGATAATTTAGAGCACAGTTTCTTTCTGTCCTTTCTCCTCTTTTCCCTGTCTTTCATTCAGAAGCTCTCTCTTTCTCGCTCCTCCTGTGATAAAGCATCTCATATCTGTGTGTCTCTCTCAGCCCTCGGTGTCACAGTCATCCGAGCGCCTGCTCGCTGTGATTTATGACCCACATCTACTTCTTTTCTTCCAAAAACCATTTCAGCTGGATGGAGGGATTTACACGCGGACATAAATAAATATATACACGCCTATGATATCATAGAGCTGTCCTGCTTTCTGACGCCCGATCTGTGGGTTGCGAGGGAGAGAATGGGAGATAGAAAGAGAGATGGTGAAGGTGTCATTCAGCTGTGTTGATGTGTGGATATTTTACCCATAATGCCATTGGCATTAGGTTTAAACCTCAGATGACGTGTTTGAACAACAAAGCTTTTTCCCTCCTATGTTTTTTTTCTCCAAAACCAATTTGCATACTATCCGTTCTATGTAACATAATATTTAATATTAGGAGTAGTGTGTCCCTAATCATAATATGTTGAAAGTAGTATGCCAATGGTGATATGCTTTATCTGAAGTATACATGTTGTTGTTTTTTTTTACTGTTCAATTTTGGGGGCAGAATGAATTTCTTATTGTTTTTGAAAAAAGTCTCTTATGCTCACCAAGGCTGCATTTATTTGATAGAAAATACAGTAAAACAGTAACATTGTGAAGTCTTCAGAAATCATTCTTATATGCTGATTTGGTCCTTATCTTTTGCTGAAATATTTCTTATTATCAATGTTGAAAACAGTTGTGCTGCCTAATATTTTTGAGGAAACCATGATATTGTACTTTCTTTTCAGCATGATTTTTTTAATCATTTTTTGATAACATTATAAATGATAAAATCTTAACTGTCACAGTTAAAAAAAGGAGTTTGTGACTCTTTTGACTTCCTCAAGTGTAAATGAACTGAAGGAGACTATCATACATATTTTTTTTTTTTTTTTTTATAACACGGTGGTATGTCCCAGTACTGCCATACGGTTTAATTCAAAACTTAAAATTATATACTTTTCCATAACCAGTAAAGCACCATTACCATTGTCTAGAAGGGGGATGATGTGTGATAGACAGCAGCTGTGTGTATTTGAGTGGACGGATTGAGGAAAGGATTGAGAGATAGAGAAAAAGCAGAGGATAAGAAAAGAGAACGGGTGAATCCCCAGTCCTTCCGGGACCCAAAGAGTTGGGGTGGTGACTGACAGCGGGCGTCCATTCACTCCTTCATTCATCTGCCCTTCAGAGCAGCTAAAATGAATGACGGCTCGGATTAAACCGCGTTTGATCTAAAAAGAGCGTCTCCTTGAATAGAGCAGGATAACATCTCCCTCCCGCCCAATCCTTGCTTTGCCTTTTGCTGTCCCAAAGGTCACCCCAGTCAAATGAAGAGTTTTGTGTGTGTGTTCTAATCCTCCGGGGACAGAGGTGAAGTTTCGTTTTTGGACATGTTGGGCCTCAGATTTCATGGGAATCGGGTGGTCTTCGTCAATATGCCCAGTGTGACCCGCCCTATCCTCTGTATCTTCTCCAAAGAACGATATTTGGTTGGAAATGTGCTGTTTTTTGTGACCTTGAGTGATAGACGAGTTGTTGATAGCAATCTGCAACGTTTTGTAAAATCCAGCATGAAACTCAATGCTGTCTGGGTCAAACTTTGGATGCCCCAGAGCAAATACATTTTGAAAAAGCGCTCTTGAGTTGAGTGCACAGGTTGCTTGCTAAATATCACCATGGTAGTTTCTGCCAAAATATAATTACAGTTGCATAGAGATATTGTTACTACATTAAAATGTGGAAATCTCTATCACTGAGAGAAAAGGAAATAGAAAAGACTGAAGGTTTCTTACAAGTTTTATGGTTGATTTATATGAATAAAAAAAACAAGTAACAGTAAGCATAAAATAACTGTTTGTTGAAATCTAATTTGGTTAATCTTACTAGTCATGTTTGTGGAAGATACACAACCGGTCAAAAATGGTTTTGTATCACGATTTCCACAAAATATTAAGCAGCAAAAAGCAGGTTTCAACATTGCTCAAATGCTTTACGAGCAGAAGATCATCATATTAGAATGATTTCTGAAGGATCATGTGACACTAAAGACTGGAGTAATGATGCTGAAAATTATGAATAAAATATATTTAGATGGAAAATTGTAATAAGATTTCACATTATTACTGTTTTACTGTATTTTGCCATATACAGTCATAAGCCATATTTAAATTTGTTTAATTGATAGCGTGCATTTTCCATTTTGCTGGTAAAGAAAGTTGGCATGTATAATATGTATTTATATATAGTAGGCCTTCAGTTGTGAAATGTAGACTAGAAATATGAAAAAAGATTCCTCAGTAAAATAAATAAATAATATCTGTGTTGCATGGTTGTTTAGTTTAATTTTCTCTCAATGTAGATTCATATTGCATTCTAATATCAGACAATATATCATTTATTTGCCAAAATGTCCATATCAGTGCAGAATGTTGGGCTCAGACACATGGGACAGCTGGAGGGGTTTAGATGCAGGTGTGTTTGTCAGTGAGGGACCATCCCGCCACCGGAGAATCTAAATATCGGAGACATAGCCTAAGCTGCACTGAATAATACTGCTTTCTATTGTCTGGACGGGTGGCTTTACTTAGCTATGCTCAAGAGGTAAAACTGTCACCAGAAGTTAACTAAATCTGACAGTCAGGAAGGTCGTCAAAAGGCAAAAATGATTAGTAAAGTAGGAAAAAAAATTATTTTAAAATTAAGGGTGTGGGTTTATAAATATAAACCCATAGTATAGTGTGTTCTTTTAGGTTCTTTTGTTCAGGATGTCTACGGCCTCTACAGCTGATGTATGTCTTGAATCAGCACCTTGTTAGACCTCCTGCACTGTGATTCAACATGCAATTATCCTGCAAACTAATTCTGCACAAATCAATTCTGCTATTGACTAGTGATTGATCTGATGTTTACTTGTGAAAACACAGCAAGAACATCATTTAACATCTCTTTGTCACTGCTACAGGATCAGTTTATTAAAAATGGAAAATATAACTATGATGAATGACCACATTCATTTGCTAAATTTGTCTGTCCTCTGACTGTTCTCTCTCTCTCTCTCTCTCTCTCTCTCTCTCTCTCTCTCTCTCTCTCTCTCTCTCTCTCTCTCTCTCTCTCTCTCTCTCTCTCTCTCTCTTTCTTCCCTTCTTTTAACTTTTGGTTCTCTCTCTTTCGCTCTCTCTCTCTCTCTCTCTCTCTCTCTCTCTCTCTCTCTCTCTCTCTCTCTCTCTCTCTCTCTCTCTCTCTCTCTCTCTCTCTCTCTCTCTCTCTCTCTCTCTCTCTCTCTCTCTCTCTCTCTCTCTCTCTCTCGCTCTCACAGGCGATATGAAATTAGTCCAGTGTGCACTGACCTTCAGGGGCAGATTCTGAAGTGCTACAGAGAAAATGCTGGGAAAACTCTGCTGTGCTCCAACATCGCCTCTCAATACCTACAGTGTGTCAACAATGCTAAACAGGTGAATATGTGAGTGTGTGTTTGTTTATGCCTGATATTTTCACCACTGGATAGTCTTAGTTTAGTTGAATCAGATCCAAAATATCCTTAACATGATGTTTATTCAGTTTTATTTTTGCTAATTTTGTTTTAACCCAAGATTAAGAACTGATTAATTGCAATTAATTGCATCTAAGTTATTATTGCATGCAATTAAACATAAAAGTTTATTTCATCTAACATCTATATATATATATATATACAGTATATATAATATATATATATAAAATATATAATATATATATACAAACACATTTTTCATAACTTATTTTTTATTTATATGGTAAATACGTGTACAGTTTGAGATCTTTATTCCAGGGCACCTCAGATGTAAAATGTTAATGTTTTAATATAAATGTAAAATAGTTTGTAAAAGAATCACTCATGCAAGTCAAAAAAATTTGCCTCATTTGCCCATAGTGCATGTGTCTTCTGTTTTGTGCATTCTACCAGTTCCCAGCAACCCCAGCGTAGGAATTAGCATCTACAGCTGCTCTTTAGCCTCCAGCATTAAGATCCAGTGAAACAGCCTTGCCATCCTCTCCAAGCTCTGTAACACACTCTCTGCCTGACCCACACCTCCATTTGCAAATCGAAACTTTTGCCTAGCGTTCTCTTCACTTTCTGCTTGGCTACAGGCGCCACTAAGTTCACTCTAAATTGTAGGCTCAGATGAAAGAGTAATTTCCATAATACCAGCTGACAGCTGCTGTTCTTGGTGCGGGCCTAAGTGTGTGTTAAATGAAGTAAGTGGAAACGGGGACAAGAAATTTAAATAGCACCGTCCCACAATCCCCCACTACCGCAACATCCCCGGTCCCGATTCTACAATGCAAGGATGGCAATGGGCAGAATTGGACCGACCCTCTCTGAAAATCTCCTCCGCACACTCCAGCAATTCCACGCAAACACAATTTATATTCAGATGGGTCTTTCCATTAGATTTTTACAACGGCACAGTTTTTGGGTAGCGAGAGCAAAAGAGTGTTGCCCTCTTGGGTATTAGTTTAATGCAGCGCTGTGAATTCTGCAGCACTTAAGCAATACATCATGTAAATAAAGAGATGTTTTATTCATAGTTGTGTATGCGCCGAATTTACCTGTAACTTCTTTAGCATCTCTAATGTTTTTGTGTTTGCGTATATGCATGTTCGTGTGCTCAGGCCTGTTCTTAGTATTGTTGTCTGGTAAATTGAATATGGGTATGAGGTATTTTACGATTTTATTGACTCTGCTGTGAGGATCAGAGCTTACCTGTGTAATAAGCATTTATTAGTCACACAGAAACACCAAAAAATAACAGCCAGATAACAAAGTAGCTAAACAGCTTATGTGTTGTGTGTATGTGTGAGAAAGAGAGATGGAGTCCTATTCCTCTGTAGTCATGCAAAGTGTGTGAATTTGAAATTTTGTTTTGTTTTATACCAGACCTGCAGTGAAATGTCTTTTGACAAACCATATTTGTACTGTATATAAGCAAAGTATCAATGTGATTTAAGAGTTTTTAATCGAAAAAATTACTGAATTTGTGTCTGTTCTTTTTCCAAAGACTTTTTGTTTGCTGTTTTGTTTGCACATATACTACGCAATGGAAATAAGCTGCGTGTTTTTGTATCGGTTTTTTATCTTTACATTCAATGCATACTGCAAACTCATAACTCTGATAAAATATAATTTCTATCCATGTGCTGTAGATTCAGCAGTGCAGGATACAGTGCTGTATCATGTCTGTTCTTCTTGAAAACCAGGACAGTGGTTTTCAACTGGTTTTTAGACCTGTATTTTAAATTGGATGTCAAGTATAGTGATCTAAATACCAATGTGTTTATCATAAATGTTATATCATGTTTATCTGAGTAAAGTCGCACATTGAAATGTAGTAATACTGTATCATCATTAGCTGCATTGGCTGAAAAATATGCAAGTTGAAGCCATATTTAATCTGTAATATTTTACCTTGCATAGTTTTGTTCATGATTCTTGAGGATGTGGGAATGTCAGGCACCCTTTCCATGTTGGCATCGGTTTAATTCAACTTAATCTTTTACCAATGAACAATTGAATTTGGACCAAAATTCTGTAGAGTTTGATTAGACACCCTTTCACCCGCAGAACTACTTTGAATGCCATGTATTGTGTTCTCCTTGAATCCCTGGCTTTTTTTTTTGTAGATCACAAAGTCTGATTTGTTGGCCAGTACTTGCTTGTCTGTCTGGATCTGGAAGTCCCTCAGGATGTTATCCTTGTCGTTTTCAGAGAACACGGACATAAGCACTGTATATTTGTATAACTAACTCTTATTGAAAGCGTCTAGATAGAGTGGCTCTGTAATCAGTTGTCACCATAGCTAAAGAGGAATGAATTCCCCTGATACAGCCTGACCAGCAGAGAGGGTAACGACAGTGATCGGTCATGGCTGTGGCTTTGTGAGCGTAATTACTCCATGGTTTATCTTTGCTGGACTGATAATATTTTGGCTGTGACCTTCTTCTCCTTCTTCTATCACTTTGTAAAGCAGTGACTGCGGTACAACCCCGAGCCGATAGTGCCCTGAGTCCAGAGATAAAGCACACGCCCTCTTCCTCTCTAAGCATCATGAATACTACTTTATCACCAGTGATCTCTCATTCGCTCTTTCTTATTCTTAACGCGTGGTCAAACACTCCTCACCCTCCCTCTCTCTCTCTCTCTCTCTCTCTCTCTCTCTCTCTCTCTCTCTCTCTCTCTCCTCTCAACTGTCGTCCACTCTTTCAGAAAAAGTACGGAAGAGTTTGTGACTGCAGCATCTGTTTGTGCCAAGACTTATTTTTCACTGGCTTAAACTTGTGTCCTATAGAGGTTTGGGACACATGCCACCACCTGTTCGAGTGTTTTTCCTCTTCTCTAGAACTTTCTGCATATTTTAGCATTATGATACTGAGCTCACAAAAGCACTGAGTGCCTGAGAGAGATACACTGAGGTGCCTTAAAGGGATTTATTCACACTCATATTGTTGCAAGCCATATGGTTTTATTTCGTCGATCACAAAAAGAGATGTTTAGTCTGGTCTTTTTCATATAATAAAAGTGAATGATGACCAAGGGCTGTCACACTACACAAAATGACAAAAAGCTTCATAAAATTACCATATTGAGCAATTTCAATCATATAATAAAAGTGAATGGTGACCAAGGGCTGTCACACTACAAAAAATGACAAAAAGCTTAATAAAATTGCCATATTGAGCAATTTCAATCAGTGTTATTATTATTTATATTCTATCGAGTAATATTTTAAGTTAGTGTTTATTTTTGTTCATTTTTCATTCTTATTTTAATTTAAGTTGTAGTAGTTTTGTATTGTGCTTTTGTCATTTCTATTATTAGTTATTGTATTTTAATAATTCTATTTAGTTCATTTAATTTGTATTTCAGTTTTCCTTTTGGTCATTTTACTTGTACTCATTTAAATTCTTTACTTTTTAGATTTTAATGTAATATTTATATTTTATTACATTTTTATCTTAATTCAATTGCTGTTTTTTTAAAGGGGTGGTATAATGCAGTTTTCACAAGGTGTAAAATAAGTCTTTGATGTCCCCAGAGTGTGTATGTGAAGTTTTAGCTCAAAATACCCCACAGATATTTTTATACAGCATGTTAAAGTTATCACTTTTTGAGGGTGAGCAAAAACGCACCATTTTTGTGTCTGTTCCTTTAAATGCAAATGAGCTGCTGCTCCCGGCACAGGGGGCGGAGCTTCAAGAGCTTGTGTCCTTTTACCTCACACAGACATGCACTGAAAATTTCAAAAACTTTTAGCCTTTTATGTTCAAACCAGAGTCAGAAAGATGGAGAGACTCAAGAAGAAGTGACAACATGTAGAGAACATTTCTGAATGGTTAGTTGGTGAATTTATGGAGCTTATGTGTAGTTATCTTCTAGTCATTGATTAGCATATTTTGTCTTGATAATCTTTAAATCGCATCCCGGGGGCGGGGTTTATGTAAATTTTAGGGTTAGTGATGTCACTAACCCGGGAGGAATGTCTTGTAGTCCCTACCAGCCGTTTGTTGTAGCCCTTAAAAAGCAATTTCATTAAAAGAAAATATCTCCCTTTGATTTAAACTTTGAGCGTTGTAACTGCGCAGATGTTTATGCTCAAACAGCAACATTACACACTAAATAAAGTTAGAAAAGTGAAATCTTATTCAACCACCCCTTCAATAGCTTTAGTTTTAGTTAACAATAACACTGATTTATATATGTGCATATTAAATTTGGTGCTTTACAGTCTGTTACAATAACCTTTGGCATCAATGACACCAAACCTGCTCTGGCACTTCATGACATGCCAAATTTTATATATGCAAATTGTAAACATGAATAAGATTTAAGAGATTGTCAATGGAAAATCTTTGATATAACAGTTCTTCAGAAGACTTGGCATATAGTCATATGGACTATTTTTATAGTATGTTATGTACTTAAGTACTTTTATGATGTTTCCCCGTTATCCCGTTTCACTCAGATTACATAAAATGGGTTGCAATTGCAATTTAATGTTCATATTAATGGAAGTTCAAATGAGGACGAATCCGTTTTGTTTTCTCTCTAAACCTCTCCACCATTGCTTCTTCCTTTTTTTTAATAGTCATAACGCCCATCTATCTTCACCACCTCACCTTTTTTTCCTCCATACTCTCTCCTCCTCTCACTCGAGGGATTCTTATTTCCTGTTATCGGGTGCAGTAGCCTGTGAGAGATGTGTATTGATGGGAAGAAAGAGCTGCATGTTTATGTTTGGTTGTGTTGGGGCTTTTTGCTTCCACTGTGGCTTGCCTTGTGGTTCATCTCTCAAGAATATGCACACATGCACTCACATTCACTCCCTTTTTCTCCTCTAACTCTCTTTTTCTTGTGTATTTGCATGCAGATGCCTTGGAAACGTGCCACTGCATCTCTAGCTTTTTTCCTAACAAGAATTCTGTCTTTTTATCTTTGTCTAGGACAAGTTGAGGACTGGGGGTTAAGTCTCCGTGCAGGAAGAGAGGAAGACCTGTTTGTGTCTGTGATCCCACCGTTTATCGACTGTTCCCAAGGAAAGAAACCACCCGGAGACACACCTGAGCAGAACTGAACCAGAATCTGCAGTGAACTGAGAGATAGATAGACAACCTTGAACCTTCCTTTAATCCTGTACCTTTCCCCCTTCACTTTTACCTTCCTCCTACCTTCCTGTTATTTCTCTTTAATCCAGTTAGGAGAAATCACATTCTGAAAGGGACAGAATCAGTAAGCAGCGGCGATCGTAGGTGGAACTCAAACGTTCTGAGCATCTGAACCAAACATGGTTTTGGTTCAAAAAGCAAAGCGTTCATTGAAAACAACCGAACTAGACACCAAATATTGGCCTCACTAGGCCAGTCTAGACCCAACCGCCACAAAATCGCAGAACTCTGAAATCGGAGTTGGTTCTAGATTCGGTCCATCTGGCCGCTTAGCGTTTATTTATCCAGCCGCCATACCTGTGATCCACCCTTCTAATCCACCACAATCCTCCATCACACTCCCCATTGCACTAGTCACATCTTCCAGCTGTTCATTGTGTTTTTGCGTGTGATGTTCATTATCGATTTTTTTTTTTTGTCTTGTCGTTCACAAGTTTCAGGTCGAGTCCCTGATCTGCTTTAAAAAGAATAAACAAATCAAACCCTAAACCACTTCTGACTGCGTCCTATTATTGTCTTAATAGGAGGGCATGATTAAACGCATGCATCAAATAAATTACATGATTAACCAAATTAATCACAAATAAGCCTACAAATGCAGTCCATTTTGCAATCAAATCGGAGGTTTTAACTTGTCAATCATGACTTGTTTAAACAATTTGTCTGCGCTGATTTTTCTATGTTTTCTAACACATGCATCAGATCAGTCTTTGGCTGTTACATCATCTTGCTATTTTTCAGTTCCTGTGTCATAAATGCAGCATTTTAAAACGTTTTTAATGCGTTGATTTATGCTTTAGTTAAATTGCGTGACAAATAATCCGAATATCAGATCAGCCTTCAGCCATTACACCGTGTTTCTCTGTTTTCAATTATTGTGCCTTGTGTTTTACATTCTTTTAAATGCTTTACACATTTTAAATGCTCATTTTTATTTATAAGTAGAAGTTTTTAATATTCAGAAGTTACTCTCTTAATAAGTTAAATTGACTGCATTAGTTAAAGGGTTAGTTCACCCAAAAATTTGAACTCTGATCATCCTTTCTTTGATCAGTGAATGTTTCTATATGTTTCTTTGATTAGCGAACATAAACAGATGCCCAACTGTACTTGTACATGAGAATAAACCTCATTGGATCTTACGGAAGCTCAAACGTGCTGCGTAACACACGATAATGAACCTCATTAGTAGAGCTCGAGCTTCTGTTTACCACAACTGATGTGTGAGTTGATAAATGTTTGTATGTGACTAAAAGCCTCAATTAATTTTGTTCCTCGGAAAATTTGGGCTAAACTGCTCCGTTTATATGGATAAGTTTTACGATCTCTTTATGAACTTTTTAAAGTGTCAAAATGGTAGTTGCGTAGACTGTCAACGGAGGGACAGAAATTTCTCAGATTTCATTAAAATATCTTCATTTGTGTTTCGAGGATGAACGAAAGTCTTGCGGGTTTGGAAACACGAGGGTGAGTAAATGATGACGGAATTGTTATTTTTGGGTGAAATAACCCTTTAAACTATTATATGTTCCTTAGGCACTGATGGCATTCATAGTTGTAGATTAGGAATAGTTTCATGAAAAGCATATTTTGACACACAAAATTAGAAGAAAAGCGAGAGAGAGCTAGACGCAGCAAAGAATGAAAGCATTTGAGAGTGAAAGCACGTTTCCATCCTGAAGCATAGCCTCTCTCTCTTTTATATCTCTTTCCCCACCCTCATTCTCCTCACCATTTTAAATTTATCCGTCAGACTATGCAGTGTCGCTCCAGTAGTTCTGGAGAGCAGTGAAAATGCCTCTTCACTTTCAGGCTAAAAATCCGCTTCACACACACATACACACATTTATAAAGTTGCCAGCCATGAGAACTCCTCTCCATGCCAGATGAACATTCTCTGTGCGCACTGGTGGTCTAAAAACATGGCAAACACAAACATGCCATCTTCACTGGAACTCTCTCTCTCTCTCTCTCTCTCTCTCTCTCTCTCTCTCTCTCTCTCTCTCTCTCTCTCTCTCTCTCTCTCTCTCTCTCTCTCTCTCTCTCTCTCTCTCTCTCTCTCTCTCTCTCTCTCTCTCTCTCTCTCTCTCTCTCTCTCTCTCTCTCTCTCTCTCTCAACATTTGAATCCAGACCCATTTATAAAGCTATTGAATGGTGGACTGACTAAATGAAGGCTGTTTTTTCAGGAGAGGCCAAGGCTGAATGAACATCACCACATGGAGAATCAAAATCTTGGCCACGTTTTTTGTGTAGCATCTGTGATTGACTTAAATCCTCAGAGACCCTGTCAGTCAGGTAACTTTGCCCCTTGCTGAGACCCTCAATAGTCAACTTGAAATTAAAATGACCTTTATTTGCTTCAATACATTTTTGTAGTGTACATTCATCCAAAAAATGTTAATCTGTGTCATTGTTTGTCAACATGTAATACCTATCTCCCTTTATCAGTATCTTCCTACATGTATCGTTCTTCATAACGGATCCATGCCCTTTATACCTGTCAGTCTTTCCGTGTCTACCTTTTTCCCCGTTGAGATCGTGCCCGCAAATGTTCGTTTTCTCTCACGGCTCTTGGTTTTCTCCGTCATTGCCTCTCAGAAATCAGAGGTTAATCTTCATTCTGTTAAGATTATTCCTCTCAGGGCAGATCTCGCTCTCATCTCAGAGCAGCTACAGGGGAAATACTCCCTAAGTCCTCTCTACTTTATCAGTGCTTTTCCTCTCTTTCTGCTACTTTTCTCTGATAACTTTGCAGATTGTTCTTGTTTGTGTGCTGTGTGAATGTTTCTGCCGGGTGTAATCAAAGAGAGTTTCTCACAGAGGGATTATGGATTCTCTCTCACTGTGTTTCTCAGGTACTCTAATCCTTGCCGAACTAACACTTGGCATTATAGGAACGACAACTGAATCGTCATTTTGGATTCCTTTGGATTACACATTGAAGTATTAGTTTACCCAGAAAAGTTTTTTTTTAATTTGGTCATAATTTACTCACTTTCATGTCGTTTCAAACCTGTAGGATTTTCTTTCATCTGTGGAAAGCAAAAGGAGATATTTTGAAGAATGTTCATGCTGCTCTTCCTACAATGAAAGTTAATGGTGACCAAAAAAAGAAAAAGAAAAGTGAAGTTTCATAGGCCATACAACTTGTGAAATTGTGGACAAACATATTGAAGGTCCCTTCATAGAGACCAGAACTAAACAGAGCGTTACAGACAGACTGGGAAGAGCGGTCCTGCAACAATGTAAATTATGTAAAAAATAATGTTGTTGTTTTGTTTTTTTTTTAGAATTCAAGCATGAAAATCTATTCTAGTAGACCCCAAAAACAAAATCAAGACTTTGTAAATTGGCAAAATGGGTCCTCTTTAAAAATGCTTTTAATACTTCAGTCAATAGTCAATGATAGTAACACTGTTTGGACCCCATTTACTTTCTTTGTAAGGCAGTAAAAACATTCTTTAAAATATCTCCACAGAATGTTCCACATAAGAAAGTCATATGAAGGTGAGGAAATGTTTCTTTTTTTGAATTATCTCTAAAATTAAAAATCATGAGGTACTGTAACTAAACGCTGACAGTTCTCTGTACAATAGTTTGCAGATTGTGGTATTGAGTGACAGGTAGTTCACCAGTGCATTTGTCTAACCAATGAGGTGTGAAGAAACTAGCTTGGTGCTCCAGGGGCGGAGCTTATTTGGATGTTCTGGTATATAATGCTCTCCCACAGGTTCTGTGCACCTGTAGCGCTCAGTCCCTGCCGTGGGGTGACACACAGTTCATTATTATAATGGGGAGGCAGATGGCAGTCCTTTTGAGCTCCACTAGCCTGATGGCTCTATTCATTAGCAAGCTATATCCTCTAACATGCTCTCCAAATAATTTATATACTGCAGACTTCCTCTGTTTTCACCCTCACTTTTCTACACTGTGGTCTGCTCGCTGCAGAGCCTCTAGCTAAGACACCATCTTGGAATAATTCTTCATTTGGATCAACGGCTGATAAGTAATGTTTTCATTCTCTTGTGCAGAAGCTCAAGAGCTCTGCTGTATATAATAACCGCTCTGGTCATTTGTCTCCTGAAAATTTTAACAGGTCCTTTGCTGCTGCTTTTTTCCCCCCAAATTGCCCAAAAGGTTATTTTAATTGACCTGTTAAATATGGCTGGGACATTTATACATTAATTGTTGCTAATGTAATTCAGGCAAAATGGGGCATGTAGAATTAATTGAATTTAGCTAAATAATGCATAAATGAAAGTCTCGTTGACTTCATGCAGGTAAAAGAGGTGAGAGAGTGAGATTCTGAGATGGTAGATAAGAAGGACTGAATCTCAATCCCTTCTTACAGTGAAGTAACACACATAACAACTTACTTTGTTAAGAAAATTCTCCGTATTCTATAATTAAAAAATAGTTTTTATAACTCGTTTTCTTCTGAAATGGCTCTTCTTATCTGTTATTTAAGCAGCATGGGCTATTGGATAACGTTAACCAGTAGCAAAGTAACTAGTATAATCTTGCTTTGTTTTGTATGTTATAGCCACTCTTCACTATCCAATGAAGTCCTGTTTTACCTTTTTTTTTCTTTTTTTCTTGTAAAATGATTTGCAAAAATTTTTGCAATGGTCTGGCAGTCCTTGCTCAAATCACATGAGACACTCAACTTCTCATTTATTAAAATAACTGAAAATTAATCATACGTATTGTTCTCATTGACAAAAAATGATCACAAACCAGCCTAAGCACAAAAGCAGTGCTAACCCTGCTTCTAAACTACAAGTGTGAAACATTTTTCACCCATGGTTAAAAGCAGGGTTCAGAATAACGATATGGGTTAAGTACCCTGTAGAGTAGTCACATGTACCCTTAAGGTACTACTTTGAACCTCTTAAGGCCCGTTCACACCAAGCACGATAACTATAAAGATAACTATATATGCGTCCACACCAGCGACCGATAACGGTCTTTTTATTCTAAGCACGCACGCGCGCGCCCGGATGATCCAGATCCATTTTAAATGTGCGAGACCTTTAAATTAGAATGGATTCTGATTGGCTGTCAGTGTTTTATCGTTCGACAGCTGGAAAAAAATCGTTCTGAAAGTGATCCCAACGATATCGTTCTTCATCTCTTTATCTTTATAGTTGTGGTGTGAACTCTGTTATTCTTTAATATGGAGAGCGATTTTTAGAATTATATCTTTATCGTTATCTTTATAGTTATCGTCTTTGGTGTGAACGGGCCTTTAGGGGTAAATAAAAGATGCCACTTTGAGGGTAATGCCCTAATAACAAGCTGTTGTTCCCCTACATCTACATATTTTTGCACATTTTATTCCTAGAGTGTAGGCAATGTTATGCAGTATTTTCACTTTTAGTTAGTTGTGTATAGATTATGTTACATGACTCTGTAAACTTATTTCGTTATGTCTGGTAAGGGTTTGAAGGCAGAATGTAGTGTGTAGGTATGCAGCCCACTAAAATTTGGAACAGAACTTGTTTTCGCTCTCTTCCTCCCATGTGTGGCAATGGCTTTATTTTTAGAAGTGACTTGTTTTGGTGGTTATTTTGTGTGTGCATGTGTCTGCAAGGGAATCCAAGGTTACGGTCAACATGCATACTTCCTCCTGAGATTAAGGACACGATAATGAACTTCTGTGCTGCTGTCTTGGCCACAGAAGAATGACCTTGTGGGCTGAAGGTGTGTGAGTGCCTGGTCTCGGGGTGCGTGTTTGTGAGGGATGAACCTTTCAGTGGGAGAAAAATGGAGGAGTCACAGCAGAGGCCTGAGTGTGGCATGTGCTGATAGAAGTTTAACTTTCTTTACTCAGCTACACATCTCTATCTCTCCCTTAACTGAACCAGAGTGAGAAAAAAAAACAAAAAAAAAAACTTGCTGATACCCATTTACAAGCTGACTTCACTTTAGTTACTTCAGTTTAAATGTTTTTGATAAGGTGCTTTGTACGCGGTGATGTTGGAGACGTGGCATGACAGGTGGTGCGCATGCGATCTGAGTTGTTTCCTCTGCACTATCTTGTAAAGACATGAATCTAAAAAAATACTAGTAATAAAACAAAGGATCTGGAGTTGCAGGGTTGTGAATGTGCACCCTTCAGAATTGAACTAAGAATGCCAGTTTGAACTGAATTTGAATTGAATTTAGATTGATGTGGCAAACAAGATACACAATTGCTATTCAAATTTGAACACAAGGAAGTAAATTAAAACAAGTTGAACCAAACACTGTGTATCAAGATGGTTCACTCATTATAGATGGAGAAACTGCAACACTCAGTATGGCAGAAAAAGTCCCACCTTCTAAATAAGAGCCAATCAGCAATTGATGGATGGATGGATGGATGGATGGATGGGATGGATGAAATGGTGAATTTTCATTTCATGCCGACTTGCATAACAAGCCTTGAGACAGAGTTTAGTCTCCTTGTAGTAATTTGACAGGTGCAAGTGTGTAAATGCCAA
Organism: Scardinius erythrophthalmus; assembly: GCF_964197995.2. Classification (NCBI taxonomy): domain Eukaryota; kingdom Metazoa; phylum Chordata; class Actinopteri; order Cypriniformes; family Leuciscidae; genus Scardinius; species Scardinius erythrophthalmus. The sequence continues at coordinate 12,065,833 of NC_138224.1, read as the reverse complement.
GGATCCACAGGTGCACACTGACTCAAGCGTTCAGTATGCATATACTTTTCTCTCTCTGAGCTGTTTTGTAGGCAGAGCGTACTGAACATAAACCTATCCATGTGTGAACTCCCAATCCTTTTTACTGTGAGACTGGAAAACTGGTTTTCCCTTTGAGGGGATTTGAATGATTTCTTCTGCTAGTGTATCTGCCCCTTCCCCGCTCATGTACTTTCGGCTGTTCATCCCTCCCTCTGAGGAGCACTGAAATGTCTTCAGTCCCTTTTACAAAGCAGTAATGTCCTCTCTCCTGCCCTAATCCTACACAGCCCTTTTTTTATTTTGGTGGCATGGGGAATGGAGAGATATGCTTCTATTAAACAAGCTTATATGAGCATCACGTCGGACCAAAACTGGTTGATAAACTGGGAATAATGAGAGATTGGAATGAGAAAAGATAAAAGTGATTCATTTATCTTTTTCAGAGTATATTGTCTGATTCAACAAATGTCAAGTGTCTGTCTCGAGAGAATCATTCGCTCTTTTTTTCCTCTGGCACACATGTGTGCAGGCGGAGCATTATCGTTTGGTATATGACTGCTTTCTCGTCCGCTTTTATTGGTTTGTGTCTCGAGGTTGGGGAGTTTTCACCAGGGGAACGTGTGAAGAAAAATAAACCCGTCTCCGTCTTGACTCACCTGCAAAGCTGTGTAATTTCTGTTAGACGGTTAAAGCTCTCTCACATCCTCCTGCTCAGAGCGCTGGGATTCGGCAAACTGCTCCCTTTATGACAAGTCTACACAAACCTGCTTTTGTGTGTGTGTGTGTGTGTGTGTGTGTGTGTGCGTGCGTGTGTGTGTGTGTCATGGCAGAGAAGCGATAACATACAGCCGTCCCCATGGACTGTCCTGTGCACACACACACATAAACGCCACATATATGTCAACTTCAGGTAAAGGAGTATAGGGGATAAAGTAGGGTATATGAATGTGGTAACACTTGTGCGCTTACTAATCTTTATTCAATTTTTTTTAATTAAACACTTTTGTTTAAGCAGCTTTATAGCTTTATACAACTAATTAGATGAATATTCCAAACATATTCATTATTCGTAATCATATCATGTAGGTTAATAACTGTTTTCATCCTCGATATTCATCAAAACCTGTAGGCCAATTAAGTGTAATCATTCATACTTTTATTAATATTTTTAATTAGCTTTTAGTTTTTTTTAATTAGTTTTAGTTGCAGTAATGTAATGTGCTTTTATATATATTTAGCTTTATATTTTTTTATTTAACTTTTTTTTTGTACTTTGCAAAAAAACGAACTTTGCTGGCAGTTAATCAGATTTTTGATAAATATACATAAATGTATGGAGTTTGAAAATGTAGTTATAATGTTATGTTATGCTTAGCAACAGACACCCAATCAAATGCCTCATACTCACGTGCTTTGGACAGTAACTGAAATATAGCATGTTGTACACAAACCGTAAATGTATTTATCAATAGGTTTGCACAGCTGTCAATTCTGATAACGTTATACCGTGTGAACCTGTCCACATTCTTTTTCTTGTTTGCTTATAATATATCTGTCAAGTCGATTTCACCTTGCACATGTTGGGTTGTCATGTATGCTGCATTTATAGTAGGCCCCATTGGTGCAAGGTGCCCTGCTTTGTGCCTGACCTACTGATAACCCTTACCATATATGACCTGTAAAGCTGATCGGTCTGTCAGGCACTAAGCAGGACACCTTGCCCATATAGTGTTCAGCTCTTTGTTTAATAGTTACTCGTTTCTATTTCAGATCTCATTCATTTCTTCCTTGGAGAACTCTATTTTTGAAAACCAATATCATCATATGCAAATACCCAATTGCTAGTCATATCTTATACACAGCTATTTTACATTCATTGCATTCTGTTATCTGCAGTATGTAGTTAAGGATAGAAGTCATTGGCGTTGTTTATGTGTGTGTGTGGTTTGTTTTTGCAGCGGACATCTTCACACACAAAAGATACCCATTAGGGGTTGTTGAGGGGTCCTTCACTCAAGTGAACTAATCTTAAATGAGGACCCAATCAGAGGTAGCCAGCCCTGATGCCTGATGGCTTAATTACCTGCTCCTGTAATACTAATCATGGTTAAATATTTATAAGGAGGAAATCTTTTGTTTAGACTTGACCTTTCTCTGGAGCTCATTAGCATCTGCTTATTAGCTTGTTTTTTTTTTTTATTACTTTCATGGCCCTTTGGCTGTTATTGATTTTGATTACGAAAGTGACTGCGACCGCTATGAATGCGTGTTAACTCAAGAATGACATGACATTTGCTTATCTATGTTCATTGGGACATTTGGGACACGTTTGCGTGTGTGAATGTTTTCGAGGGGGTCGGGGTGGATGGGTAATAGTTATTTTCTCTGTCCGAGGAGACCGGGCGAATCTTATCTGCGGCGCGCACCATTGTCTTCAATCGACCGCGAATAAAGCAGATTCATATCCATTCCAAGAGCTTGCGTGTTTGTGTGTATGAGCACGCCAGCTTTTTGTATGCTCAGCGCTTTGACTGACCGGGATGATTGGATTTTGCTGTTCCGTGCGAATTACCATTCAACACGCCCCCAATTCTACAACGCTCCCCCACAAACTCTCTTCCCTCAGGCCATCCCGATGCCCTCAATCACAAAAACAGAAAAGGTCTTTCATGTAAAAATGGAGTGGATAGCATTCCCTCAGGCAAACTGAAAGGCAGAGACGCTTTTCTCTTTCCCTCTCACCTCTAGAGTGTTGATGGTTTATTGGTGAGCCGTGTGTCAGTGCTCTGGTCTCGAGTGTTTCTCGGGATTCGGGAAACATCCGGTGCAGCTTTAGATGTGCAAACCGCAAATACACAGTCTTTAAATCATTTTAAAATTATCTGACAAGACAGTAATGCTAAATAGTTTCAGGATTTGTTTGCTAACTGTTGGGTTCTGTAGTATTGCCCTGTCTTGTTGTTCACTGCCTGTTTGTACTGTACAGTTACTTTAAAAAAAAAACTCAATTATATGATTTATAGGCTACGATTAAAATGTACAAAATTATTAAGCAAATGAAAGTTTTTTTTTTTTTTTTTTTGCATGAACTGAAATCTATGGAAGCTTGTTTCCGCCACAAAAAAAAAAAGATAATTGCGACTTTTTATCTCACAATTGCCAGTTTACATCTCGCAATTCTGACTTTATTTCTCAGAATTGCGAGATATAAAGTCAGAATTGCGTGAAATAGTCGCAATTGCGTGAAAAAGTCGCAATTGCGTGAAAAAGTCGCAATTGCGTGTTTTAAAGTCAGAATTGCGAGATATAAAGTCTGAATTGCGTGAAATAAAGTCACAATTGCGTGTTATAAAGTCAGAATTCTGACTTTTTTTCTCGCAATTGCGACTTTAGCCTATATCACGCAATTCTGACTATATCTCAGAATTCTTACTTTATATCACGCAATTGGGAGATATAAAGTCAGAATTGCATGATATAAAGTCGCAATTGCGTGTTATAAAGTCAGAATTGTGAGATAAACTATTCTAAGGTTAAAAAAAAAAAGTCCGTCTTTTTTTCCCCCTTAGAATTGGGCTTTATATCTCACAATTCTGAGAAAAGATGTCAGAATTGTGAGATATAAACTCGCAAATATGTGTTATAAAGTCAGAATTGCGTGATATAAAGTCAGAATTGCGTGATATAAAGTCAGAATTCTGAGATATAAAGTCAGAATTGCATGATATAAAGTTGCAATTGCGAGAAAAAAAGTCTGAATTCTGACTTTATAAGACGCAATTGCGACTTTATATCTCGCAATTCTGACTTTATATCTCAGAATTCTGACTTTATATCTCAGAATTCTGACTTTATTTCACGCAATTCTGACTTTATATCTCGCAATTCTGAGAAATAAAGTCAGAATTGCGAGATGTCCATCAGTAAGGCAAATGAATGGCAGTGAATACAAAAACATTGAAGCAGAATTTACTGTCATCCATGGCAACACTGTATATCTCGTTCTCTATATCTGTTTCTCGTTCTCACACTTGTAATGTATAATGGTCCCTTACCCTTACCATCCATCCTTCTACTGTTTCTCAAAATAAAAGTGTCAACATTCCCCAAAATAGCATGTACAACATATGAACATGAATCTTGCATGGTTCTCTGAGTCAGTCATGGTCACCATGAACACTCATACTGTAATAACCCCCTCTCCGGCTCAAACTTTTTACTTACCAGCCAGCTCTTATCCACAGTAGGCTAACCATTATCGCAATCAACCCCAGCTGCAGCAGCCGATATTGCACAGACAAATATCTCAATCTGTACTATAACTATATCATGAGCACAATGAAAAATCAAGCCAATAAATGCTGGCAGCTGAAGTCTGACGTGAGATCTGCAGTATCCCAGAGGGGAATCCAGTGGTTATAGATGAGTGCTGTGCTTATTTACAGAACAATTTCAGAGTGCACTGGCCCTCTTCGTAACCTCTAGTGAAGTGTGTGTGTGTGTGTGTGTCCACTCTTAATGAGACTATGGCCCAAGGACTGTCATTACCACATGCTAAAGTGTGACATATACCACAAGCCACAGGCCATCAATACACACACCGTCACACACAGATAATAGACAGCCATTTTGTACCCCAAATAATTCCATTTTTGTTCACTACAGGCACATTTAAGGTCTAGAGATCATTGCGGCAGTGGCAGAGCGTGGCTGAATGACTGACTGGCAGCCGTCATTATGAGACATGTTCCGTTCGACACGCGAGTCCAGACTGAGGAGGAGGTGAGAAGGGCCCATGTTCAGTGAGCGTGTAATGAAGCCGGGTTTGGGTCAGGGTCACTGACTTGAGTGCCATTTATTTCTGCGAGGAGGCTAGTCTGCTGTGTGCTGCAAATTACTGTGGTAGAGCTCGGTGAAACCTGGATTACTTGAGCAGACGGTAATATACTTCTGAGTAGTTGACGTGAAATTTCAAGAAGGGATAGCAAAGTCATCTAAAACTATTTTAAATGGGTTTCTGATTATTTTATACTTTATTGAAAGAAGTGTTCACTAAGAAATAAATATTTATTTGTGTATATTAAAAAAATGTTGTGTCCATGGTGTCAAACATCATTGGTTATCTCACAACCGATTGCGACCCATTTTGAATATGCACATATTTACAGTAAATTGCACGAATGAGAATTGAGAGCTATTGAATAATGCATGAGGGTATGAATTGTTCTGGCTACTTTTATGGTACTTTTATGATGCATTTTTGAATTTAGACAGGCTGTGCATGTAATTTAATTGTATGGAAGACAGCACTAAACATCCTGCTTAAAATCAAAAGAAAGTAATGCGAGTTTGGAAGCACATGAGGGTGAGTATATGACCATTTTTACATTTTCTGTGAATTATCCTTTTAAGTATAGTTTTTATGACACCATGAGATCCTATATGTAATATTTGTACTTTTAAAATTTATTTATCACTCTGGAGTATCATTTATGTGAACTGCTAAAAAGGTGAAAAACTGGAAAATGAACTTAAAATATATAAATGTACTGTACATAGTACTGTATACATACAAAAGTTTGGGGTCGGTAATACTTTTAAAATGTTGTTTTTTTAATAAGTAGTCTATTATGTGAACCAATTCTGCGATTA